>NC_057797.1:91112646-91436713 GCF_018294505.1 Triticum aestivum | reverse complement strand
GCCGCCGCCCCGCCGCCGGACCGCCGCCTCGCCGCCGCCGGAGGTAGCTTTTCTCGTCGCTGGTTTTTTTTAAAACCGGTCGGTTTTCCGTCGGTTTGTTTGATTTTTTTTTAGTTTCGATTTTTTTAAATAGATCAGTTTTTCCGGTTTATTTAATTAGCGAGCGTTTGCCCGTTCGTTCATTTTAACGAACGTTCGTCGCTTTTCTTTTTCTCGGATTAAATCCGTGATTTTTCTGATCGCGATTCCTGATCCGATTTTCGTTTTAGTCTAACTTTTCGCTCGTTTATCAGAATCAGGTGATTCAAGCGCCTAGAGTTTCGTCTCGAAACCCTCTTTCCATTTAACCAACTCAAACAAGTTTTTGCTACTGTAAAAATTGCCCTAGATCCATAATAGTAAACGAAGCCTGTTTCTTTTGCCGTTTGTCTTTCGTTGCTTCGTTCGATTTGATTCGTTTTGCCAACCGGAGTTCTTAAGTTGAACTTTCTGGTTAGATCTCTTATTTGAGTTTTATCTATGCATTAGTTGAGTACTTATTGTATGCGTGTTTGTTTGCGATAGAGTATCCGGAGTGCGCTGCTTGCTACTTCGAATCGCTAGGTTTTGCGGATCATGAGCAAGGCAAGTAACACTTTGATCATACTTCAAACTACCCAGTTTTTGTTGCATTAGATCAACCCTCTCACATTGCAATTTTAGGATCTAATTAAATTGTGGGTTTGGGAAGTAGTTGAGGTAGAACCTATTACCTATTTTATTATCAAACCTTTGGGAGTTACTTCTACGTTTGCTTATTATGCCATGCTATGCTAGTAGACGTGGATTGGGTGAGTGTATCCATGACAGATGTGAGATTGTTAATTTAATGGTTTATCTAAGGTGGCAACTTAAATACACATATGGGTGGATTGAGGCACCTAGGTATTCTAGCGATTGCCTGTTTTTCTTTTGGACCGCCACCCAGGCTCAAAGGGATCATGAGATTGTTCATGCTAGAAACTTCCGTGTGCAGCCACAAGCTACTATGGGCTCTAGCATAGTTGAGTAGGTTGTGCGAACTCTTACAGTGGTAGACTAGCAGGTGTAGGGGAAAGTAGGTGTAACGGTCTACCCGATCGTAAGGTGCTAGCGCTTCTGAAAGACTATGTCTCGGTCATCCGTTTCTCAAACACCATGTAGTGCGAGAATCCCAACGGAGGAGATCGAGTCTTGTGGGGAAAAGTGTGCAAACCTCTGCAGAGTGTATAAACTAATCATGATTAGCCGTGTCCCCGGTTATGGACATCTTGAGTATCTAGTACTTGGATTTTCATGTGAATCTCAACATGTTACTCTAAAATTAATTTTGTTGGGTTTTGTTTAATGATGATGCTTAATTGGGATTGAGAATGCTGTCAACCATTCTCAATGTTTAACAACTACCATGATAGTTAAATAAAATGTATTCCTTTGTAGTAGGGAAAAATTGGCTTTACGCAAAACTGTAACCATAAAGCTTTCCACCAGCCAAATATGCATATAGCATAGCCTTATTATTTCATTGCTCTCTATGTGTTACATTGCCAGCATATTCCATGTCCTGACCCGTTTCGGGCTGCAACGTTAATGTTGCAGACTTTTCAGATGATGATTAAGGTGCTTTTAGGTCGTGGTTCTATACTCAGTGATGCCATTGGAGTTGATGGACTCACTTATCTTCCAAGCCTTCCGCTATTATCGTTATTAGATGGCCTTAAGCCATATTTAATGTAATAAGTTCTCTTTTGAGACACTTGATGTAATAAGTGTGTGATTGCTACTCTGTTATAAATCCTTCAAGTACTGTGTGGTGTTAGCATTACTGATCCAGGGATGACACCTGAGCACAGAGGTTGGACCGTTTCAGGTCTGGTCGCTACAATAAGTATTCTACGGTGGGTGAACAAATTACTGTTGAGCAATTGACAGAATTGAGCATAGTTATGAGAATATCTAGGTATACTGATGTATATAGGCATCACGTCCGAGACAAGTAGACCGACTCCTGCCTGCATCTACTACTATTACTCCACTCATCGACCGCTATCCAGCATGCATCTAGAGTATTAAGTTAAAACAGAGAAACGCCTTAAGCAAGATGACATGATGTAGAGGGATATACTCATACAATATGAAGAAACCCCATCTTGTTATCCTCGATAGCAACAATACAATACGTGCCTTGCTGCCCTTACTGTCACCGGGAAAGGACACTGCAAGATTGAACCCAAAGCTAAGCACTTCTCCCATTGCAAGAAAGATCAATCTAGTAGGCCAAACCAAACTGATAATTCGAAGAGACTTGCAAAGATAAACAATCATACATAAAAGAATTAAGAGAAGATTCAAATATTATTCATAGATAGACTTGATCATAAACCCACAATTCATCGATCTCAACAAACACACCGCAAATAGAAGATTACATCAAATAGATCTCCACAAGAGAGGGCGAGAACATTGTATTGAGATCCAAAAAGAGAGAAGAAGCCATCTAGCTACTAACTATGGACCTGTAGGTCTGAAGTAAACTACTCACACTTCATCGGAGAGGCTATGGTGTTGATGTAGAAGCCATCCGTGATCGATGCCCCCTCCAGCGAGCTCCGAAACAGGCCCCAAGATGGGATCTCGTGGATACAGAAAGTTACGGCGGTGGAATTAGGGTTTTGGCTCCGTATCTGATCGTTTGGGGGTACGTGGATATATATAGGAGGAAGAAGTACGTCGGTGGAGCAACAGGGGGCCCGCGAGGGTGGAGGGCGCGCCTGGGGGGGCAGGCGCGCCCCTACCTCATGGCCTCCTGTTGATTGGCTTGACATAGGGGCCAAGTCTACTGAGTTGTATTCGGTGAGAAAATCACGTTCCCAAAGGTTTCATTATGTTTGGACTCCGTTTGATATTCCTTCTATTCGAAACCCTAAAACAGGCAAAAAAACAGCAATTCTGTGATGTGCCTCCGGTTAATAGGTTAGTCTCAAAAATAATATAGAAGTGGATAATAAAGCACAATAATGTCCAAAACAATAGATAATATAACATGGAGCAATCAAAAATTATAGATACGTTGGAGACGTATCAAGCATCCCCAAGCTTAATTCCTGCTCGTCCTCAAGTAGGTAAATGATAAAAAACAGAATTTTTGATGCGGAGTGCTACTTGGCATAATTTTAATGTAATTCTTCTTAATTGTGGTATGAATATTCAGATCTGAAAGATTCAAGACAAAATTCATATTGACATAGAAAATAATAATACTTCAAGCATACTAACAAAGCAATTATGTCTTCTCAAAATAACATGGCCAAAGAAAGTTATCCCTACAAAATCATATAGTATGGCTATGCTCTATCTTCACCACACAAAATATTTAAATCATGCACAACCCCGATGACAAGCCAAGCAATTGTTTCATACTTTTGACATTCTCAAAACTTTTTCAATTTTCACGCAATACATAAGCGTGAGCCATGGATATAGCACTATAGGTGGAATAGAGTGGTGGTTGTGGAGAAGACAAAAAAGGGGAAGATAGTCTCACATCAACTAGGCGTATCAACGGGCTATGGAGATGCCCATCAATAGATATCAATGTGAGTGAGTAGGGATTGCCATGCAACGGATGCACTAGAGCTATAAGTATATGAAAGCTCAAAAAGAAACTAAGTGGGTGTGCATCCAACTTGCTTGCTCATGAAGACCTAGGGCAATTTGAGGAAGCCCATCATTGGAATATACAAGCCAAGTTCTATAATGAAAAATTCCCACTAGTATATGAAAGTGATAACATGAGAGACTCTCTTCTATGAAGCACTTGGTGCTACTTTGAAGCACAAGTGTGGTAAAAGGATAGTAACATTGTCCCTTCTCTCTTTTTATCTCTTTTTTTATTTTTTTATTTGGGCCTTTTTTATGGCCTCTTTTCATTTTTTTCTTTTTTTGTCCGGAGTCTCATCCCGACTTGTGGGGGAATCATAGTCTCCATCATCCTTTCCTCACTTGGGACAATGCTCTAATAATGATGATCATCACACTTTTATTTTTCTTACAACTCAATAATTACAACTCGATACTTAGAACAATATATGACTCTATATGAATGCCTCTGGCGGTGTACCGGGATATGCAATGATGCATGAGTGACAAGTATGAAAGAATTATGAACGGTGGCTTTGCCACAAATACTATGTCAACTACATGATCATGCTAAGCAATATGACAATGATGGAGTGTGTCATAAACGGAACGGTGGAAAGTTGCATGGCAATATATCTCGGAATGGCTATGGAAATGCCATAATAGGTAGGTATGGTGGGTGTTTTGAGGAAGGTATATGGTGGGTGTATGATACCGGCGAAAGGTGCGGTATTAGAGAGGCTAGCAAAGGTGGAAGGGTGAGAGTGCGTATAATCCATGGACTCAACATTAGTCATAAAGAACTCATATACTTATTGCAAAAATCTACAAGTTATCGAAGAAAAGTATTACACGCATGCTCCTAGGGGGATAGATTGGTAGGAAAAGATCATCGCTCGTCCCCGGCCGCCACTCATAAGCAAGACAATCAATAAATAAATCATGCTCCGACTTCATCACATAACGGTTCACCATACGTGCATGCTACGGGAATCACAAGCTTCAACACAAGTATTTCTCAAATTCACAACTACTCTACTAGCATGACTTTAATATCACCATCCCCATGTCTCAAAACAATTATCAAGTATCAAACTTATCATAGCATTCAGCACACTCATAAGAGGATTTTTATTATTAATCTTGCATACCAAGCATATTAGGATTTTAAGAAAATTACCATGCTATTTAAAACTCTCAAAATAATCTAAGTGAATCATGAGAGATCAATAGTTTCTATAAAACAAATCCACCACCGTGCTCTAAAAGATATAAGTGAAGCACTAGAGTAAAATTATATAACTCAAAAGATATAAGCGAAGCACATAGAGTATTCTAACATATTCCAAATCATATATGGCTCTCTCAAAAGGTGTGTACAGCAAGGATGATTGTGGTAAACTAATAAGCGAAGACTCAAATCATACAAGACGCTCCAAGCAAAACACATATCATGTGGTAAATAAAAATATAGCTCCAAGTAAAGTTACCATAGAAGTAGACGAAAGAGGGGATGCCTTCCGGGGCATCCCCAAACTTTGGCTTTTAGGTGTCCTTAGATTATCTTGGGGGTGCCATGGGCATCCCCAAGCTTAGGCTCTTGCCACTCCTTGTTCCATAATCCATCAAATCTTTACCCAAAACTTGAAAACTTCACGACACAAAACATAAAGTAGAAAACTCGTGAGCTCCGTTAGCGAAAGAAAACAAAATACCACTTCAAGGTACTGCAATGAACTCATTCTTTATTTATATGGGTGTTATACCTACTTTACTCCAACTCCTCTATGGTTTATAAACTATTTTACTAGCCATAGATTCATCAAAATAAGCAAACAACACACGAAAAACAGAATCTGTCAAAAACAGAACAGTCTGTAGTAATCTGTAGCTAGCGCAAGATCTGGAACCCCAAAAGTTCTAAAATAAATTGCTGGACGTGAGGAATTTATCTATTAATCATCTGCAAAAAGAATTAACTAAATAGCACTTTGCAAATAAAAATGACAGCAGTTCTCGTGAGAGCTAAAGTTTCTGTTTTTTACAGCAAGTTCAACAAGACTTTCCCCAAGTCTTCCCAACGGTTCTACTTGGCACAAACACTAATTAAACACAAAGACACAAAAAAACACAGGCTAAATAATTTATTTATTACTAATCAGGAGCAAAAATAAAGGAATAAAAATAAAATTGGGTTGCCTCCCAACAAGCGCTATCGTTTAACGCCCCTAGCTAGGCATAACAAGCAAGAATAGATCTAGGTATTGACATCTTAGGTAGGAAATTCTTCAATGAGGCATCTACCATCTTTAGGAGTTTATTTATTTTTATTAATTATCAAACTTTTAGGAACAAGATCAAAAAATTCATTTGTAACAAATGGTTCCTTAATGATAGCAAAAAGATTGGGATGAACACTTATAGATTTAAGATCCGCATTTTCCTTACTAGATGATTCACCCTTATTTTTAGGAACATACATAAGCTTGGAAACTTTAGTGGAGGAACTTGGAGTATTCTTTACGGAAGAAAAAGCGGTTCCCAAATTGGTAATAATATTCTCAAGTTTATCGATCCTAACGGAATCGTGATTTATTTTCTCATTAACTATGGGTTCTTTTTCTTTAATATCTTTCAAAGTAACTCCTACTTTAGATCCATATTGAGAGATTCGGCTGTGGATCTTTTTATCCAAATTTTCAATTAACTCTATGGTAGCAACCTTATTTTCAATAATTTTAAGCCTTTGCATTACATGCTCCAAAGTTAATATAGTTCCATTAATCAAAAGAGGGGGGGATAGAGAGAGAGAGGGCGAATAAAACGACAAGGGTGAATTGGGGGGAGAGGAAAACGAGAGGCAAATGGCAAATAATGTAATGCGGGAGATAAGGGTATGTGATGGGTACTTGGTATGTTGACTTTTGCGTAGACCTCCCCGGCAACAGCGCCAGAAATCCTTCTTGCTACCTCTTTTAGCACTGCGCTGGTTTTCCCCAAAGAGGAAGGGATGATGCAGGAAAGTAGCATAAGTATTTCCCTCAGTTTTTGAGAACCAAGGTATCAATCTAGTAGGAGGCTACACGCAAGTCCCTCGTACCTGCACAAAACAAATAAATCCGCAACCAACGCAAATAGGGGTTGTCAATCCCTATAGGGCCACTTACGAGAGTGAGATCTGATAGATATGATAAAGATAATATTTTTGGTATTTTCATGATAAAGATGCAAAGTAAAATAAAGGCAAAGTAAATAGCAAAGTAAATAACTAAGTAGTAGGAGATTAATATGATAAAGATATACCCGGGGGCCATAGGTTTCACTAGTGGCTTCTCTCGAGAGCATAAGTATTCTATGGTGGGTGAACAGATTACTGTTGAGCAATTGACAGAATTGAGCATAGTTATGAGAATATCTAGGTATGATCATGTATATAGGCATCACGTCCGAGACAAGTAGACCGACTCCTACCTGCATCTACTACTATTACTCCATTCATCGACCGCTATCCAGCATGCATCTAGAGTATTAAGTTAAAACAGAGTAACGCCTTAAGCAAGATGACATGATGTAGAGGGATAGACTCATGCAATATGAAGAAAACCCCATCTTGTTATCCTCGATGGCAACAATACAATGCGTGCCTTGCTGCCCTTACTGTCACCGGGAAAGGACACCGCAAGATTGAACCCAAAGCTAAGCACTTCTCCCATTGCAAGAAAGATCAATCTAGTAGGCCAAACCAAACTGATAATTCAAAGAGACTTGCAAAGATAACCAATCATACATAAAATAATTCAGAGAAGATTCAAATATTATTCATAGATAGAGTTGATCATAGACCCACAATTCATCGGTCTCAACAAACACACCGCAAAAAGAAGATTACATCGAATAGATCTCCACAAGAGAGGGGGGGAACATTGTATTGAGATCCAAAAAGAGAGAAGAAGCCATCTAGCTACTAACTATGGACCCGTAGGTCTGAAGTAAACTACTCACACTTCATCGGAGAGGCTATGGTGTTGATGTAGAAGCCCTCAGTGATCGATGCCCCCTCCGACGGAGCTCCGGAACAGGCCCCAAGATGGGATCTCGTGGATATAGAAAGTTACGGTGGTGGAATTAGGGTTTTGGCTCCATATCTGATCGTTTAGGGGTACGTGGATATATATAGGAGGAAGAAGTACGTCGATGGAGCAACAGGGGGCCCACGAGGGTGGAGGGCACGCCTGGGGGGCAGGCGCGCCCCCCTACCTCGTGGCCTCCTGTTGATTGGCTTGACGTAGGGTCCAAGTCTCCTGAGTTGTATTCGGTGAGAAAATCACGTTCCCAAAGGTTTCATTCCGTTTTTACCCCGTTTGATATTCCTTTTCTTCGAAACCCTAAAATAGGTAAAAAAACAACAATTCTGGGTTGGGCCTCCGGTAATAGGTTAGTCCCAAAAATAATATAAAAGTGGATAATAAAGCCCAATAATGTCCAAAACAGTAGATAATATAGCATGGAGCAATCAAAAATTATAGATATGTTGGAGACGTATCACCCGGCAAGGCTCTTGTCAGGGCTGCGGAGGTCGCATCGTCAAGGATCTTGCCGGGGGAGTCCACCTTGCCCCTTTGTTCTTCAGTGTTTCTAGCCTTGGCGTTGCTTTGTTTGTCTTATGCTTCGGTTTCCCTCCGGCTTCCCTTCTCTGCCTTGTTAAGTGAGGCCACGGGCGCGGCTCTGACTGCCCGTGTACAAGTAAAGGGGTCAAAAGGAGATCCCCTACTTTTGTACACCGACTGGAGCCCCCGGGCCTGGGCCACACATAAGCGCGCCGCGTTGTTGGGCTAGGCCGAGAACGGTGCACAGGCAGGTGGGGCGGATTTTGTCGCAGTAACTTCTCGTCCGCTGCGCTTCCCCACGACCTGTGTTGAACGCGCGATGTGGAGGAGCGTGTGTGACGTGGGGGTCATGCGTGGGGCGGTTCCCGCACGCATGCGTCACATTATGGTAAAGAGGCAGCCCGCGCCTTCCCAAAAAAAAGGGAGGCGCAGAGGCGCGGCTCATTTACTTGGGCGGACTCCGGTCATGGTCTTTAAGGCGCCAGTGCCCCATGATCACGGGGTGAGGAACAGGTCGCCTCACCCGTCCCTTCGACTCTACTTGCTCGCCACGTGTCCCCCATGTTGGTGGCAGGCGGTGGAGGCGAGAAACTGGGCCGTCACTGATTGGGGCAGCGGGTCGGTCCTGATCCCCTGCGCTCCCGATGGCTGGATTGGCCGAGTGGGGCGGCCGAGCACCAACCCCGCTCCTTTATAAGGAGGGGGAGGGGACGGCATCCCACATCCTTTCATCGTCCGTCTCCATTCACTTCGGCTCCTTTCTTCCATCTGTCATGGCGAGAGGAGGCGCCAGCCCTTCAACGGTGGCGGTGAGGGTTGCTGCTCGACAACACATCCCTCCTTCTCAAGAGCTCGTGGCGGCGGAGCCAGCCACGAGAGGAAGGGGGAGGGGACAAGGTCGAGGTCGCAGTGGTGCTCGGGGGAGAGGGGGACGGGGCGGCGCACCAGCCTCGCCTCCGCCAGTGATGCCTCTCCCGATGGAGGGCCACGTCGGGGACCAGCCCCGCGAGTTCTTCATCAGGCTGCTGGCCACCGCGTCGCCGCCTCTGTCTCCCTACCCCATTTGCTCGGGAGATGGAGCTCAATCCACCCCAAACCCTCAGGTTGCAGATGAGGGGCTGCAGGAACGATAGCACGCGGGTCGATGTCGACTTCCCCTCTCCTCACGTCATGTACCTCTGTCGCGGATGGAAGACATTCGCTCATGTCCATAGCCTGACGGCGGGGCTTGTCCTCTACTTCAAGTTAATGGAGGGCGGCCTTCTCTCTGTCAAGGTCTTTGGAGATCTTGGAACTCGCCTGAAGTGCTACATGAAGAGCTCCTCCGATGATGAAGATTCCTCTTCAAGCGGGAGTGATGAGGAGGGTAGCGACAGCGATGACGAGAGCGCCGAGCGAGGTCACATCGACCTCGTCTCCGACTGACCGCGTGCCCCCCCCTATGTCGTCGGCCCGCCGAGGGCCTTCCTCGTCAAGCTCTCCATCGGCGCGTCCCCCGTCGCCTCCTTGGGCGGTTGGCGTAGGAGGGTTGGAGAAGGTGAAGAAGGTGGGTGGAAGCCGTCAAGTCGGAGTACGTGGGCACCGACGCCTTCGTCGCGTATTGCCGGCCCGCTGCCTCATCTTCCAGCTCCCCTCCCGGCACCGGGACGTTCTCTTGGTGCCTTTTGCTCCTCGCACCTTGCCTAGGCGTTCTTTTTTCCCTCCTTCTATCTTGTTCCACCTTCTGAGGAGAGGGACAAGAAAGGGATTATGGGCATCTTATCTCCTTTTAGTTTGTAAGCCTGCGGGCACTTGTTAGATTTAAAATTTGTAATCCCCTTACTCATGTTTTTCATCCCATATCAAATGTACCTGTATGGGACGTTTTTAATGAAAAGGGGTGCCTGCCGGGTTCTTTGTGCGTGAGCCAGGCTCATGCCAAGGAATGAATCCTTGTTATTTTTAAGATAAACACTGACGCCCGGCAACAGGCCTTGCCATCCTCTTGCTTCAGCCGACCATCCTCACGCTCTTGGCGGAGGCAGGGGCGAAGTAGAGTTAGGCCCCTCATTCATTTCCTCGCCGCCGCGGCTACGACCCGGTTCCGACCCAGGGACTTGGGTACAGGGAAAAAGGGGGAGCACGGTGGTCAAGGGGCAAAATGAGGTTTCATACGCCCCAATCTTCATATGAAAATGCATAACAGAGGATGAAAGACTTATCTGAATCTGCAGCCCCCGACAACCTTGGGTTGCCGAGGCTGGAGCACCGGCTCGTTCTCTTTCTTCCAAACAGCTCGGCAGAAACGTCCAAGTACCCTGCGAACCAAAGAGGATGGAAAGGAACAGAGGAACGCACACTCGACCTCTATGCTAGGGGTTAGTCGCTGCTAAGAACTATCAACCCTAACCGAGGGAGAGACTTAACCTAGCATGCATGCTAAAACTTAGGGTGCATGCGCTTCATTTATTTATGCTCAGGGTCTGTGCCTGGCTATGTACAGAGGGTTACATGCCTTGTCGGCAAGGCTTGTACAAAAGGTGGTTTGCCGGGGGGGCGGCAACTGCGCCTTATGGGTAAAACTTGTGAAGATGTTCAATGTTCCAGGAATTACTCACTGGAATAGCATCTTCGGTCTCCAAGCGAACTGCGCCAGGCCTGGTGACTCGTATTACCCGATAAGGGCCTTCCCACTTTGGCGTCAACTTGTTGGAATTCTTGGCCGATTGAACGCGCCAAAGAACAAGGTTGCCTTCCTCAAAGCTTCAGGCATGAACCCTGCGGCTATGATAGCGGTGCAAGGCTTGCTGGTAGCGTGCTGCTCTCACAGCCGCCCGAAGACAATCTTCCTCAAGGAGCGTTGCGTCATCTTGCCGCAATTGCTCTTGCTCAAGCTCGTCATAAGCGAGCAGTCGAGGTGACCCGTATGTGAGTTCCGTGGGGAGAACTGCTTCTGCCCCGTATACCAGGGCAAAGGGTGTCTGGCCGGTGGCTCGATTTGACATTGTTCTGATCGACCAAATAACCGCCGGCAACTCATCAATCTAGCACCTTCCGCTCTTGTGCAGCTTGTCAAAAGTCTTTGTTCTCAGGCCTCGCAGTACTTCAGCATTTGCCCTCTCCGCTTGGCTGTTGCTCCGTGGGTGTGCCACGGAAGCAAAACAGACCTTGCTGCCGAGGTCTTGGATGTACTGCATGAAGGCATGTCTTGTGAACTGCATGCCGTTGTCGGTGATAACCTTGTTGGGCACACCAAAACGGCAGACTAGCCCCTTGAAGAACTTGACGGCTGACTGTGCTGTCACCTTTCTCACGGCCTCCACCTCCGGCCACTTTGTGAACTTGTCGACTGCAACGTACAAGTACTCAAAGCCCCCGACAGCGCAGGGGAAAGGGCCCAGTATGTCGTGCCCCCAGACCGAGAATGGCCAGGAGAGAGGAATTTTTTGAAGGGCTTGAGCTGGTTGATGAAGCTTCTTCGAATGGAACTGACACGCTTCACACTTGGTTACTAGTGCCGTTGCATCCTAGAGGGCAGTGGGCCAGAAGAAACCTTGCCGGCAAGGGCCCTCGACCCTATGTGGGAGCCACAGATGCCTCCGTGTATCTCTACGAATAGCTCCAGTCCTTCCTCCCGGGGAATGCACTTCAATTTCACACCGTTCGGCCTTTTCCTGTACAGGACGTCATCAACGTACTGATACATAGCAGACCGACGTGCTACTTTCTCCGCTTCTTCCTGCTCCTTGCTAGCTCTTGAGCATGCGTTGGTTTTCCCTTGAAGAGGAAAGGGTGATGCAGCAAAGTAGCGTAAGTATTTCCCTCAGTTTTTGAGAACCAAGGTATCAATCCAGTAGGATACCACGTGCGAGTCACCTCATACCTACACAAACAAATAAGAACCTCGCAACCAATGCAATAAGGGGGTTGTCAATTCCTTCACGGCCACTTGCAAGAGTGAGATCTGATAGAGATAATAATAATAAGATAAATATTTTTGGTATTTTTATGATATAGATTGAAAGTAAAGATTGCAAAATAAACGGTGCCAGAAATAGCTAGTTGACGGAAGATTGATATGATGGAAGATAGACCCGGGGGCCATAGGTTTCACTAGTGGCTTCTCTCAAGATAGCATAAGTATTACGATGGGTGAACAAATTATTGTCGATCAATTGATAGAATTGAGCATAGTTATGAGAATATCTAGGTATGATCATGTATATAGGCATCACGTCTGTGACAAGTAGACCGACTCCTGCCTGCATCTACTACTATTACTCCACACATTGACCGCTATCCAGCATGCATCTAGAGTATTAAGTTCATAAGAATGGACTAACGCTTTAAGCAAGATGACATGATGTAGAGGGGTAAACTCATGCAATATGATATAAACCCCATCTTTTTATCCTCGATGGCAACAATACAATACGTGTCATTTCCCCTACTGTCACTGGGATCGAGCATCGCAAGATTGAACCCAAAGCTAAGCACTTCTCCCATTGCAAGAAAGATCAATCTAGTAGGCCAAGCCAAACTGAAAATTCGAAGAGACTTGCAAAGATAACCAATCATACATAAAAGAATTCAGAGATAATCTTGATCATAAACCCACAATTCATCGCATCTCGACAAACACACCGCAAAAGAAGATTACATCGAATAGATCTCCAAGAGAATCGAGGAGAACTTTGCATCGAGATCCAAAGAGAGAGAAGAAGCTATCTAGCTAATAACTATGGACACGAAGGTCTGAGGTAAACTACTCACACATCATCAGAGAGGATATGGTGTTGATGTAGAAGCCCTCCGTGATCAATGCTCCCTCCGGCGGAGCGCCGGAAAAGGCCCCGAGATGGGATCTCACGGGTACAGAAGGTTGCGGCGGTGGAATTAGGTTTTCGTGGTGCTCTTCGATGTTTTCAGGGTATGTAGGTATATATGGAAGGAAATATGCCCTAGAGGCAATAATAAAATTATTATTTATTTCCTTATATCATGATAAATGTTTATTATTCATGCTAGAATTGTATGAACCGGAAACATGATACATGTGTGAATACATAGACAAACAGAGTGTCACTAGTATGCCTCTACTTGACTAGCTCGTTGATCAAAGATGGTTATGTTTCCTAGCCATAGACATGAGTTGTCATTTGATTAACGGGATCACATCATTAGGCGAATTATGTGATTGACTTGACCCATTCCATTAGCTTAGCACTTGATCGTTTAGTATGTTGTTATTGCTTTCTTCATGACTTATACATGTTCCTATGACTATGAGATTATGCAACTCCCGTTTACCGAAGGAACACTTTGTGTGCTACCAAACGTCACAACGTAACTGGGTGATTATAAAGGTGCTCTACAGGTGTCTCCGAAGGTACTTGTTGAGTTGGCGTATTTCGAGATTAGGATTTGTCACTCTGATTGTCAGAGGTATCTCTGGGCCCACTCAGAAATGCACATCACTATAAGCCTTGCAAGCATTGTAACTAATGAGTTAGTTGCGGGATGATGTATTACGGAATGAGTAAAGAGACTTGCCGGTAACAAGATTGAACTAGGTATTGAGATACCGATGATCGAATCTCGGGCAAGTAACATACTGATGACAAAGGGAACAACGTATGTTGTTATGTGGTTTGACCGATAAAGATCTTCGTAGAATATGTGGGAGCCAATATGAGCATCCAGGTTCCGCTATTGGTTATTGACCGAAGACGTGTCTCGGTCATGTCTACATAGTTCTCGAACACGTAGGGTCCGCACGCTTAAAGTTCGGTGACGATCGGTATTATGAGTTTTTGTGTTTTGATGTACCGAAGGTAGTTCGGAGTCCCGTATATGATCACGGACATGACAAGGAGTCTCAAAATGGTCGATACGTAAAGATCGATATATTGGACGACTATGCTCGGACACCGGAAAGGTTTCGGACATATACCGGAGTACGGGGGGGTGACCGGATCCCCCCAGGGGGCTTAATGGGCCTACATGGGCCTTAGTGGAAATAGAGGGCAGAAAGGGGAGTGTGGGGCGTGCCCCCCAAGGCTCAAACCAAATTGTTTTAGGGCAAGGGGGGCGGCCCCCTCTTTCCTTCTCCTCCTCTCCCTTTCCTTCCCTCCCCTCCTCCTACTAGGAAAAGGAGGAGTCCTACTCCTAGTGGGAGTAAGACTCCCCCTCTTGGCGCGCCTCTCCCTGGCCGGCCGCCTCCTCCCCTTGCTCCTTTATATACGGGGGCAGGGGGCACCCCATAGACACAACAATTGATCATTGATCTCTTAGCCGTGTGTGGTGCCCCCCTCCACCATAATCCACCTCGATCATATCGTAGCGGTGCTTAGGCGAAGCCCTGTGTCGGTAGCATAATCATCACCGTCACCACACCGTCGTGCTGACGAAACTCTCCTATGAAGCTTTGTTGGATCGGAGCTCGCGGTACGTCATCGAGTTGAATGTGTGCTGAACTCGGAGGTGTCGTGCGTTCGGTACTTGGATCGGTCAAATCGTGAAGATGTACGACTACATCAAGCGCGTTGTGCTAACGCTTCCGCATTCGATCTATGAGGGTACGTGGACACACTCTCCCCTCTCGTTGCTATGCATCACCATGATCATGTGTGTGCGTAGGATTTTTTTTGAAATTACTACGTTCCCCAACAGTGGTATCAGAGCCAGGTTATTACGTAGATGTTATATGCACGAGTAGAACACAAGTGAGTAGTGGGCGATACAAGTCATACTGCTTACCAGCATGTCATACTTTGGTTCGGTGGTATTGTTGGATGAAGCGGCCCGGACTGACATTACGCATACGCTTACGCGAGACTGGTTCTATCGACGTGCTTTGCACACAGGTGGCTGGCGGGTGTCAGTTTCTCCAACTTTAGTTGAACCGAGTGTGGCTACGCCCGGTCCTTGTGAAGGTTAAAACATCACTAACTTGATGAACTATCGTTGTGGTTTTGATGCGTAGATAAGAACGGTTCTTGCTCAGCCCATAGCAGCCATGTAAAACTTGCAACAACAAAGTAGAGGACGTCTAACTTGTTTTTGCAGGGCATGTTGTGATGTGATATGGTCAAGACATGATGCTATATTTATTGTATGAGATGATCATGTTTTGTAACGGAGTTATCGGCAACAGGCAGGAGCCATATGGTTGTCTCTTTATTGTATGCAATGCAATTGCCCTGTAATTGCTTTACTTTATCACTAAGTGGTAGCCATAGTCGTAGAAGCAATAGTTGGCGAGACGACAAGGATGCTACGATGGAGATCAAGGTGTCGCGCCGGTGACGATGGTGATCATGACGGTGCTTTGGAGATGGAGATCAAAGGCACAGGATGATGGTGGCCATATCATCTATACCTACTAATAAAGGAAGGTGCGTTTCTCCGATTTTTTCATCCGTTCACCATCAAATTTTTTGTTCTATCCAAGGTGGTACTAATTTTTTGTGTGTCCATCTGCCATAAAAGAAACAGTTTTATCCAAAATTTCGTACGTGGCCGCGCGTGCTGATGCCCAACCCATTTATTTCCTATCCATGCAGCTGAGAACAATTATTTACCGCACTGGGCGGGAAATAGATGATGTTTCGCATATGGCGCCCAGTATTGGGACGACCCGTTTTTATTTTTTTTCTCTATTCTGCTTCTTTTCCCTTTTTCTTTTCTTTCACTTTTCTTTTCTCTTTCCTTTTTCGTTTTTCTCTTCCAAGTTTCTTTTTGTTTTTTCTTTTTTTCATAAATTTATTTTTTCAGAATTTTAATTTTTGATTAAATTTTTGTAAAATCTCCGGAATTTATTATATTTTACCATTTTGAATTTTCTTTCCAAATTTTAGATTTTTCTTCCCATTTCGGAATTTATTAAAAAATATAGAAAATTTTCGCATTTTAATACATACTAATTGATTTTATGAAAATCCATAGCTTTTTAACCCCAACTCCAAATTTAACATGTTATATATGAAATTTGATTATAAAAATATGTAGAATCTCAATATAATTTTAATTTTAACTATTAACCACATAGAAAGGGGTTAATTAGATAAATTCCACTCCAATTATGTCGATTCATAAAAATGCCACTACAATTTCCCAACTCTAAAAAATGCCACTGTAAATTTTGCAAACTTTGAAAAACACCACTCCAGACTTCGAAAAATGCCAATGGAAATGGCATGAAATGGCATTTTCCAAAGTTTGGAAATTGCAGTGGCATTTCTCGGAATCGCCAAATTTAGAGTGGCATTTATGAAATTAACCCTAAAAAATGATATTTACGATGAAACCTTAATCAATAGCGCATGACCAGTCTTTCCTTCATACCGGTGCCGCTCCGAATTGAAAATGAACACTTCGGCAGAACCAGGATGGGGAACAAAAACAATATCTATAACCACGCATGCATGCCTTGTCAAAACTTCACAGAAGAAAATAGATTTATCATCCTATGCCAAAAGGGAGACGTCTTAAGATGGACAACATTCAAACATGTTGTGATGGTGTGAACACTGAGGCCAGCGCCAACGAGAGTAGGAAGAAGGATAAATAGAAACACAGATGGGATGCCATGTGTTGAAATAAAGGACATGGACCTACGAATTCATGGTTATTAGATTAGTGAGTGTTTTTTCACCTGTTAAGGCACGGGCTCATTTGCATCGTATGCCGAGAGGGAGACGTCTTAAGATTGACAACATTCATATGTGTTGTGCTGATGTCAACGCTGAAGCCAGTCGACAAGAGTGGGAAGAAAGATAAATAGAAACACAAATGGAATGGCATGTGTTGAAATAATGAACATGGACCTACTGAAGTTTGGACTCATGGTTATTAGATTAGGAAGTGTTTTTTCCACCCGTTGCAACGCACGGGCTCATTTGCTAGTATCACTTATATTGATTGCATGTGATGTTTATCCTTTATGCATCTTATTCTGCTTTGTTTGACTATAGCATTATAAGATGATCTCTCACTAAATTTCAAGGTAAAAGTGTTCTCCGTGAGTATGCACCGTTGCCAAAGTTCGTCGTGCTGAGACACCACGTGATGATCGGGTGTGATAAGCTCAACGTTCATCTACATTGGGTGTAAGACAATTTTACACACGCAGAATACTCGAGTTAAACTTGACGAGCCTAGCATATGCAGATATGGCCTCGGAACACTGAGACCGAAAGGTCGAGCGTGAATCATATAGTAGATATGATCAACATAGTGATGTTCACCATTGAAAACTACTCCATTTCACGTGATGATTGGTTATGGTTTAGTTGATATGGATCACGTGATCACTTAGATGATTAGAGGGATGTCTATCTAAGTGGGACTTCTTAAGTAATATGATTAATTGAACTTAAATTTATCATGAACTTAGTACCTGATAGTATTTTGCTTGTCTATGTTATTGCAGATAGATGGCCCGTGCTGTTGTTCCGTTGAATTTTAATGCGTTCCTTGAGAAAGCAAAGTTGAAAGATGATGGTAGCAATTACACGGACTGGGTCCGTAACTTGAGGATTATCCTCATTGCTGCACAGAAGAATTACGTCCTGGAAGCACCGCTGGGTGCCAGGCCTACTGCAGATGCTGCTGATGACGTTAAGAACGTCTGGCAGAGTAAAGCCGATGACTACTCGACAGTTCAGTGTGCCATGCTTTACGGCTTAGAACCGGGACTTCAATGACGTTTTGAACGTCATGGATCATATGAGATGTTCCAGGAGTTGAAGTTGATATTTCAAGCAAATGCCCGGATTGAGAGATATGAAGTCTCCAATAAATTCTATAGCTGCAAGATGGAGGAGAATAGTTCTGTCAGTAAACATATACTCAAAATGTCTGGGTATCATAATCACTTGACTCAACTGGGAGTTAATCTTCCTGTTGATAGTGTCATTGACAGAGTTCTTCAATCACTGCCACCAAGCTACAAGAGCTTCGTGATGAACTATAATATGCAAGGGATCAATAAGAAAATTCTAGAGCTCTTTGCAATGCTAAAGGCAGCGGAGGTAGAAATCAAGAAGGAGCATCAAGTGTTGATGGTCAACAAGACCACCAATTTCAAGAAAAGGGTAAAGGGAAGAAGAAGGGGAACTTCAAGAAGAACAGCAAACAAGTTGTTGATCAGGAGAAGAAACCCAAGTCTGGACCTAAGCCTGAGACTGAGTGCTTCTACTGCAAACAGACTGGTCACTGGAAGCGGAACTGCCCCAAGTATTTGGCGATAAGAAGGATGGCAAGGTGAACAAAGGTATATGTGATATACATGTTATTGATGTGTACCTTACCAGAGCTCGTAGTAGCACCTGGGTATTTGATACTGGTTATGTTGCTAATATTTGCAACTCGAAACAGGGACTACGGATTAAGCGAAGACTAGCTAAGGACGAGGTGACGATGCACGTGGGAAATGGTTCCAAAGTCGATGTGATCGCCGTCGGCACGCTACCACTACATCTACCTTCGGGATTAGTTTTAGACCTGAGTAATTGTTATTTGGTGCCAGCGTTGAGCATGAGCATTATATCTGGATCTTGTTTGATGCGAGACGGTTATTCATTTAAATCTGAGAATAATGGTTGTTCTATTTATATGAGTAATATCTTTTATGGTCATGCACCCTTGAAGAGTGGCCTATCTGTGTTAAATCTCGATAGTAGTGACACACATATTCATAATGTTGAAGCCAAAAGATGCAGAGTTGATAATGATAGTGCAACTTATTTGTGGCACTTCCGTTTAGGTCATATTAGTGTAAAGCGCATGAAGAAACTCCATACTAATGGACTTTTGGAATCACTTGATTATGAATCACTTGGTACTTGCGAACCATGCCTCATGGGCAAAATGACTAAAACGCTGTTCTCCGGAACAATGGAGCGAGCAACAGATTTTTTGGAAATCATACATACTGATGTATGTGGTCCAATGAATATTGAGGCTCGCGGCGGATATCGTTATTTTCTCATAGATGATTTGAGCAGATATGGGTATATCTACTTAATGAAACATAAGTCTGAAACATTTGAAAAGTTCAAGGAATTTCACAGTGAAGTGGAAAACCATCGTAACAAGAAAAAAAGTTTCTACGATCTGATCATGGAGGAGAATATTTGAGTTACGAGTTTGGTTTACATTTAAAACAATGCGGGATAGTTTCACAACTCACGCCACTCGGAACACCACAACATAATGGTGTGTCTGAACGTCGTAATCGTACTTTACTAGATATGGTGCGATCTATGATGTCTCTTACTGATTTACCGCTATCGTTTTGGGGTTATGCTTTAGAGACGGCTACATTCATGTTAAATAGTGCACCATCAAAATCCGTTGAGATGACGCCTTATGAACTATGGTTTGGCAAGAAACCAAAGTTGTCGTTTCTTAAAGTTTGGGGCTGCGATGCTTATGTCAAAAAACTTCAACCTAATAAGCTCGAACCCAAATCGGAGAAATGTGTCTTCATAGGATACCCAAAGGAAACGGTTGGGTACACCTTCTATCACAGATCCGAAGGCAAGACATTCGTTGCTAAGAATGGATCCTTTCTAGAGAAGGAGTTTCTCTCGAAAGAAGTGAGTGGGAGGAAAGTAAAACTTGATGAGTTAACTATACCTGCTCCCTTATTGGAAAGTAGTTCATCACAGAAACCGGTTCCTGTGACACCTACACCAATTAGTGAGGAAGCTAATGATGATGATCATGAAACTTCAGATCAAGTTACTACTGAACCTCGTAGGTCAACCGGAGTAAGATCCGTACTAGAGTGGTACGGTAATCCTGTTCTGGAGGTCATGTTGCTAGACCATGACGAGCCTACGAACTATGAGGAAGCAATGATGAGCCCAGATTCCGCAAAATGGCTTGAGGCCATGAAATTTGAGATGGGATCCATGTATGAGAACAAAGTGTGGACTTTGGTTGACTTGCCCGATGATCGGCAAGCCATCGAGAATAAATGGATCTTCAAGAAGAAGACATACGTTGATGGTAATGTTATTGTCTACAAAGCTCGACTTGTTGCGAAAGGTTTTCGACAAGTTCAAGGAGTTGACTACGATGAGACCTTCTCAACCGTAGCGATGCTTAAGTCCGTCTGAATCATGTTAGCTATTGCTGCATTTTATGATTATGAAATTTGGCAAATGGATGTAAAGACTGCATTCGTGAATGGATTTCTGAAAGAAGAGTTGTATATGATGCAACCTGAAGGTTTTATCAATCCAAAAGGTGCTAACAAAGTTTGCAAGCTCCAGTGATCCATTTATGGACTGGTGCAAGCCTCTCAGAGTTGGAATAATCGTTTTGATAGTGTGATCAAAGCATATGGTTTTATACAGACTTTTGGAGAAGCATGTATTTACAAGAAAGCGAGTGGGAACTCTGTAGCATTTCTAATATTATATGTGGATGACATATTTTTGATTGAAAATGATATAGAATTTCTGGATAGCATAAAAGGATACTTGAATAAGAGTTTTTCAATGAAAGACCTTGATGAAGTTGCTTACATATTGGGCACCAAGATCTATAGAGATAGATCAAGATGCTTAATTGGACTTTCACAAAGCACATACCTTGACAAAGTTTTAAAGAAGTTCAAAATGGATCACGCAAAGAAAGGGTTCTTGCCTGTGTTACAAGGTACGAAGTTGAGTAAGACTCAATGCCCGACCACTGCAGAAGATAGAGAGAAAAAGAAAGATGTTTCCTATGCTTCAGCCATAGGCTCTATCATGTATGCAATGCCACTACAAAAAATACACTTCTGTGATGATACGTGTTTGTCACAGTAGGTCGCATTTTTTGTCATGCATGTACATCCATGACGATTTTATGACAGAATCAAGATAGTCATACATGTGTTGTCATAGAAGTGTTCCATGACATTACCAAAATTATCATCACGGAAGTGTGCACTTCCATGACGATAAATCCCGCGTCACAGAAGTGCTTCCGTCAAGGGTGACCGACACGTGGCATCCACCGTAACGGAACGTCGTTAAGCTATCGGGTCGGGTTTTGGATCCGATAACCTGTTAACAGCCCCGACCAATGGGGATTTTCCACGTGTAAAATCATCATTGGCTGGAGGAAACACGTGTCGGCTCATCGTTGGGACAGATGTCATCCACTCATTGGACAGAATGTGCCTATGATACGTCGACACGTGGCACGGCCCAAAAGAGGCCCATTCCTGTAAAAAGGCCGGCCCATTTGACTTGGTCAAAAGGTGGCGGGCCGGCCCATGTAATGCATGTTAACGGCCTGTTCGCATATAGCTCATTTACAGCCCGCTAACCCAAGCCCCGTTATGCCCTATCCGAATTAGGCCTAGTAGCGTCATCTGGGCCACCCAATATGATTCCAGTCCATTTTCACTTCTGGCCCATGTATGGCTTATGATGTCTTTCGGCCCATATGAGGCCCTATGTAACTCTTGGCCTATTTAACGGCTCGTGGTGAAACTGGCCCGTAATGAACAGTGTATCACTTTACACCCATTAATGGCCCATGGTGAAACTGGCCCGTAATGAACAGTGTATCACTTTATACCCATTAACGGCTCGTTATTCCGTTGGGCCGTTTCCAGCCCATGTTATCTTTCGGCCTTCTCAGAGCCCATTTATTCTTGGGCTCATTTCCAGCATTCGTTTACTTACGGCCCGTTACTGTCATTTTCTGCTTGTGGGCCAAATTCAGCCTGTGGTTACAGTCGGCCCGTTTGTGGTCCGTTAATACGTTGGGCCGTTTTCATAGTGTCATCAAATACGACCTATTAATGATGGCCCGTTATGGTCGGCCCATGAACGGACGATTCCAACTCTAGCCCGTTTACGGCCATAATGCGGCCTGTTATTGGCCCATGTTTGGCCAATCGATCATACTGCCCGTATAAGGCCCATTGATGATACGGCCCGTAGAAGGCCCACTATTTCTATGGCCCGTAGAAGGCCCACTATTTCTACGGCCCGTAGGAGGCCTAGTGTCACTATAGTAAATATTAGCCCATGGTTATTGTGACCTAGTTTTAAAAAATAGGTTATTGCAGCCACTAGCAAACCGCGGAAAAAAAACTGCAATGACTACAAGCAAACAAATAAACAAGACAACAAGGAAATAAATAAGCAAGCAACTTACGCTAGGCTATCATGGCTATCACACATATTACATCCACTGGGCATCAAAGTTCGCCACCAGTGCAAATAAACGCGCCGACAAAAAAATATACAAAACTGAGAGCACTTCAGAAGGCACTAGGCCTAGCCAGGTCGGGCCCCCCAAACAGCTGAAGAAGCTGAGTAGACCTCAGTTGTGTCAACGATAGATGCATCAACACTAGATTTAAGGCATGATGGTGCGCACGGCAGTCCTCTGACATCTTCATTGCATCTTTGACTTCAAGTCGGAGCTGAGCTGAAGTAAGCCTTTCCGCTTTAAGTTGAGACTGAAGAAGTCGAACTGATTGAGGCAGCGACTGCACAGAGGTTGTCTCACACCTGCTAGTGAGTAGCTTCAACTCACTGTCTTCATCAAGACAGGACCTTGGGGTCATCTCGCTGTCCTCAAGATGGTTTGGCTCACTATCTTTCCTAAAGTTCTGCCTGGCGTAAGAGATACAAGTCTGAAAGAGAAACAAGGAGACACGTAACAGGTTTCACAATTATATAAGCAAATAAATGGATCTGTTCTGTATAAGAAGCATGTTTTTACAACTACAATTTGAAACTGGCAGTTGTTGCAAACATCCAATCAGATGTAAACAGCAAAGCAAACAAAAGTGAAGGAAATGATGTCTATCCAAATCTATACTAGAACAAAGTTTGAAGGCTTGAGAAAGATGAACTTACATTACATGTTAACACGGGCTGGACAAAGCCCTTCTCCATGTTGATGGAAGGATAATTCAATAAATTCCCCAAAGAAAATTCTTTATAAGCGTTGCCGTTATTCTACATTTTGCAAAGAGTAAATACAGATCAAATAATATTGAAAGAAACAGAGGATAATGAAGCTCAGGTGCAGACTGATGATACATAATCAAATAGCAATTAATTAAGTACATCGTTACAAGGCAAAAGGGAGAGAGGTACTGACAAGAGCAATGCAGAGCCCATTATTGTTTTAAAATTGTATGATCCTTTGAGCAAGGAAATTCATCTGAAACTAGTTTTCATACAAGAGAGAAGGTAAGACACAAGCAGAAATTTAGGAGTTCAAATTTTGAATTGATATCATAGACAGTACCTGACGCTGGGCTCCCAGCAGTTCTAATAGGGGTTTGGCCACTGGAGTAGGGGTAAAGTGTGGTACAGTTGAGCCTATGTGTTCTGTGGCTGCTGATCTATCTGATTTAACAGGTATCACTACCTTTTCTAAATACCTATTTTGTACTCCTTGAGAATCTGCACTCACCCTCTTCCTTTTGGACATCTATTACGAAAGAACAACATTTGACTGGAAAAATATAGTGTGACGACACATGGAATAGGTACAGAAAATGGATAGGTATGACATATACTCATATATGATGCTTAAACTAAGTAGATGGTGTAACAAAGTAGAAGTAATGCAAGAGGTCAGATGCAAAATATATGCGACCAATACAACTTTGCAAAGTTAGAGCAAGCACCTTGATGGGTGAATAAGATATGCATCCTCCACCATGCCAAGTTTGTTAGCCAGTGGATCGTTCCGCAATATTCCTTTCGTACGCCCATTCTCATATTCATTTTAATAATGTTCAATATCTGACATGTATGAAAACATAAAAATAAATGAAATTTTCTTTGTAATGTAGAAGTGATTAAACCCATTAACAGTGGCGGCACGGGCGCCTCGTTCTTCTATCCGCGCCATCACAGGTACCGACAAAAAAAGCGCGTTGGCTACCGCGCGTCTTCCTCGCGACCCCCGCCTCCTGTCCTACCGCCGCCGCCGATGCCCGTGACCTAGCCCGCGTGTCTCCCCCACGACCCCCGCCTCCTCTCCCGCTGCTGCCGCCGCCGGCGCCGGCGCCAGAGAAGCTCGCCTCCGCGCCCACAAGCCTCGGATCCGGGACGAGGAGGGGTGGATGAGACGGGGGAGGAGGAGGAGGAGAGTGTGGGGGTGTCTGGGGAGGAGCGAGGGGTGAGAAGATGAGAGGGAGAGAGAGAAGAGGTGGTGTAGCAGGGCCGGACCGCCGTCCTCTTCCACTCCATCAACAGGCTTTCTCAACAGCAGGCTG
The DNA here is from genome assembly GCF_018294505.1 of Triticum aestivum. Lineage (NCBI taxonomy): Eukaryota > Viridiplantae > Streptophyta > Magnoliopsida > Poales > Poaceae > Triticum > Triticum aestivum. The sequence continues at coordinate 91,412,215 of NC_057797.1, read as the reverse complement.
CACCACCGCTCGAAAGCCACCGGTCTTCTTCCACTCCATCAATAGTTAGTTAGTCAGCCGCCTCCCAATGAACAACACACAGTCTGGATACTTCCTTGGGTCAATTCCCCTGTTTTTTCACTGTCATATTCATCAGCAATTTCAGCGGCAGGGAGTGCTTGCCATAGTGGAAACGAAGCAAGAACTGGATGGAGCTCAGGATTTTGCTACTACCTTGCTAATAGCTTTGTGAGGTAATTTGGCTACCTATTTGTGTGTTTCTTTTCTGCTGTACCGATGTCTATTTTAATTTAGAAAATAGAAACATGAAGTGTGATTTAAGCATCTCAATAGCAGATGTTGTTAGCATGAACATAATGTGTACCGTACCTACTGTGCAAGAGAGCTGTGCCTGTGTTCCATTGTTGCTGATGTAGTAGCTTTCAATTCGCAGGCATGTCACCGATGGCAAGTGCAAGAAGAAAGCACCAAGGAAAATCCACAAATCCAAGAGGCAGAAGCATAAGCGCGTCCTGCTCAATGATCTCTTGGGTGAACTTATCAAAATGCTAGGTGAGTTAAATAGGTGTGCATCAATCACTAGCCCCCTCGACACCTTATAGATTACGTCACAGCTAGCGTTGCTTCAGTGAAGCTGTCTCTTAATTTGGGGGGTCGTTTCCTTTTCCGTGTGGTTATTTGGAATGTCAGAGTTGAGCGTGGGTATGTATAAATCTGGGTCATGCTGTTACTATCCATGTCCAATTGTCCAAGTCATGCTTTTGGGGTGAATACTGGGGTTCAGTATGTGTCATGGATTTCTTTAGTAGATCTCAATGAATGTTTATGCCGCTGAAAACGTGGATGACCTCATTGAAAATTAGTAACACCAGAAGACCTCTTGATGTTTGTTGACAATTCATTACATTGTGCATAATTGTCAGCATATAAAACTGTGTAGTACCTGCATCCATTAATTCCAATCTTTTTCTAATCCATCTGTCTCAGGCTCTCAGCCATGCATCTTGCATCAAACTGTATGTGCCTTGGAGTATATTGCTTCTTATATTGCACCCATTATTAGTGAAGAAATTGCGAAATGCTTACTATGCATGGTGATTATTTAATCAGAGTAACATCTGACATGAAAAGGCACTTCAAATCAGGGCTAATTTTCAAGCCTGAATACCTTTTACTTAGAACAAAGTACTGGTACATCTTCTCTATTTTTAAATGTAGCCATCCCACTCTCCCTGGAAGCCCCGCCCCCTGCTACATTTTCATGGTCACCGCCCCCAGGAACGGCTACAAGATGAAGCGACGCACAAGGTTTCTTCTCGCCTTCTTCTGGTTTTTCTCTTTGATATCCATTTGTTGCCTTGGGTATTTCTTGATTCCTTCTCTGGTGTGTGTGTGTGTGTGTGTGCGTGCGCGCGCGCCGGGTGGGAGCATCTACTGCACTAATAGAATGCCAAGCATAGGAAGAGGCTCCCCAAGATGATATATGCTTCTTCAGTTTACGCACATTTTTTAGAACTTTTTTCACCCAATGATAATTCATTACTGCTTGAACTCTCCATGGTCAGACAATTTGGTTGGTGTCATGTTCTGAATGCATGGTGATATTGAGCACGTACAAGGCTTTCTGATTCAACCGCAATTTCCAGGGTAGTTGTTCTAGCAGGATATTGTATTTGTTACGGAAAACACGGATGATAATTACATGATATATTATTAATATTAAACTGTGTTGTTTCTCTGAAACTAACTTGGTATTTCAGCTATGGAAACTGATGTTCTAACCTTAGTTCCATAGATGAATCTTTGTTGTCTTTTTCAGAAAGGGAATGTCTGGTATATCTTTCTTTGTGGATTTATTCAATGAGTTTTCTACATTGGGCTGCATTGTTAAGAAAGAGTTTGATGATGCCACAAGAGCAAGAATTAAAAGTCGTTTGTAGAACCATGTTTCCTCATGGCAGGAGGCGAGCAATACTTTACTATTACAATGTTCATTTTCAATACAATCAGAAGTATGACACTGATTGTCAATTGTGCGTTCATGCAGGTTGCGCGTTCATGCAATACTTTACCCATGAAATAGAAGAGTTGTGCAGGCGTGTGATTCAAGTTCTTCGACGGAATGGGCCCAACTCATTCAGTGAAGAAATTTCAAGGTTCTCTTTCGGAACTGGTTTGAGCTTCTATAAGTTCAGTTTGAAGAACAGTATCACAGAATAAGGAATCATGAAAATAATGAGGTAACAGCAGAGGGTGAGTGTTGCAAAAAAGATTGACGACTGGAGCTAAAAACACGCAAGAGAATGTACAGAAAAGCCTTACTTTAGATTTAGCCAGTAGAGCATGTGCCCTTCGCATAGGGATAATAACTTTTAGTAAAACAGCAGCACCGGTTTGATTCAGGGTATACAATATCTTACAAACAGTCAAGGATTCACCAACTCACCAGTCAAGCATGTGTGCAGAAGTACATTCCTACTCATCATGAGGACAGGTGTCAAGAAGGAACTAGGGATACCCATAGCATTTCCCCACTGTTTAATCAATCTTAGTGGAACTGGGTGGTCATGTAAATTAGTTTCACTTGGGGTGCATCCATCAGCCTCCTTAACCACATAATAGACAGTGGAGCTGAAACTTCCCCTCTTTTTTTAAGAATGCCTAGTCGGGTTCTTCTCCTACCAGTATCGAATAGAACTCGAAATCGAATTTCATTGCGGGAAATTAAGATTTCACGAGGGAGGAAAAGGGGGTGGAGAGTCGTACAACGCATTGGTGGGATGAAGATCAGAGAAGCGAATGCCTCTCGTAATTGATTGAAAAGTGCTCTGCTGCTTCAAATATCATGACAATTCAAATACAAACTGCAGGCCTGTACTTACGGTCAGAGATGATGGCTGAACATTCCTTATTTCCAATAACAATACTTTCCGCTTGAAGGAAGTTTCTTATTGGATTACATAATGCTTCCAGATCATCTTCGTTCTGGTCATAGCTATTCTGAGTTGTCATAGTCTTCAATGTTAGGCATCTAGGTGCCCTAAGCAGCTTGTCATTGACTGATTGATTTAGAAAACACATAGATTCCTGTTTCGCCTGTAGATAAAGTATGGTTAAATAGTTATGGAATTCCTCAGGAACTGTGTCCTGAAGTTTCCCACTTTCGAAGAAACTGGAAACCCATAATAGTTTCCTATGGTTATCTATGATCTCTTCTAGGTGCTTGGCAAACTCATACTCCCTGTGTGAGGTAATATATAAGATCTTTTAGATCATTAAAGTAGTGATCTAAAAAGTCTTATATTATTTTACAGATGGAGTCTTCTTTACCACTTATAAGCAACATACTCACTGAATCTACTCACGCTCATTCTGGAGTGATGAAGAATTGAGATGATAATGGAAATAAGATCCATGACATGTTGTTCCTAAGATGTGCGACTGATTGCAATGGAACAATATGCGGATGCACAAGTTCTTACCAAAACAGAGGTAGCACGGTCTAGAATATGGGACACCAAACTGCAAGGGACTTAGGAAGAATTATTGTGTGTTGAAACTGAGAGTTGAAAGGGAAGCTAGCAACTGGTCATGTATATCAGACACCTATCACAAGCAATTGATACTGATAGAGTCCAAATACTACAGTCAATTGTGATTCGAATAATTCTAAGCTTAAAAGAACCTCGAATCCAACAACATTTTCCGCGCACCATCTACTCGATGGTATGCCCATATGGATTGTTTGATCTCTTCTCCTCTGCAGACTGCAGGTGCAAGTCCCCCGCTCATTGAGGGCGTGGTCAGATTGCTTAATGAGTTCTTTTATTTTTGGGATTTTAAGGTGACTATTGCTTGAGCACCATAGTTGATTGCTATTTATTTCAGATCAAATTTCTCAATCAATTTTTCCTTCCAATTGAAATGAAATATTCGGCAAAATAGAATGATGTATATTGCGAGACTATGTACTGTAGGATTTATTTGAGTAATGATGTGAAGGCAATGTATAAACTTGGTGAATTCACTTCAGTTTGCTGATACTGACATACCGCTATGTGTCCAGCAAGTGTGATTTGCAAGTCATATATAGTATGTATTCACAAACTTTTCTGTGTGTTCCATTGTACTAAGTCGAACATCCATGAGCACATATTTGGTTCTAATCAGGTATCACATATTTCATGCTTGCACTATAGTTTATTTCTCCATCTGTGCATCGTCAGTCTTGAGTACATGCTCTTGTGCCTGCCCAGCTTGCTCTGTTACTGAACTTGCCCTCTCTTCCTAAAGAGCAGACCTGATTTCCTTTATGTCCTTGAAGCAAATACCACAATGTCAGCTTGAATTTTTTTAGGACACACACAGAGCCAGAATGTAGATATGGGGTTTGACAGAAAGAGTACACACCGATTTTAGGTGCTGTATTTTAGAAGCGAGCCCCTCTTTTTCACGCCTACAAGCTCCTGCAAGTAAATCAACCGTCAGTCAGCATACTTTTATATTCATTGCTTGGAACAACAAGCTGAATCAACTGAAATTACTCACGCTATGGCAGGTCTTGGTGAACAAGACTGCAAACTGCTGATAAAAAAGAAAATATCATGTTGTTAGACACCCATTTATCTGTGGTAGATACATTACTGTGCAATTGATGCATCAGTCTCACCAAACGATGTTGTTCTGGATCTCATAGGATCACCTGCATTTCGTTGGACTTTCTATGAAGCTTACAAACTAGGATGACTTGTATTTATAGTGACTACAACAGATCACTAGCCCATGAGTTGTAGCCTCCGTCCCAAAATAACTGTCTCAACAGATCACTAGGCCGATTTTAGGTGCTGTCATTTAGGGTCCTAGCTTGGTTATAAATCAAATCAAGGCTTGCTTACATAATATGAATGAATGGTGCAAAACCCATCATGCATCTAGTGGTAAATAATCTTTATTTTGCAAATAACATCTCTTATTGGGTGTTCTTCTCTGAATATAAACCTGATGACCCCTAAACCTATTTTGGATTGACAGATAGAGTACTGCATAGTGAGATTTATGAGTGTGACGCGGAGAAACAAGTATGGTGTCTGATTATATGGTCATCATCACATTTGTCTGAAAATTTAATTGCAAACATGGTTACAAAGTTACAGTATTCAGAATTGATTCCATAATCTAATTCGTTTATCTATCTATTTCACTTCAACCTGTCGCTGCTTTGGAACTCTCTTTGTCATCAATGATCAACCTAGACCCGCGAACGTGCGTAAGCTAGATAAGTGCACACATAAACGCTCAGGAGGCGTGCCAATGGCACGCCCCAACCACTAGTATTACTTGATAAGCCGCAAAGATGATAGAACCATCGGCGCAAAACCATGCCAGCAGCTGCAGCTCCATCATGATCTGAGCATGATCCATCCACCGAGAGGGCCATCCACCTGGCCGGCGGAGGAGGCCATGGTGCAGGCGTCGGCTCCCTCGGCTTCGGAAACAAAAAGTAGAGTATGTGGCAAGATCACATGAATCATCCCAAATTAATCATATAAAAATAGCTAAAGAAAAGCGCCAATATATGTGCCGATGCTACCACTCCAACCTTTTTCTTTTTACAGGAAAGTAGTTGTTATCTGCTACTATAATGCTAACATTGCTGGCTTGCACGCATCGAACTGTGACTCAAAGCCAGTTACTTGCTGTTGCACGTAGCTTAATTATTTGTTGGCTGTACTTGTTATTTGCCAACCTTCTGTTGCAATACCCGTTGATTGGTGACCAACTTACAGTTTCCTCATAAAAACTTTCAAAAGAATTCATGGTTTGATCAAGTTCGGGTCGGGAAAAACCAGGTCGGCGGCCATGCACGACCTTGCCATGCGCCTGTCGTCTCCAACGGCAACGGTGCCACCTTCCCTTCCTTCATGCTGTACACGCCGGAGTGGAGCTCCTCGCTGGACTCGTTGTCCGAGTCGTCACGCTTACTGATGAAGTAGATGTGGTCCTCTCGAGCTCCAACCAGCTCACCAGCGGGAAGCGACTTCGAGCAGCCTTTGCTCACGAACAGAGCACGACCATCCAGCGTCTCGATCTTGCTCCACCGTCCGTGGCCACTGCCTAGCCCCGCCGCCTCAAAGACCTCGAACTTGGCCGGCGCGGCGGCGTGCTCCATCACCATCAGAAGCCGATCGCCTGATGAGACCAGGTAGTAGTAGTAGGACGGGTCAGCCCTGTGGTAGTACGATTGCTCCGGCCTGGCCGGGGGTTCACTGCATATGCACTGCATGTATGTGACATCGCCGGCGGGGAGGTTGTCTTCCAGGACGTAGAGCTCAGTCCGGCATGGGTCATTGTGTACTCTCGTTAGAACGTAGAGCTTCCTTCTGAAGAGCGCAATGTCGACGACGCTGTCCAAGTAGTGGGGCGGGTCCCACTCCCACGCCATGTAGCGGCGGCCTCTGGGTCCGCGGGCAGAGAGAGCGACCTTCTTTGACCCAAGGTTGACGCCAGTCCGGACGGCCACGACGTGGTCCGCCACCACCACCTTGGAGATGTTGCCAGCGAAGGGGGGAACCGCTGCCCTCTGCCTCTTCGACGGCCTCGAGGGCCAGAGGCAGTCGGGGCTGATGTGCTGAGGGGTGATCGTCGTGGAGAGAGGGTCCATGAGGGAGCACCCGCCGTCGCGGTGCACGAGAAAGAGCATGGCGCCGGTGGAGACGCTCTGGATGACGTCGTCGGGAACTGGCACGGGGACGCGGTGGACGGTGCCTTCAGGGAGGCTGAGGACGCAGGCGGCGTTACGGAGGGCCAGCAACGGAAGCAGAGGAACAGGCGGCGCGGCCGCGGCAGCCGCGGCGGCGCGCCACGGGCGACAGACAGCGCGAAAGCGGACGCGCGCGACGTGGGACGACACGCGCAGGAAGACGAGTTCCAGCAGCTCCGGCGCGAGGTCCTGCCATGGACGCCGACCGCCGATCCTCATCGATCAATCTAACTTGGATTTTGGATCCTCTGCTTGTCTCTGTTGGCTTGCGATTGCGAGTATGTAAGTAGCCGCACGTACGTATCCGAGTCCGAGTCCGACTCGATTACTGTTTTTGTACGTAAGCATTTTATCTACTACTCCCTTCTTTGCGGTTTATAGCGCTTATCTCAAAATTTTAGTTTTTCCATTTTATAAGACTTAATTTGGTTGTTCCCTATCACATATTCAAACTTCAAGGTGCATTAAATCATTGCATGTATTAAAAGAAAATTGACCAATGCATGCATTTTATGCATGCATGCATTGGAAAAAGAATTCTATGAGACCAGGTCTCACGCGAGATCCATCTTGATGGATGACACGTGGCATTCATTAGGACGAGTCTCGTCTGTTAAACGTGAGACCTGGTTGAGGGAGTCCTGGATTAGGGGGTGTTCGGGTAGCCGGACTATACCTTCAGCCGGACTCCTGGACTATGAAGATACAAGATTGAAGACTTTGTCCTGTGTCCGGATGGGACTTTCCTTGGCGTGGAAGGCAAGCTTGGCGATGCGAATATTCAAGATCTCCTACCATTGTAACCGACTCTGTGTAACCCTAACCCTATCCAGTGTCTATATAAACCGGAGGGTTGTAGTCCGTGGGCAATCAACTCCATACACAACAATCATACCATATGCTAGCTTCTAGGGTTTAGCCTCCTTGATCTCGTGGTAGATCTACTCTTGTACTACCCATATCATCAATATTAATCAAGCAGGAGTAGGGTATTACCTCCATCGAGAGGGCCCGAACCTGGGTAAAACAAAGTGTCCCCTGTCTTCTGTTACCATCCGGCCTAGACGCATAGTTCGGGACCCCATACCCGAGATCCGCCGGTTTTGACACCGACATTGGTGCTTTCATTGAGAGTTCCTCCGTGCCGTCACAATCAGGAAGGATGCCTCCTCCCGTCTTTAAAGACGGTGCCGTTGCTAAGGGAGCCTTGGCTGTCGGCCAAACCCTCCGGCTAGGTGGTTTTCTCATGACTGCCTGTTCGGCTGTTGCGCCGATGGTGACCTCTCGGGTCATCAAAAGCAACCTACACGTCAGCTCGGAGCTCGTCGAGCAGCTAGATCCAATGGAGCTCTCTTCCGTAAACGAGCTCTTGGATCGCATCGCCGCCCTGGGGGTCGCTACGGATTACGACCAGGTTGGACTTAAACCCGATCTAACAGAAATTAACTCTCCCCAAGTCACCCACCACGTTGCCGTGGTAGAGGCGCAGTGCGGCGACCCTTCATCTATTTTAAGGACTAGCTACGTCTGAAATCCCGACTCCTCCAAGCCGGATACCCGCGGAGAGGAGGATGTAACTCAAGGCCTGAGCTTAGGATCAGGCAACGGGCTAGATTCGTTGAACAACGTCCAAGAATCCGAACTTCAGAGTTCGGAAACTCTTCGGCCTCCGAATCTTGGATTGGGTGAGGTTTCAGATTCAACGACACCCGCCCACCCGAATATAAGCGATCTCTCCCAAATCAGGCAGAGGCCCGAGGAAACAGTACATCATTACTGGGCCAGGTTCCTCCTGCTTATGAACAGGATAAAGGATTGCCGCGAGGGAGACGCAATCTCAATTTTTTGCAGTAGTTGCACGGACGAGGGAATCCTTAACGCCGTAAGTCGCCGTGATATTACACTCTTCGCTGACTTGGCGTCCATAGTACAAAAATACTGTGCGATGAAAAGCGCCTGGAAAACCAAAATAAAATTTTGGGATAATCCGGCCTTGAATAGTGATCCCGTCCGAACTAAGAGGGTGCATCATCATAGGACACCCGGGATAAACACCAAAAAGCCAAAACCCTCTACAGGGCATGGAACTGTACTGGAAAGGTGCCTTGATGGACCCTGTAGAATTCACAATACAGAAGACGCCTCACCAACTCACAGCCTTAGAGCATGTTGGATACTCCGGCAGGTGGCCAAAATTGGCGAGGATCTCTTAATTCTGGAGGCCGCAGAAAACCAGCCCGAGAACACCAGTACCGTTCTCACGGTCTTTGAGACTTTCGCATCAAGCTGGTTGGTGAGATTTTTGAATTGAGCCTTATAAACCGGAAAGGAGAGAGTACCCCTATAAAAGCACGAGAAGGCGGAGAACCAAAACATCCTATCCGTCAAGACATTCAATCTGATGGTCTACGTCCCTCCAGCATACTAAACATGTTTTACGATTTACCTACAATGTCATTATGTTAAGTAATTACTCTCCATGCTATCCAAAACAATAAGGTGTGCATCAAGGTCGTTTGCTCGTGATAGCCACGTCCTCATCCTCATCGGTACTGTTCTGTTCAGATACATCGCTTGGACGAGAGAGGATAAAACAATCCAAGCCAGCAATTGGCCGACGTTGTGTGCCATTGGCCCACGTAGGCAGATTTCCTTCCTTCACAACAAAGAGAAGAGGAACTCGCCTCGAGCCCCACCCCTCAACTCTCCCACACACGCAACCAACCTCTCCGTCCTCTCGTTCTCTCCCGTGGCCGATTCCCTCCGTGCCTTCTAGCCGTCGCTCCTCTTCTCCATTGCCCACTCCCTCCCTCCCCCGTCGAGCTGTGTGGCGATGATCTCGTCGACGATGTAGGCAAAACTAGTGTTGGAGATGAAGAACCTAGGAAATTAGGCGGGGGCAAGTCAATCTAGGCTTGATTTCGAGGCCTCTCATGGCCACGCCCGCGCCACTTCACTCTTCCCCACCCTGAAGCACGACTGCTGCTTTTGGGGATCCGCTTGGAGAGGACTACTTCTGGCCAATTTCTTTCTCCACCAGGTGAGGACTATTCCCCTGGCCGCTTCAGATCCCCAGCAGGCAACTTATCTTCTCTTTGCCTGACCGATTTCTTTCTCGTTGTTCTGGTCGATTCAAATAAGATCCTTGACATTTTTTGAATCAAATAAATGATTGTTTCTTTATTCATTGGCGGCTATATCATTTCATGGTTATTTATTCTGAAATTGTAACTTGAATGGATGACTCTGTTGCAGCGGGCCATCTTTGAAGTACAGTTGTGGTCAATTCGCACACGATCGAGTTGATCTGCTGTATGGCAAATTAGTTTATCTCTGTTTCGGTGACCGGAAATAGTACTATTAAACTATTGATATGTTATTAGGGGAAAGAACAAGGCATGTACTATTTGTTCCCTTTGGATTGGGTGATTTCTATGAATCTTTACCTCTATGCATTTTCCACAGGTTTACAACACGAGATTCCTGACCAGAAGGGGAACAAGGCGGAGTGGCATGGTGACCAATTCCAGATGTGCATCTGTTCTAGTGAAACTAAGGGCAATAAGGTGAGCTCTAATCGAACCTCAAGCAACCGTGACATAGTTTTGATTTTCATTTATAGTGCATGGAAGTGCTCATGATAGAGTGCCAGTTGCGAAGAATCTCAGTGAGGAACCTAGGATACACACAGGAAGAAATTTGTGATAGTATGTATCATGCTTATCCTCTTTCTTTAGAAAAACTCATGATCGTACAGTAGTCTAGGATACCAAATTTACTGCTGAATTTCTGCTAAAAAAATATTACAACTGAATAATATATCAAATTGGCACCAAGAAGTTGTATGATGTGCTCAGATAAGAACCTAACTTCCGTTTCTCAAGTTTTATCAGCTTACAAAAAACTTCCTTTTCTGCAGACCCAGGTGTCGGTGTCAAAACCGGCGGATCTTGGGTAGGGGGTCCCGAACTGTGCGTCTAGGCCGGATGGTAACAGGAGGCAAGGGACATGAAGTTTTACCCAGGTTCGGGCCCTCTTGATGGAGGTAAAATCCTACGTCCTTCTTGATTAATATTGATGATATGGGTAGTACAAGAGTAGATCTACCACGAGATTGGAGAGGCTAAACCCTAGAGGCTAGCCTATGGTATGATTGTTGTTCTGTATCTTGTCCTACAGACTAAAACCCTCCGGTTTATATAGACACCGGAGAGGGTTAGGGTTATACAAAGTCGGTTACAATGGTAGGAGATCCACATATCTGTATCGCCAAGCTTGCCTTCCACGCCAAGGAAAGTCCCTCCCGGACACGGGACGAAGTCTTCAATCTTGTATCTTCATAGTCCAGGAGTCCGGCTGAAGGTATAGTCTGGCCATCCGGACACCCCCTAATCCAGGACTCGCTCAGTAGCCCCTGAACCAGGCTTCAATGACGACGAGTCCGGCGCGCAGATTGTCTTCGGCATTGCAAGGCGGGTTCCTCCTCCAAGTACTTCATAGAAGATTTTGAACACAAAGATAGTGTCCGGCTCTGCAAAATAAGTTTCCGCATATTGCCATAGAAAGAATAATATTTACACAAATCTAATTTGCTGACGCATTCCGTAGTGTGACATCGCACCACGGCCAAGCCTTTATTCGAATCGTTTCATTGCCCCACCTCAGCGTGTCATGCGAGGCGGTTTCCTTGGCACGTCTTGTTAAAGCAGAGATCGTGTCCCCTTATTCCGGGATTCTCATCAATACCGGCGTGGGTAACCAAACTGCGCCATTGATTACGGCGCTTGGAGATAAGCGAGTTTTACCAGGCTGGTGGGGACACGTAGTTGCGTCCACCCATATAAGGGGATAAGGATCCACCTTTTCACCTACACCTTCTTCCTCCTTGGCCTATCCATTTTCGCGCACTCGAGCTCCAACGCCCAAGTCCGCACTCCCCACCTCAACCTTCTCCAGCCATGTCCGGAGCGGGAGGCAAGTGGATGGTCTCCTCCGTCACGGAGGGACACATCAAAAAACTGAGGAAGGCCGGATACTTGTCTAACGACATCGCGTACCGGCTTCCCGAAGAGGGGCAGCTCCTTCCCACCTCAAGGCCCCATGAGAGGGTAGTGTTCCTTCCCCACTTCCTCCGCGGACTGGGCTTTCCTATCCACCCATTCGTCCGGGGACTCATGTTCTACTACGGCCTGGATTTCCATGATCTGGCCCCGAACTTCATCCTCAACATCTTGGCGTTTATCGTCGTGTGTGAGGCCTTCCTCCGCATCCGCCCCATTTCGGCCTATGGCTCAAGACTTTCAATGTCAAGCCAAAGGTGGTGCGCGGCATCCAGGCGGAGTGCGGAGGCGCCATGGTGGGCAAGATGCCCAACGTCTTATGGCTTGAGGGCTCCTTTGTGGAGACCCTGAAGGGGTGGCAATCGGGGTAGTTTTACATCACCGAGCCGCGCGACCCTGAGTGGGTCGCAGCCCCCGAGTTCCGGTCCGGACCCCCAACGCGGCTCACGTCCTGGAAAGAAACGGGCCTGTCGTGGGGCAGCAAAGGAGAGGTGACTGGACTGCAAACATGCATCCAAACCCTGGTGGACAAGCAGCTCAAGCTTGTCAACGTAGTCCAGGTTATGCTCATCGCCGGATCCTCCCGTGTCAACAACGGGCCTTCAATCTGTGGGAGTTCAACCCGGCGCAGCATCGAACTCTGAGCAGGCTCTTCGACACGACGTACGAAGATGCCTGGAAGGTGCTTTTCCAGGGCGCCGAGTGAGGGAGTCCTGGATTAGGGGGTGTTCGGGTAGCCGGACTATACCTTCAGCCGGACTCCTGGACTATGAAGATACAAGATTGAAGACTTCATCCCGTGTCCGGATGGGACTTTCCTTGGCGTGGAAGGCAAGCTTGGCGATGCGGATATTCAAGATCTCCTACCATTGTAACCGACTCTGTGTAACCCTAACCCTATCCGGTGTCTATATAAACCAGAGGATTGTAGTCCGTAGGCAATCAACTCCATACACAACAATCATACCATAGGCTAGCTTCTAGGGTTTAGCCTCCTTGATCTCGTGGTAGATCTACTCTTGTACTACCCATATCATCAATATTAATCAAGCAGGAGTAGGGTATTACCTCCATTGAGAGGGCCCGAACCTGGGTAAAACAAAGTGTCCCCTGTCTCCTGTTACCATCCGGCCTAGACGCACAGTTCGGGACCCCCTACCCGAGATCCGCCGGTTTTGACACCGACATTGGTGCTTTCATTGAGAGTTGCTTTGTGTCGTCGCCTTTAGGTCCGATGGCTCCTTTGATCATCAACAACGATACGCTCCAGGGTGAGACTTTTCTCCTCGGACAGATCTTCGTCTTCGGCGGCTTCGCTCTGCGGGCCAATTCGCTCGGCCACCTAGAGCAGATCGAAAGCTACGCCCCTGGCCATCAAGTCAGGTTTGGAAGCCTAAATTACACGGCTGACATCCGCGGGGACTTGATCTTCGACGGATTCGAGCCACAGCCAAGCGCGCCGCACTGTCTCGATGGGCATGATATAGCTCTGCCACCGAACAACGCCTTGGAGGCCGCACACGCATCGGTTCCGACCATTGATTCGGAGCCTACTGCACCGATCGAGGATCAGCGGTTGGACGCTGCCTCAGGGGCTGTGATCTCAGAGGCGATTGAGCCGAACTCCAGCCCCGCACTCCGCATGGCCCGTGACTCCGAGGATCCGGATTCCTCTCCGAGCTCCGAGCCCCCCGCGCCCCTGCTGATCGAATCTGATTGGGCGCCGATCATGGATCTCACCGCCGCGGACATCTTTCAGCACTCGCCCTTCGGCGACATCCTGAATTCTCTAAAGTCTCTCTCTTTATCAGGAGAGCCCTGGCCGGACTATGGTCAGCAAGGTTGGGATACGGACGACGAAAAAATTCAAAGCCCACCCACCACCCACTTCGTAGCCACTGTCGACGACTTAACCGACACGCTTGACTTCGATTCCGAAGACATCGACGGCATGGACGACGATGCAGGAGACGAACAAGAACCAGCACCTGTAGGGCGCTGGAAGGCCACCTCGTCATATGGCATATATATGGTGGATACTCCAAAAGATGGAGATGGCGATTGAACAGTGGGGGATGACGCCCCCAAGAAACAGCAAAAGCGCCAACGTCAGCGGCGCCGCTCTAAATCCCGCCAAAGCAAAAACGGTGATTCCGGCACGGGAGATAATACTACCCCGGATAGCGCCGAAGAACACCCACCTCAGCAAAATTCGGCATAGGAAGATGGAGAAACCAGCCCTCATGAAAGAGTGGCAGACCGAGAGGTCGAGGATGATAACTATACGCCTCCCTCTGAAGACGAGGCTAGCCTCGATGACGACGAATTCGTCATACCATCAGACCCCGCTGAACAAGAGCGTTTTAAACACATGCTTTTAGCTACGGCAAGCAGCCTCAAGAAAAAGCAGCAACAGCTTAGAGCTGCCCAAGAATTGCTAGCTGATAGATGGACTGAAGACCTTGCGGCCGAAGAGTATGAACTCGAACGCCCCTCCAAGAGTTACCCGAAGCGCAGGCCGCTACCCCGATCAGAGGAGGAAGCACCTACATCACCAGCGCATGACATGGTAGACCGGCCACCTCGCGGTCGCGACAGAGAGGCCTGTCGGCCCTCCACCCAAGCCATGCCCCGACGCCGCTCAACTAAGGCACGGGAAAATGCGCCCGACCTGCGAGACATACTGGAGGATAAGGCAGGACAAACAAGATCGATCTACGGATCGCGCAGGCGCCCTACGACATGTGACAATAATCTTCACCCCGGATACAACAAATCCGACCGGGCCGAACACAACAGACATAGCTCTTCTGAGCTGCGTCGCGATATAGCCCAGTACAGAGGCGCCGCACACCCGCTATGCTTCATGAATAAAGTAATGGATCATAAAATCCCAGAGGGTTTCAAACCTGTAAACATCGAATCATACGATGGCACAACAGATCCGGCAGTATGGATTGAGGATTACCTCCTTCACATCCACATGGCACGCGGCGATGATCTCCATGCCATCAAATACCTCCCGCTCAAACTTAAAGGACCGGCCCAGCATTGGCTTAACAGCTTGCCAGCAGACTCAATCGGTTCTTGGGAGGACCTGGAAGCCGCATTCCTCGACAACTTCCAGGGCACTTATGTGCGACCGCCGGATGTCGACGACTTAAGCCACATAATTCAGCAGCCAGAGGAATCGGCCAGACAATTCTGGACACGGTTCCTAACAAAGAAAAACTAGATAGTCGACTGTCCGGACGCAGAGGCCCTAGCAGCCTTCAAGCATAACATCCGCGACGATTGGCTTGCCCGGCACCTGGGACAGGAAAAACCGAAATCCATGGCAGCCCTCACGACACTCATGACCCGCTTTTGCGTGGGAGAAGACAGCTGGCTAGCTCGTAGTAACAACTTATCAAAGAACCCTGGTAATTCGGATACCAAGGACAAAAGTGGCAGGACACGTCGGAATAAGCAAAAACGCCGCGTTAACAGCGACAGCAATGAAGACACGGCAGTCAATGCCGGATTCAAAGTCTATAAATCCGGTCAGCGGAAAAAGCCATTCAAAAAGAATACTCAGGGCCCGTCCAGCTTGGACCGAATACTCGATCGCTTGTGCCAGATACATGGCACCCCCGAAAGGCCAGCCAATCACACTAACAGGGATTGTTGGGTGTTCAAGCAGGCAGGCAAGTTAAGGGCCGAAAACAGAGACAAGGGGCTGCACAGCGACGACGAGGAGCCCAAGTCGCCAAACAACAATGGACAGAAGGGCTTTCCCCCACAAGTGCGGACGGTGAACATGATATACGCAACCCACATTCCCAAACGGGAGCGGAAGCGTGCGCTACGGGACGTATACGCGATAGAGCCAGTCGCCCCAAAGTTCAACCCATGGTCCTCCTACTCGATCACTTTTGATCGAAGGGACCATCCCACTAGCATCCGTCATGGCGGCTTCGCTGCATTGGTTCTCGACCCAATCATCAACAGATTTCATCTCACAAGAGTCCTCATGGACGGCGGCAGTAGCCTGAACCTGCTTTATCAGGACACAGTGCGGAAAATGGGCATAGATCCCTCAAGGATTAAACCCACAAGAACGACCTTTAAAGGCGTTATACCAGGTGTAGAAGCCAACTGTACAGGCTCAGTAACACTTGATGTGGTCTTCGGATCCCCAGACAATTTCCGAAGCGAAGAGTTAATCTTTGATATAGTCCCGTTTCGCAGTGACTATCACGCCCTGCTCGGACGAACCGCATTCGCAAAGTTCAATGCGGTGCTGCACTACACATATCTCAAGCTCAAGATGCCAGGCCCTCGAGGAGTAATTACGGTCAATGGGAACACCGAACGCTCCCTCTGTACGGAGGAGCATACGGCGGCTCTCGCAGCGGAGGTACAAAGTAGCCTTCTCAGGCAATTCTCCAGTCTGGCCATTAAAAAGCCAGACACTGCCAAGCGCGCCCGGAGTAACCTACAGCAGGACCGCCTGACACACTCTGAGCAAGCGTAGCAATGCGGCCCCAACCCCAGCTCTCGCAACATAGCGAAACCAGTACCTCGCGTACATAACTACGCCCTTGAAATACCATGGGCACAGGGGAAGGGGCACAATAACGGCACGCCCAAAATACGGCTTAAAACGTACTAGGGGCTGCCGGATTCTTTCTTTAATTTTTTCTTACTTTCAGGACTCCATACTTCGGACGACCTGTTTGGCAATTCGACTGCCGCACAAACGATGCAAGATCCAGGGAGGCAGACAAGCCATGCCGCATTATGGAATCCCAGGTGGTCTCTGTTACGAGCGCTATACCTGTTTTAAATAAAATTCCGCGGCCTGCCCCTGGTCAGGACATACTGAATAATCCAATATCTTTTGCTTACCGCACTATTTGTATCATTCGGCTTTGATAAATAGCCTCTGTATAAACAATGCATAGCTTTTCGTCTATTTTTTGCATTACTCTCTTTTATATATGTTCATTAATGACATGTTGCACCCGTACACTATGGTACGGAAAGTACGCCAGGGGCTCCAGTACCCTTTAATATGGCGAGAGAAGTCCGTACACTTTCACAAGTGCGGCACCCCGAACTTATAGCACTATATGCATTGGCTCCGAATCATGATTTGGGTCAGTAGTTGGGTTTGCTCGGCTCCTATGTTTTGGTGCCTTACGTTCCGCTATATCGGCTAAGGTAGCACTAGGAGAACCACTGCGATTGTGCCCCGGTTGAGCTGGGTTAAGCACCTCAGTGGAGAAAGCTAAAACTGACTGTCATGATGAGGCGAGAGACCGGTCGCTGTTCGAGAGGTTTTTCGGGTCCCTAAAGACTTATGCCGCTTTGAGCGAGGAGCTGGATAACCCCAGCCAAGGCGTTGATAGCGCCTCGAACTCGGTCTTCTGAACTAGGGGCTTCGCCAAAATTTAAAATTATAAAGTTCTATGGCTAAGTGAGAGTGTTCAAGCATTATAGTCTGATTGCCTGGTTCGTCGTGCTGAGCGCCTCCCTCGAAGGACCCAAACATGGGAAAAAGAGTGCACAGGTTTATCACCGAACACCCCAACACTAGTGGCATGGGGGCAGAAGCCGACGACTGGCCATCTCTCAATTTTTGATAAACGGCTGCACAGAAAATAATATTTTAAATTCAATAAGCATTGCTTAGCGCATATGAACAAGTTTTCAGCGCACAGGATAAAATCGAGCGAGTTCATTCAAAAATTACATCCTTGGTGCACTCATCCGCTACAAGGCGGGCACCCGCAAGAACATCCTTATAGTAGTTCTCGGGCTTGAGATGCTCCTTCCCCGGCGGCGGCCCGTCCCTAACAAGCTTCTCACCGTCCAGCTTACCCCAGTGCACCTTTGCACGGGCAAGGGCCCTACGGGAACCTTCGATGCAGACGGAGCGCTTGATGACCTCGAGCCTTGGACAGGCCTCCACCAGCCGCTGCACCAGCCCGAAGTAGCTCCCAGGCAGGGCCTCTCCGGGCCACAGCCGAACTATGAAGCCCTTCATGGCCTGTTCGGCCGCCTTGTGGAGCTCGACCAGCTGTTTCAGCTGGTCCCTCAAGGGCACAGGGTGTCCGGCCTCAGCATACTGAGACCAGAACACCTTCTCCGTCGAGCTGCCCTCTTCAGCTCGGTAGAATGCGGCGGCATCGGATACGCTGCGGGGAAGATCTGCGAATGCCCCTGGAGAGCTCCGGATTCGGGTAAGTAACAAGTAGTTTACTTTTATATTTCTGCTTTGCATGAAGAATGCCTTACCCGCTGCTATCTTTTTCACCTCCTCCAACTCTTGGAGGGCCTTTTGGGCTTCGGCCTTGGCAGACTTGGCAGTCTCAAGGGCCGCCGCGAGCTCGGACGCTTGGGTCTTTGACTCAAGCTCCAAACTCTCATGTTTTTTCATGAGAGCCTGAAGCTCTTGCTGCACCTCGCCGACCTGAGCCCCAAGTTTCTCTCGCTGGGTGCACTCCGCGGCCGTTTTTTTCGGCCTCAGATAGCGCCTGCTTGAGGGTCGCCACCTCAGTCGTGGCCCCTACAATAAGCAGTACAATCCTGTTATTTTTTGCAATCACGCCTCTCTATAGGCACCCTTTTCAGTAAGGTATTTCTTACCTTCTTTCTCCTCGAGCTGCTGCTTGGCAAGGCCGAGCTCTTGCTCGGTCCGCTCGAGGTCCTGCTTCAGGACACCCACCTCCGCAGTCAGTGCGGCGGTGGATAGCAGTGAAGCCTGCATACGCATATTGACTCTTTTTGTTAGACTCCTGAGAAATTTACTAGATCCTCTATTCGGCTTTTCTTTCCGAACGCCAAACAGAGCATCAGGGGCTACTGTCTATGCGGTAATATTTTTACTTACCTCGAAGCCTGTTAGAAGGCTAGCGCAAGCTTCAGTCAGTCCGCTCTTGGCGGACTGAACCTTCTGGATCACCGTACTCATAATAGTACGGTGCTCCTCGTCGATGGAGGCTCCTTCAAGCACCTCCAGCAGATTGTCCGGCACCTCCGGTTGGACGGAGGCTGCCGGCTCAGAAGACTTGCTCCTCTTGGAAGGAGTTTGCCTACCGCAGTCCGGAACTGTTGAAGATTCCAACGCGGTGTTTGGCATAAAGCCGTACTTGGAGCCCTGGAGGGTCTTGTCCCCTTTACTCCTGGAGTCCGGGAGGTCGCCTTGCGGCTCCTCCAGGACCACCTCCTCCTGCACCGGAGCTCGTTGTGACGCCACTTCGGTGTCATCTGCAATGCGGGGGGAGACATCGGGCGGAACTGAGTTCACGTCCGAAGAATCCAGGGAGCCGCTCGACGACTCGTTGAGTTCGGCTCGGGGCGGGCTGCATGATTATATTCGACATTAGGGAAAGCTGTGCGACAAAAGGAATATCATGAGTTACTCTGGTATCCGAACACTTACGATTTCGCCGGACGCCTGGCCCTGTCTGGCCACTCCTCTTCGTCCTCGTAGGCGTCGGGGGCATAGTCCGGCGGAGGGGTCTTCCTCTTCTTGGACCCTTCGGCCTTCCCCCTTGGGGTGGCCTTCCTTTTCTTTCCTCCCTCCGCTGGGGGGGGGAGAGCTTTCTTCTTCCTCCTCCTCGTTCTCATGGGAGGAGGGTGTCTCGGACTCGTCGGATGACGAGTCCAACAACACCACGTTGCGGGTACTCTTTCGAGTCCTCGTGGTCTTCTTCTTGGCCTTCTTTTCCGGCACCACGTAAGGCGCCGGAGCCAGCAGCTTCACTAGTAGAGCTGGGGCTGGGTCTTCGGGCAGCGGAGCCGGACAGCTAATCGGTCCGGATACCGCCCGCCAAGCCTGTCAAAGGTAAGGGAGTTTAGATCCCGCATAGAGTTAAACTATGAAAAAGCTGAACATCCTGTAAAAGGTGAAAATAGCTTACCTCGCTAGCGTGACACTGCGAGCTGTATCCGCGGTCCTCGGAAGCGGATGCGGGAGCCTCGGCACCTTTGATTAGCGCCTTCCAGATGTCTTCATATGTCGTGTCGAAGAGCCTGTTAAGGGTTCGGTGTCGTGCCGGGTCGAACTCCCACAGAGTAAAGTCCCGTTGTTAACACGGGAGGATTCAGCGAACGAGCATGACCTGGACTACATTTACAAGCCTGATTAACTTGTTTACCAGGGACTGGATGCATGTCTTCAGTCCGGTCACCTCTTTCTCGTTACCCCACGATAGGCCCGTCTCTTTCCAGGACATGAGCCGCGTGGGGGGTCCGGATCGGAACTCGGGGGCTGTGATCCATTTCGAATCGCGTAGCTCGGTGATGTAAAACCACCCGGCTTGCCACCCCTTTAGGATCTCTACGAAGGAGCCCTCGAACCACAGGACGTTGGCAATCTTTCCCGCCATGGCGCCTCCGCACTCCGCCTGGTTGCTGCGCACCACCTTGGGCTTGACGTTGAAGGTCTTGAGCCAGAGGCCGAAATGGGGGCGGACGCGGAGGAAAGCCTCGCACACGACGATAAACGCCGAGATGTTGAGGATGAAGTTCGGGGCCAGATCATGAAAATCCAGGCCGTAGTAGAACATGAGCCCCCGGACGAATGGGTGAAGTGGAAAACCCAGTCCGCGGAGGAAGTGGGGAAGGAATACTACCCTCTCATGGGGCCTTGGGGTGGGGAGAAGCTGCCCCTCCTCGGGAAGCCGGTGCGCGATGTCTTTGGACAAGTATCCGGCCTTCCTTAGCTTTTTGACGTCACCTTCCGTGACGGAGGAGACCTTCCACTTGCCTCCCGCTCCGGACATCGCTGGAGAAGGTTGAGGTGGGAAGTGCGGGCTTGGGCGCTGGAGCTCGAGTGCGCAGGAGATGGGTAGGCAAAGGAGGAAGAAGGCGTAGGTAAAAAGGCGGATCCTTATCCCCTTATATGGGCGGATGTGGTTGTGCGTCCCCACCTGCCTAATAAAACTCGCTTGCCTCCCAAGCGCCATGGTATATGGCACGGTTAGGGTTACCCATGTCCGTATTGATGAGAAACCCGTAAAAAGGGCACGCGATCTCTGCTTTGACAAGACGTGCCAAGGAAACTGCCTCGCAAAACATGCTGAGGTGGAAAAGTAAAAACGATTCAAGTAAAGGGCTTGGCCGTAGTGTGATAGCGCACTGTGGAATACGTCAGCTGTCAATATTATTCTCTCTATGGCAATATGTGGAAACTTATTTTGCAGAACCGGACACTACTCTTGGTGTTTACAAATCTTCTATGAAGGACTTGGAGGAGGAACCCGCCTTGCAATGCCGAAGACAATTTGCACGCCGGACTCGTCGTCATTGAAGCCTGGTTCAGGGGCTACTGAGGGAGTCCTGGATTAGGGGGTGTTCGGGTAGCCGGACTATACCTTCAGCCGGACTCCTGGACTATGAAGATACAAGATTGAAGACTTCGTCCCGTGTCCGGATGGGACTTTCCTTGGCGTGGAAGGCAAGCTTGGCGATGCGGATATTCAAGATCTCCTACCATTGTAACCGACTCTGTGTAACCCTAACCCTATCCGGTGTCTATATAAACCGGAGGGTTGTAGTCCGTAGGCAATCAACTCCATACACAACAATCATACCATAGGCTAGCTTCTAGGGTTTAGCCTCCTTGATCTCATGGTAGATCTACTCTTGTACTACCCATATCATCAATATTAATCAAGCAGGAGTAGGGTATTACCTCCATCGAGAGGGCCCGAACCTGGGTAAAACAAAGTGTCCCCTGTCTCCTGTTACCATCCGGCCTAGACGCACAGTTCGGGACCCCCTACCCGAGATCCGCCGGTTTTGACGTCGACACCGAGACTCCCGCATCCGCTACCAAGGATCACGGATTCAGCACGCAGCATCACGCTAGCGCGGTAAGTTGTTTGTACCTTTTACAGGGTATTAGTTTTTCATAGTTTAACTCTATGCGGGATCTAAGCTCCCTTACCTTTGACAGGTTTGGCAGGCGAAGTCCGGACAGATCGACTGTCCGGCTCCTTTGCCCGAAGACCCAGCCGATGCCCGCTTGGCGAAGCTGCTGGTTCCGGCACCCTATGTGGTGCCGGAGAATAAGGCCACGAAGAAGGCCACGGGGACTCGAAAAAGTGCCCGGCGCCAGGAGGTGTCGGGTTCATCATCCGACGGCTCCAAGGTGCATTCCTCTCGTGAAGACGAGGAGGAGGAAGAAGAGACATCTCCCCCTCCAGTGGGGGGAGAGAAGAAAAGGAAATCCGCCCTCACCGGGGAGGCCGAAGGGTCCAAGAATGGTAAAACCCTTCCTCCGGACTACTCCACCGACGCCGACGACAGCGGAGAGGAGTGGCCGCTCAGGGCCAAGCCCCTGGCGAAATCGTAAGTATCCGGATACCAGAGTAATTCATAGTATTCCTTTATTGCACAGCTTTCCCTTATGTCGAATATGATTATGCAGGCCACCCAAAGACCAGCTCGACGCGTCGTCGAGCGGTTCACTGGACTCGTCGGATGTGAATTCGCTTCCGACGGCCACCTCCCCCTGCCCTACGGACGACGCCGAAGTATTGTCCCAACAGGTTCCAAGCCAGGAGGAGGTGGTCCTGGAGGCACCGCAAGGCGACCTCCCGGACTCCAGGAGTAAAGGGGATAAAACCCCCCAGGGCTCCAAGTCCGGCCCTAGGTCGGACACCGCTCCAGAACCTTCAAAGGTTCCAGAGTCCGGCGGGCGACCTCCTTCCAAGAGGAGCAAGCCTGCCATGCCGGTGACACCCGTCCAACCGGAGGCGCCGGACAATCTGTTGGAGGTGCTCAAAGGCGCCTCCATCGACGAGGAGCACCGCACCATTATGAGTGCGGTGGTCCAGAAGGTTCAGTCCGCCAAGAGTGGACTGACTGAAGCTTGTGCTAGCCTTTTAACAGGCTTTGAGGTAAGTAAAGAATGTGTAAATAATATTACCGCATAGACAGTAGCCCCTGATGCTCTGTTTGGCATTCGGGAAGAAAAGCCGAATAGAGGATCAAATAAAATTTGCAGGAGTCTAACAAAAAGGAGTCAATATGCGTATGCAGGCTTCTCTGCTGGCGTCCGCCGCACTGACTGCGGAAGTGGACACGCTAAAGCAGAACCTCGAGCAGTCCGAGCAAGAGGTCGGGCGTGCCAAGAAGCAGCTTGAGGACAAGGAAGGTAAGAAATACCTTGTTTAAATATAAATAAAAAAGGTGCAATTGCAAAAAATGACAGGATTATCGTGGCTATTGTAGGGGCCACGTCTGAGGTGGCGACCCTTAAGCAAGAGCTGGTCGAGGCCGAGAAGAGGGCGGCCACGGAGCGCACCGAGCGGGAGAAGTATGAGGCCCAGGTTGGCAAGGTGCGGCAAGAGCTCCAGGCTCTCATGAAAAAACATGAGAGTTTGGAGCTTGACTCAAAGACGCGAGCGTCCGAGCTCGCGATGGCTATTGAAAATGCCAAGTCTGCCAAGGCCGAATCCCAGAAGACCCTGCAGGAGTTGGATGCGGTGAAAAAGATAGCGGCGGGTAAGGCATTCTTTATACAAAGCAAACACATAAACGTGAGTTACTTGTTACTTACCTGAATCCTGAGCTCTCCAGGAGCATTCACAGATCTTCCCCGTAGCATGTCTGATGCCGCCGCATTCTATCGAGCCAAGGAGGGCAGCTCGACAGAGAAGGTGTTCTGGTCTCAATATGCTGAGGCCGGACACCCCGTGCCCCTGAGCGACCAGCTGAAGCAACTGGTCGAGCTCCACAAGGCGGCCGAACAGGCCATGAAGGGCCTCATAGTTCGGCTGTGGCCTGGAGAGGCTCTGCCTGGGAGCTATTTTGGGCTGATGCGGCGGCTGGTGGGGGCCTGTCCAAGGCTCGAAGTCATCAAGCGCTCCATCTGCATTGAAGGTGCCCGTAGGGCCCTTGCCCGTGCTAAGGTGCACTGGGGCAAGCTGGATGCTGAGAAGCTTGTGAAGGATGGGCCACCGCCGGGGAAAGAGCATCGCAAGCCCAAGAATTATTATACGGATGTTCTGATGGGTGCCCGCCTTGTGGCGGATGAATGTTCCAGGGATGTAATTTTTGAGTAAAACTCGCTCGTTTTGTCCTGTGCGCTGAAAACTTGTTCATATGCGCTAAGCAATGCTGTTGGAATTTAAAATATTACCTTCTGTCGGCTGTTTATCAATTCAGAGAGATGGGAGTCGTCGGCTTCTGCCCCTGTGCCGCTAGTGCTGGGGTGTTTGGGGATAAACCTGAGCGCTCTTTTCCCCATGTTTGGGTCCTTCGAGGGAGGCGCTCAGCACAACAAACAAGGCAATCGGACTATAATGCGTGAACACTCTCACTTAACCATAGAATTCTATAATTTTAAATTTCGGCGAAGCCCCTGGTATTCGGAAGACCGAGTTCGGGGCGCTATCCACGCCTTGGCCGGACAGAGCCGACTCCTCGCTCTAAGAGGCATAAGTCTTTAGGGACTCAAAAAACCTCTCGAACAGTGACCAGCTCTCGCTTCATCATGACAGTCAGTTTTAGCTTTCTCTACTGAGGTGCTCGACCCAGCTCAACTGGGGCACAATCGCAGTAGTTCTCCTAGTGCTACCTTAGCCGACATAGCGGAACGTAAGGCACCAAAACATAGGAGCCGGGCAAACCCAACTATTGACCCAAGACATGATTCAGAGCCGATGCATATAATGCTATAAGTTCGGGGTGCCGCACTTATTAAAGTGTTCGGACTTCTCACACCATATTGAGGGGTACTAAAGCCCCTGGCGTATTTTGGCCGTACCAGAGTGTACGGGTGCAACATGTCGTTAAGGAACATATATTTGTAAAAAAAGAGTAATGCAAAAATAGACAAAAGGTATGCATTGTTTATTAAAAAGGGCTGCGATCAAAGCAGAATGATACAAATAATGTGATAAGCAAAAGGTTGGACTATTTAACATGTCCGTTCCAGGGGCAAGCTGCGGAATGGTATGCGAAACAGGTATACTGCTCGTGATAGAGACCACCTGGGAGTTCCGTAATGCGGCATGGCTTGTCTGCTTCCCTGGTTCTTGCATCATTTGTGCGGCAATTGAACTGCCGAATAGGCCTTCCGAAGAGTGGAGTCCTGAAAGTAAGAGAAATTTAAAAAAATCGGCAGCCCCTGGTGCGGTTTAAGCCGTGTTTAGGGCGTGCCATGATGGTGCCTCTCCCCCTGTACCCATGGTATTTCTAGAGCGTAGTTATGTACGCGAAGCACTGGTGTTGCATTTTTGTGAGGGCTGGGGTTGGGGCCGCATTGCTACACCTGCTCGGAACATGCCAGGCGGTCTTGTTGTAGGTTACTCCGGGCGCGCTTGATAGTGTCCAGACGTTTAATGGCCGGACTGGAGAACTGCCTGGAGAGGCTGCTTTGTACTTCCGCTGCAAGGGCCGCCGTGTGCTCCTCCGTTCGGAGGGAGCGTTCGGTGTTTCATTGACCGTAATTACTCCTCGAGGGCCTGGCATCTTGAGCTTGAGGTATGCTAGTGCGGTACCGCATTGAACTTGGCGAATGCGGTTCGCCCGAGCAGTGCGTGATAGCCACTGCGGAATGGGACTATGTCGTCCTCGCTTCAGAAATTATCCGGAGATCCGAAGACCACTTCAATTGTGACTGAGCCTGTACAGTTGGCCTCTACACCTGGTATTACGGCTTTAAAGGTCGTTTTGGTGGGCTTAATCCTCGAGGGATCTATGCCCATTTTCCGCACTGTATCCTGGTAAAGCAGGTTCAGGCTGCTGCCGCCGTCCATAAGGACTCTAGTGAGATGAAATCCGTCAATAATTGGGTCTAGAACCAATGCGGCGAATCCGCCATGACGGGTGCTAGTGGGATGGTCCTTTCGATCAAAGGTGATCGGGCAGGAGGACCATGGGTTGAACTTTGGGGCGACTGGCTCTACCGCATATACGTCCCTTAACGCGCGCTTCCGCTCCCTCTTAGGGATGTGGGTTGCGTATATCATGTTCACCGTCCGCACTTGTGGGGGAAAACCCTTCTGTCCACTATTGTTCGGCGGCCGGGGCTCTTCGTCGTCATCGCTATGCAGCCCCTTGTCGGTATTTTCGGCATTTAACTTGCCTGCCTGCTTGAACACCCGACAATCCCTGTTGGTGTGATTGGCCGACTTTTCGGGGGTGCCATGTATCTGACACAAGAGGTCGAGTATTCGGTACAAACTGGACGGGCCCCTAGGATTTCTTTTGAATGGCTTTTTCCGCTGACCGGATTTATAGCCTCTGAATCCGGCATTAACTACCGTATCCTCAGCATTGTCGCCGTTAATGCGGCGCTTCTGCTTGTTGCAACGCGACCTGCCACTACTGTCCCTGGTATCCGAATTACCAGGGTTCTTGGTCATATTGTTGCTACGAGCAAGCCAGCTGTCTTCTCCCGCGCAAAAGCGGGTCATGAGTGTCGTGAGTGCTGCCATAGATTTTGGCTTTTCCTGTCCAAGGTGCCGGGCAAGCCACTCGTCATGGATATTGTGCTTGAAGGCTGCTAGGGCCTCTGCGTCCGGACAGTCGACTATTTGATTTTTCTTTGTTAGGAAACGTGTCCAGAATTGCCTGGCCGATTCCTCTGGCTGCTGAATTACGTGGCTTAGGTCATCGGCGTCTAGTGGTCGCACATAAGTGCCCTGGAAATTGTCGAGGAATGCGGCTTCCAGGTCCTCCCAACAACTGATTGATCCTGTTGGCAAGGTGTTAAGCCAATGCCGAGCTGGTCCTTTAAACTTGAGTGGGAGGTATTTGATGGCGTGGAGATCATCGCTACGGGCCATGTGGATATGAAGGAGATAATCCTCGATCCATACCACATGATCTGTTGTGCCATCATATGATTCGATGTTTACGGGTTTGAAACCCTCGGGGATTTGATGATCCATTACTTTGTATGTGAAGCATAGTGGCTGTGCGGCGCCTCTGTACTGGGCTATATCACGACGTAGCTCCGATGAGCTTTGTCTGCTGTGTTCGGCCCTACCGGATTTGTGTCCGGCATGACGGTTACCGTCTCGAGTCGTGGGGTGCCCACGCGATCCGTAGATCGATCTTGTTTGCCTTGCCTTGTCCTCCAACATATCTCACAGGTCAGGCGCATTTTCCCGTGCCTTGGTACGGGGTGCGGCTTGAGTGGAGGGCCGAGAGGCCTCTCTGTCGCGGCCACGAGGTGGCCGGTCGGCCGTATCAAGTGCTGGTGATGTAGGTTTAAGTGCTTCCTCCTCTAATCGGGGTAGCAACCTGCGCTTTGGGTAGCTCTTGGAGGGGCGTTCGAGTTTATGCTCTTCGGCCGCAAGGACTTCAGTCCATCTGTCGACTAGCAAATCTTGATCAGCTCTAAGCTGTTGCTGTTTTTTCTTGAGGCTTCTTGCCATGGCCATAAGCTGCGTTGAAAACGCTCTTGCTCGACGGGATCCTCTGGCACGACGAATTCGTCATCGTCGAGGCTTGCCTCGTCTTCGGAGGGAGGCATATAATTATCGTTCTCGACCTCTCTGTCTGCTGCTCTCTCATGAGGGCTGGCTTCTCCATCCTCCTGTGCTGAATCTTGCTAGAGGGGGTTTTCTTCGGCACTCTCTAGAGTATTATTATCTCCCGTGCTGGAATCATCGTATTTGCTTCGGCAGGATTTTGAGCGGCGCCGCTGACGCCAGCGCTTAGGCTGTTTCTTGGAGGGGTCATCCTCCGCTGTTCCATCGCCATCTCCTTCTTTTGGGGTGTCCACCATGTATATGTCATATGACGAGGTGGCTTTCCAGGGCCCAATAGGCGCTGGTTCTTCATCATCTCCTGCATCGGCGTCCATACCGTCGATGTCTTCGTAGTCGAAGTCGAGCATGTCGGTTAAATCGTCGACAGTGGCTACAAAGTGGGTGGTGGGTGGGCTTTTAATTTCTTCATCATCCGTATCCCAACCTTGCTGACCGTAGTCCGGCCAGGGCTCTCCTGATAAAGAGAGAGACTTTAGTGTCTTCAAAATATCGTCGAAAGGCGAGTGCTGAAAGATGTCCATGGCAGTAAACTCCATGATCGGCGTCCAATCGGATTCGATCGGCAGGGGCGCGGAGGGTTCGGAGTCCGGAGAGGAGTCCGGCTCCTTGGAGTCACGAGTCTCGCGGAGTGCGGGGCTGGTATTCGGCTCGATCACCATTGGGATCGCAGCCCCCGAGGCGACGTCCAACCACCCATCCTCGATCGACGCAGTTGGCTCCGAATTAAGGGTCGAAGCCGATGCGGGTGCGGCCTCCAGGGCACTGTTCGGCGGCAGAGCTAGATCATGCTCGTCGTGACAGTGCGGCGCGCTCGGCAGTGGTTTGAATCCGTCGAAGATCAAGTCCCCGCGGATGTCAACCGTGTAGTTTTTACTTCCAAATCTGACCTGACGGCCAGGGGCATAGCTTTCGATCTGCTCCAGATGGCCAAGTGAATTGGCCTGCAGAGCGAGGCCGCCGAAGACGAAGATCTGTCCGGGGAGGAAGGTCTCACCCTGGACTGCATCGCTATTGATGATCGTAGGAGCCATCAAGCCTAACGGCGATGACACAGAGGAACTCTCAATGAAAGCACCAATGTCGGTGTCAAAACCAGCGTATCTCGGGTAGGGGGTCCCGAACTGTGCGTCTAGGCCGGATGGTAACAGGAGGCAAGGGACACGAAGTTTTACCCAGGTTCGGGCCCTCTTGATGGAGGTAAAACCCTATGTCCTGCTTGATTAATATTGATGATATGGGTAGTACAAGAGTAGATCTACCACGAGATCGGAGAGGCTAAACCCTAGAGGCTAGCCTATGGTATGATTGTTGTTCTGTATCTTGGCTTACGGACTAAAACCCTCCGGTTTATATAGACACCGGAGAGGGTTAGGGTTACACAAAGTCGGTTACAATGGTAGGAGATCCACATATCCGTATCGCCAAGCTTGCCTTCCATGCCAAGGAAAGTCCCTCCCGGACACGGGACGAAGTCTTCAATCTTGTATCTTCATAGTCCAGGAGTCCGGCTGAAGGTATAGTCCGGCCATCCGGACACCCCCTAATCCAGGACTCCCTCACCAGGTAAAACATCACTTCTAGGGGATGCTCTTGTTATTGCCAGGACAGTCTGTTTTGCATTTAGGAATGTTGGGGAGGTTTTTGATGTATTATATGTATCTTGCTACTATCAACAATATTTTCTCAAAATTCTCATAAGCATGTTCCTTGAATATGTAGGAATACTACATCAAGAAGAACGATTGGGTAGAGCTTATCGCAATACTTGGACTATTTGGACTGCTTGTCAGCACAATTCAGATGTATCCTCTACACGGTTCATTATTAATAGAAGACCCACAGAGGAAAATTGTCATAATTCATTGATATTACCATCTATAGATTTGATCTTGTTATTGCGTAGTTAAAATATCACTACCTTTTTTCTTGAACAAAAATATCTTGACAATACTTTCCTGGAACAAATATTCATGTGACCACCTAACCTTACAAAATATCAGATTTTCTACAAATGGTACATGTCAACTTACCGGTATTGCAAGAGTATTATCCAGCGGAACCTTTTTATATCTAGATTTAGTACAAAGTGCAAAGAAGAGCGTAGTTAAAATCATCCATGAAGACCAATTTCATATCTGCATTTAGTACACACAAAAGTTTGGTTACCACATAAAGCTCCCTAAAACAGGGGATAAAAGATTAAGGTGTCTTACTATTGGAGATGTCATGAAAATACAGAGTTCGTGCCACCCACCTTCTGAAATGATGTGCTATGTACATACTCCCTCCGGTCCTTTTTATTTCGCACATAAGATTTGACCGAAGTCAAGCCTCGTAAAGTTTGACCAACTTTATAGAAAAAAGTACCAACATTCACAATCTGAAATCAATATGAATAGATGTGTCATGACTTAAGTTTCATATTATATAACTTAAGCATGGCAGATGTTGATATTTTTTCATATAAATATGGTCAAACTTTGTAAAGTTTGACTTCAGAGAATTCTAATATGCAGAGTAAAAAGGACCGGAGGAAGTATAAGCTACCTATGTAGGTCCAGTTTGGACTGTATTCATGTAGACCGATCAGATTTCCAGTCTATTGCCTTATTGTGTTGTATAGCATTGCCATGTTTAATTCCAGAGATACAAAGTACGCGACATGCTTCTATCCTATTAGCCGGGTATCCTGTGTGGACATCATATGCTAATATGTACATCATGTCATGATTATTCTATAGTATCATCATTATGAAAAAATTAATTTGTCCCACTGTTAAATTTGATACACCTGTACATGATGTCATATTTATCTTTTGGTGCAGGTCTTGAAAATTTTAATTTGTTCCACTCGTAAATTTGATACACCAGTCTTCCAAATTATCCATTAAATCATTTGTTAGCAGGGCCAAATTATGGAAGTTGAACCAGTTGTTCCAAATTACCCAGTGCAAAGGCTATACAACACAGGGAAGTTGTTCCAATCTTAGAAGCTTCTACACAGTATTTAGTTTTTGTACTACTTGGTTGACAAAATGATTTCCTTATAAGTTGTGATAAGGCGTTTGTAGTTGGTATTTGTACTACAAGCTCAATAATTTTTCGGGTCATCTCATCTCTGGTTATTTTTTCGGTTTGTTGTATGCTCACCAGCGTTCTATTTCGAGTTATTGATTGGGTGTTGGGTATGGGTGTTTGCATGTGGGGCCTGCTTTATTCCCGGGTATGATGTTAGTGGACATGCAGCGTTCTTGTGTGGATTTGAGCGCCGTGGCATGTGGTGGCTCTCTGTCAGATGCATCAATAGCTGGTGTTGTCATCAGGTACTGATTGCACCCAGGCAATAGCGGCATGCCTCCATTCGGGAGTTGAGTGCCTCTGTTTGGGTTGGGCCTTCCTTTCCTTTTTGTTTTGGCCCTCTTTTTTCGTTCTTATTGTGGTCTATTCATTGGTTCAGTGTTGTTCTTCACAAAGAAAAGGCCCGCTGTCCAGATCCTTTGGCATTTGAAATGAGTTGATAGTTAGAAGAGCTTCTTTGGTTGCAGTAGTTTGATCTTTGCTTTGCGATTAGGAGCAGAGCAGCGTCACCATTATTCACCACTATTCTTCGATTGCTTGTGCCATTCGTTTCCTGTCTTTTAAAATGATGATAATCTTTCTCATTTACTTCCAAGCCTAAATATTTATCATCCATAGATGATTCTGTATCTATAGGTTTGGTCGTGTCATTAACTTTCTGTCTTGACGACATTGACGCTGAAATTATCGACCCTCCAAAGAATGAGATGTTCGATGTCGCATAACTCGTCGGTGATGTTATCGAGCATTCACGGAAATGAAATGTCATAGTTTCTACCAATGTGCGTGAGCTATTGGAATGCCCTGTGTGTTTGGTTCACATGTATCCTCCAATTCATCAGGTATGCCTTCTTGCCGAACTAATCACATTTAACAATAGCATCTCCGTTGCATCATATTAGCCGTATCCTAGGATTGTAGCTTTCTTTGTGCATGCCCATATATTTTCTACTGAAATACTGCCGTGTGATGTGTTACAGAAGAATTGCTGGTATAATGTTTTGTAGCCAATCAACAGCAATGACAATGGATTGTTTCCTATAAACTTGTTATCGACCACAGTCCATAAATCTTGCAACATGTGCAGTTCTCAGCTAAACATTGCATGAGCTTGTCCGTGGAAGTTAACATTGATGACTGTAATGATATGCGCATCTCTTATATGTTGGCTAGGCCAAGGGCATTCTGCTCCCATAACAGTATCCCAACTTCCCAAGCTTCTCTTCTGACTAGTGGTTTGGATTGAGAAACATAAGTCAGTACAAATGCAGTTTTTGATATGATCTTCGTGATTGTTATCTTACTATGCTTTGGTACTTCATCAGTGTGTGGTTTGCGTACTCCTGCGGACCTGTTTCGGACTAGCTTGCTCACAGCATGGGGGCGCATGGCATATTTACTTGTTTTGGTAGCGATGATGGCCTGAGATGGTTTGGTGTCAATGTTCCTTTGAAGGGAAGCCAATCAACTTGCTGACATTCAGTTTGCTTCGTACCTGTTATGTTAGACACACAAGTAGAAAAAACCATGCGTGTGACCTTTGGTTGATGCAAACATTTTGAACTTACAGATTGCAGCACTCTCCTATGTTGGAAGATGGTACAAGAAATGTGCATGCCGCACTAAGCTATTTGCATGAAGCATTATTGTTAGTACTTACAGAAGCTGGCAATTAAAAGGGTGTCCACCTCTTGTGATGGATATTTTCGCTATAGAACTTATCCTAATTGGATGTTAGAATATACTTCCTCCGTCCGGAAATACTTGTCGGAGAAATGGATGTATCTACAGGTATTATAGTCTAGAAATACTTGTCAGACAAATGGATTTTCATCCTTATGCTAACTAGATGTTAATTAGAATATATATCATCCATGTAAGAATCTATAATTCTCACCCGTAAAAAAAATGAATCTATAATTCTTATTTTGTGCAGCTATTCTTAACTGTGAATTTGATTTTTAGAATTTACATGTTGATATTTCAAGATCATGTCAGTCGCTTCTAAATATTAGGTTGATGTTTAGCTAATTCTCATCTTGCTGCTTAGATGGCGCAAGATTGAATCCTTTAGTGTCCACAACATTGCTTTGCAAAACCTTGGGACACTAGGATTGATTGTGTTGCTTGGTTCTGATATCCGAGGATCTCTAATGCTGAAATATTGTGGTGTTGTGCTAACTGATGGTGGCTCTTTGTCCTTGTCAAGAAAAATTGAGCCTAACAATCATTAGTTCATTGTCACGGGAGAACAAATGTTTGTGAATTCGTGTGAAAATGGATGCACGAAAGGTGCAATGAGGTGCTTCAGCCAAGCAAGTGCGCCACAAACACACACTCAGGAGGCCCGCAATGGCGGGACCCAACAACTAGTTCTAATCCAATACTGCCTCCCTGTAAACCCCTTTGTGCTATCTCTGCAATTCTTTTAAAAGATGTCATGCATGCTGTAATTTGTTGTGTGCATTAATATAATGTGGCCTACTGCTCAAAATATGAGAGCTCCAGAAGTGATGACACTTCGCAGATGATAGCTTCAACATATAGTAAAGAAGAACAAGTCGACCTGACCTGACAGATTCAAAATATACTAAGGGAGAAGAACTCGACCAGACCAGTCGACCGCAAGAGAAGAGTATCATCTTAAAGAAGAGCAGAAGAGCAAGCAGATGGAAGATATTACAAGTCTTTCAATACGATGTCGGTTGTCCACCCATGATGAACCAGAGCGCACAGAGAAATACTATTCTTTCCAGTCTCTCCATATGTGGCTCACATGCATTTCGAAACTAAAGTAGGAACATTTAGCTAACCAATTAAACATCTCTCAGTTTTATTAATATCAGCAATAATATCAGATATGAATTTGTACAACTAAGCTTGTTTAGCTCGATGGGTGGAGCAGTGCTATTATGACACGATCCATGTAGGCTGATTGTGGTCATCATAAAATGGGGAAAACATAAGCATGACAAGTACAGTGTTGACCGTGGCAGTGGGATGGCAGATCTGAAGCTGCAAACCTCGCAAAGGGTAGTTAGTGTCAGGACCCCGACTCAATGCCACATAGATCTAGCATGTAACACTTCATATCACTTTGCGGCCTCACGCACGGTATTCCCACGGGTGTCGCCTTACCTTTACCCGGGACCGTTTGCGCCTTTTGGCACACGTATATGACAGTGTCGCTAGCATCCATATGATAAGGAGCCCGGGCTGACATGGCTAGTCGTAAACCCAAAGTGGCACAAACTTACAGGGACAGGCATCCATGACCCAGCATCGAACGTGTCGGTCATCAGCGAGTGAATCCAGGCTGTAGCACTGGGCTAGCAGGACTCCGGTGAACCGGGCTGTAGCGGGCTAACAGGACTCCGGTATTCATCGCGTGACATTTCCCCGAAGGGACAGACACAGGAACGAAGAAGGACACATGCCGGCCAGCCTAAGTGTTCCGGAGCAGTAGCAAGCTACCATGGCTCGGTGGAAACACTAGGAGACATTTCCCGGTAAGAGAGGCTACTAAGGATAAACAACTAGGTTGTCAGATCCCACACATACCAAGCATTTCAATAACATACACACAATATGCTCGATATGTGCAAATACAACATGGCATCACAACATGACTCTACAACTCAAGTATTTAATCAATAGGCTCCGAGGAGCGAGATATTACAAACATGGGTCTCACGACCCAACAATCAGAGCATACAAGTCAAAGCACAAGCGGAAGCTATCATGTCTGGGTACAGACATCTATAAATGAAAAAGGCCGAGAAGCCTGACTATCTATCAGATCCTGCCGAGGGCACAAGATCGTAGCTGAGGTAACAAGCTAAACGTCGAAGTCCACGTGGAACTACTAGTGAGACTGAAGTCTCTCTGCAAAAACATAAAATAGGCAAACGTGAGTACAAATGTACCCAGCAAGACTTACATCAGAACTAACTACATATGCATCATTTTCAACAAAGGGGATGGTGGGGTTTAACTGCAGCAAGCCAGCTTTGACTCGGTGGCTATCCTAAACTACGACTGCAAGCGACTCTTTTGAGGTGGCGCACACGAGTCCACATATTCACCATATCAATACACCACTATGGATCCGCTCCCGTCTCCCTACGAGAACGCCATCCATAGCACTCACGCTTATCTTGCGCATTTTAAAGTATCCACTTTCACTTGTCTATGAACTGATATAAGCAACCCAGAAGTCCTTTTCCGCGGACACGGCTATTCGAATAGATGATGTTAACCCTGCAGGGGTGTACTTCTTCATACATGTTTCCACCACTTAGCGTCTGCACACGACATGTGCTCGGCAGACTTCAAGCGAAAGCCGACGTGGGTGTAGACCACGACCTACCTAAACACTCAAGTCTCTAGTCCAGGTTTATCGCCTATTCGGGTTCCATCCATGAGGAGATCCGGCCGGAGTTTCGCTCACAGCCCCAAACGATGTGAACAGGGTTCCGTGACACCAAACGGGCGCCC
This sequence comes from Triticum aestivum, assembly GCF_018294505.1. Taxonomy (NCBI): domain Eukaryota; kingdom Viridiplantae; phylum Streptophyta; class Magnoliopsida; order Poales; family Poaceae; genus Triticum; species Triticum aestivum. Next base: position 91,377,317 of record NC_057797.1, on the reverse strand, counting down.
GGTTACCCGGCCACGTGCCTACCGCATCACAGCCCACCCCTACGGTCAGCGCTGTCCACGGCCTCCAGCAAGCTACAAACATCAGAAACTACTTGCAACTCCTGGACAGAGGACTAGGGTGAATAAGAAGTCGAGCGGGGTCATATTTCAGGGCCCAATGTATGGTAGTAGCTGAATCATGGATCACAAACACAGAACTCAGTTCCTGAGGACGGCTGCAATGAGACAACCCACCATGTACTCCTACATGGCCTCTCACCGCTACCTTTACCAAATCGTGTTCACACACTTAGCTCACACACAGTAGGACATGTTCACACGCCTCTGATTCATCCCCGATGAATCAGACCTGACTCAACTCTAAGCAGTAGCAGGCATGACAAACAAGCATGAATGAGTAGGCACAACAGGGCTCAAACAATTCCTACTCATACTAGTGGGTTTCATCTATTTACTGTGGAATGACAGGTCATGCAAAGGATAAAGGGGTTCAGCTACCGCAGCAAGTAACAGATGAATCGTTGTTGTCCTAATGCAGTAAAAGAGAGCAGGAGCGAGAGAGTAGGATTGTATCGGAATGAACAAGGGGGTTTTGCTTGCCTGGCACTTCTGAAGATAACATTGAGTCTTCATCAGTGTCAACGATCACATCATCGGTATCATGTCTATCGAGAGGGGACAAATACCGGCAACACAGAAGGGAACACAATCAATGCAATGCACAATATGATGCATGATCATGACATGGCAAAATGAATGTGTTTTGAGCTAATGCAACTAGCAACAGATTAAATGAAGTTGGTTTGAATACAAGATTCAAATTTAAACTCCATATGTGATTATTCAAATGCCATTTAATTGATTTGTGCTAAACAGCAGCTATAAGTTGTTCTAACATGCATGAAAATGGTACAGATGGATTCCTTGAATTTTTCTGATAATTTTTCATATATAAATTATTTAATTTGGAATTACGGTTAATTTTCTATGAATTATTGAAGTTTATACAATTTTCTGGAATTTCCTGATTATTAATAAATCCAGTAATTGAATTAATGCGCCAGCCTGACGTCATAGTGACGTCAGCAGGTCAACGGGCTGGTCCGGGTCAAACCTGACGTGTGGGACCCACACGTCAGTGACAGGGGGTTAACAGGGGTTTATTTAGTTTAATTAAAAGGTTAGGGGGGGGGTCGGGCCCACTGGTCAGCGTCAGGGGGGGTTTATTTTAGTTTAATTAAGGATTAAGACACTAGGGCCCACATGTCAGTGTCAGCAGGGGGGTAATTAAATTAAAATAAACTAACTAATTAACAGGGGGGCTGGCCCCACCTGTCATCGACCCAGGGGGGTCAAACCCCTGGTCAGCAGGGCCTAACCCGCCGGCGGCTCGTCGCCGGTGGCAACAGGCGCGGCGGAGGGCGCGGGCTCGCTCCTCCGGCGTCCAAATGGACGGAGGAGAGCGGCTACGGGGAGCTGGAGCTCACCCGCGCCCATTTCAGCAAGCAGCAGCAGCTAGGGCGGCCGGAGACGATGGCCTCGAGCTCGGCAGCGGTGGCCGGAGCTCGGGCGTGCTCGGTTTCGGCGTTACACGGCACGGCGGGCGCGGCCGATGGGCTCTACGGGATGCTGGGGTCACCAGGAACACCCGGAGGCAACGAACGCAGGCGGAGAAGCTCGGGAGCACGGAGCTCACCGGCCATGGCGGACGGCGGCTTCGGTGCTCGTGGGGCGGCGGCTATAGGGCGCAATCGAAGGGGGAAAGAGGGAGGGGAGGCGTAGGAGCTCACAGCGGTGCCGTAGGGATGGTTAGCCGGCTCGGGGGCGCGCCGGAGTGGCCGAATCGACGGAGAAGATCCTCGGCGGCCGGCGAGGGGAAAACGTCGGGGGTGGCGTTCCGGGGCTCTTCTGGTCGCGTGACACGGCGAGGAGGTCGAGGGAGGACCGGCGGAGCTTCCTGGGGCGTCGGTGAGGCTAGGGGTGGCCGGTGGCCATGGGTACGGCGACGATGGCGGCGAGCTCCGCTCGGTGCTGTGCGCGAGAGGGAAACAGAGGAGGGAATGGGGTCCAGGGGGAGAGAGGGGAGGTGCAGGGGGCGAGGGCGTCTCCGTGGCGTGAGGGGGAGGCTCGGGAACGCCTCGGTGGAAGCAGGAGGTGGCCGAGGCGGCATCGGCGCTCGCCACCGAGCTGCTTCGGTGCGAGGGGAGGAAGAAGACAAGGGGGAGGAGGTGGGCTGGGCCGGCCAGGTGGGGGGGGGGGGAGCTGGGCCGGCTACAGGTAAGTGGCCCAGGTACTTCCTTCTCTCTCTCTCTTTTATTTCTATTTCAGTTCTGTTTTCTTTTTTTTAATTCTTTTGCCACTGTTTTGAATTAAAATAATAATTCAAACAATGCCAAAGCTCCTCTGAATATTTTATATTGCTAGATGGACTTTTCCAAAAGCTTATAAAATATTTCAGGGGGTATTTGAAATTATATTCTAATTATATGAATATAATTCAAATTCAAATAGCTAATGAATTAAATCCAAAGTCCCAAAAATAAATCCTTAAAAATGTTCAATATTTTGGTTGGGACCAGAACCCTTACCAAAAATTATCAAACATTTAAGAAGAGCCTTTTGGAGCAATGAATGAGATTTCTAGGGTTTTTGCCCCTCTTTTATTTAGGGTTTTGAGGCTTCCAATATTCCTCAATTCAAGTTTCAAAAATATAGACATGATGCACACATGAAGCTAGCCTAGAGCAATGCCAGAAACTAGGGATGTGACAACTCACCCCCGCTAAACAAGAATCTCGTCTCGAGATTCAAGCGTACGGTAGGATGAAGGGGAAACGCAAACTAGTATAATCTTCACGATCCAGGGTGCACTTCAAATGAACGTTGATTTGAACACCATTATTGTCTTGAAGTCTTGCTCTGAGAACTCCAACTAATCATGACAAGAAGAGGAAAGGAGAACTCTGGAAGGATCGGTCTTCTCGAAGATCGATCAACTCAGGATTAACTCCCGGAATGAGACATAACAGCATCTCTCGAGCTGAGAGACGAAGCACATCAAGAGGGGTGGAAAGAGACGGATGACGAAGGTTCACTAGGTAGACCACAATTCCACACCTAAGAAGGTGGTGAACGATTGTCCACGTAGCGAGGAGTTTAGTTGCCATGAAACCACGACGAAACATCCTGGAGGAGGGTGATTCGTAGATTATTTCCTTAAGTGGCAAAAAGAATTACCTTTGATTCAGAGATCATTGAAAACTCTTCATACCAGCCTAAGGCAATTCACAACGATCGTTTGGAGGGGGTCGGTAGAATGGCATACTCGGACTTGGATGATGTGGATTACCTTGTTGAAGACAACGTAATGGATGAATTTGCTTACCCCCGGAAATGGAAGAGACCCATGGTAGAATGGCACATTGGCGGTGCAAGCTAGGAACAAAATGCAAATGCTGGGAATGATTCTGGTAACTGGGGAAGAACCCAACAATAGAGAGTGAATTCACTGTTTGAAAGGTCATAGCATTTGCCGAGGAAACTGAGAGGAATCCCAGTTAGAGCGATGATAACACGTAGCGCTTGTGCGTGCTCTCAAGAACTTGAGCATTTCCATAATCATCAAGGTTTTATCAACAACCGCGTCAAGGGTGCTGACAACACAACATACTACCATGATGAATAGCGATGGACGATGCAGATGCGAAGGAGGATAACACTTTCTCAGATTTCACCTTAGCGAGGCCAAGCAAATAAAATCTGGATGATCGACCGAGAGACATTTAGCACTCCGCTTCTAATGTTCTCCTTGATGTGCTAGTATAACCCATTCATAGATATGGTTTGATATCTAAAACATCAAGTAAAAGGTCGGACTTCGGGAACACAAAAATCCATAGGGGCAACTAGGGAGTAAATCCTACGAAATCCCTATGGGGGGGGTGGCCAACTTCCTCAAACAAGATACTATAATAATAGGTCTACCGGATGGGTGTGTTGGCCACGACATCCACCTTACCGGTTATCGAGAGACCAATATTATAGTTCTTAGGGAAATGTTCCAACCATCATATCTGCCTGAGATTCAGCTCTGGTTGGTGTTAGGATATTCCAGGCTCATCGAGTCTTAGGAAGAAAAATGAAAGTTTGCAACACAAATCGACGAGATGACGTTGCGGGATTCTCGGGAGATGAACTACGATAGCAAGCTCCAAAACATGAGCTGGTTCTGCTACAAACATGTGAACACGTTGTCCCAGACAAGCATGACCACGTGGTAGTCTTATAATAAAACACTACCGAGTTCAGGAGGGGGAACCATCAACGAGGGTATCGAAGTTCTTTCATAAGTCCGGATTAGCTCTTATGAAGGAACTCCTTCTCCTTGAACAAATCAATCAGTGGCTTGGTGTGCTAGGGATACATATAGATTGAAGGTTGCAAGTCTTCAAACCACAGCATTCTTCGCACGTGTGCATGACTGATTTGGAATGATTCCAAAGAAAGCAACATTGACTTTCTCGAATCCACGGCGGCAACTTGCATCAGATGCACATGAATTAAAGGAAGTCACTACCTTCATCCAAACATATGCTTCATGAGCTAGCATGAACAAATGCTTTCAAAAGTTTCCAACACTAGCTTAATGTTCAGCAAAATTATGGAGAAGACAAGGATGTTGTCAATGGGCTCAACAACAATTCATCTAGGTTTCCTTTTAAAAGGAATTCCATAGTTAAGTGAACACGGTGATAGCATTGGTCAGACCCAAAGGATATAATGGTGTATGCTCGAGGGATCAACCACGAGTAAGACAACATTACGAACATCGTTGGTTCCGACTTGATTTGACGATAGCCCACACTCAAATCAAAGGATTGATAAGACAATAGGTCCAGCAACTGATCACAAGGACCAATCGATGAAGATATCATCTTTCTTCAACACACACTACACAAGAATATCCCTTTGGAACGAACTAAGTCAGGCAAGCTTTTATCTTCCAACCCTCCAAGTTGTCGTTTAGCTTAACCAACTAGCTCAGGGATATCTAACACCGATTCTTGGAGAGAAGGTGGTTCACAAGAAACCAACTTGATCACGAACTCAACATAGCGGTCAGGTGACAACCCGGTAACACCTCCAAGAAGATATTTGGAAAGTCACGAACCACCGGTATGTTACTAAGCTCGAGAACAATCTTGCTTTTGAGGGCAAGACGATATGATCAAATGAGTGAGGACTTGACAAGATCCTAACTCATCAATCGAAGGGTGCACCGAAATAAGGACTAGGTAGCACGATCAGTCTTAGAAGGATGATTCGAAAACCAACATACTAAGAATGAAATTATTATCCTTTAACTACCAAGCAACAGAGTTGCTAGCAGTATTGATTTCACACATCACAATTCATTTGTCGGTATTCCGGTTGCATCAACACGAGGGCCGAGGAATGAACAGTGATGGCAAGAAGTATCACTGTACCAAGAGTTCATGGGATGGTGTGCAATTCCTATAACAATCTCGATATAAAATATGTAATACTCCAAGGTAGAGCAGAACCAAAAGCTGGATTGGCATTTGATCTGCGGAATACAACTACTTTGACCCAATCCTAGATATGGAAGAGGTACTGGAGTTTGTTTCTCCTAGTCATTCCGGAATAGAATGGCTTGACAGACCACAAGAGTCATAGGCATCGATGAACGAACGCACGCATACTCTTGACTATCAATTGATAGACGAGGGTCAAAATGCAACTAAAGAGAGCAATTCAAAGGAACATATAATTTTCTGAGTTGTGGATGCATAGATTAGTATGTCGAACCAAGTTCAACATATTTCTTCCGGATAACCCATGCAGAAAGGTAGAACTGGCAGAGTCACGATTTATGAATGGAGAACTCCTCAAGAATAATCCTGTTGTGATATTTCAGTTCAACGAGGAACTTCTGCCATAAGTAGTTCATGGTATTTGGAAGAAGAAGATACCACGGACTTCAAGGACTATCGCAAAGGTTACTAATAACCTAAGGGAGCTAGCAATTACTATCAATATGAAGTAAGTAGGGTGGATCTCGGGTTCAAGAACCCAGGAACAGAATACCTACTACTAAGTAGCATCACGGGATGCATTCGAGAATGATGGCCAGAATCATCACACTGGGAACACAAATCATGGCTAAATTACTAGATGATCCCCTAAGACACCTAGGGTCATAATAATATCTCCAACATATACGCCGAGGTAACAAAGTACCTCAACTCACCGATTAGTGTGGTTAATCTGGCCCAAAAGAACATCGGAACGGGAGGAAGGGATTTTGCAAATGCTTCAGACTATTTAGAAACCTGGGATGACTCGGACAGCATAACGGCTGTAAATGCTCAGAAAAGACTTGAGACATTCACAAAAATGGTGGCATAACCACTCAGAAGCACAATATCAAGATCTCGAGATCAACAATTAACATACGGAAGTAGTAGAAACTGAACTGAGGCTTAATCCAACAATCTTATAAGTCTACGGATTAGTAACACGTGATCCTAATAGAAAGAAGAGATAGCCTAGTTCTTAATCCCCGCAGAAGAGAAGATGATGACTCAGATCAGAAGGCATGAGGTATAAGGAGTAAAAAGAGCCTTACGTTCCATCCCACAATCAATTCCCTTATATAACTAAAGAATTTCTAGACTCAACTTCGACCAGTTTGGCTTGGTAATCCTACAGGCAGTCAAGCTCTGATACCAACGCTGTCAGGACCCCGACTCAATGCCACATCGATCTAGCATGTAACACCTCATATCACTTTGCGGCCTCACGCACGGTATTCCCACGGGTGTCGCCTTACCTTTGCCCGGGACCGTTTGCGCCTTTTGGCACACGTATATGACAGTGTCGCTAGCATCCATATGATAAGGAGCCCGGGCTGACATGGCTAGTCGTAAACCCAAAGTGGCACAGACTTACAGGGACAGGCATCCATGACCCAGCATCGAACGTGTCGGTCATCAGCGAGTGAATCCAGGCTGTAGCACTGGGCTAGCAGGACTCCGGTGAACCGGGCTGTAGCGGGCTAACAGGACTCCGGTATTCATCGCGTGACATTTCCCCGAAGGGACAGACACAGGAACGAAGAAGGACACATGCCGGCCAGCCTAAGTGTTCCGGAGCAGTAGCAAGCTACCATGGCTCGGTGGAAACACTAGGAGACATTTCCCGGTAAGAGAGGCTACTAAAGGATAAACAACTAGATTGTCAGATCCCACACATACCAAGCATTTCAATAACATACACACAATATGCTCGATATGTGCAAATACAACATGGCATCACAACATGACTCTACAACTCAAGTATTTAATCAATAGGCTCCGAGGAGCGAGATATTACAAACATGGGTCTCACGACCCAACAATCAGAGCATACAAGTCAAAGCACAAGCGGAAGCTATCATGTCTGGGTACAGACATCTATAAATGAAAAAGGCTGAGAAGCCTGACTATCTATCAGATCCTGCCGAGGGCACAAGATCGTAGCTGAGGTAACAAGCTAAACGTCGAAGTCCACGTGGAACTACTAGTGAGACTGAAGTCTCTCTGCAAAAACATAAAATAGGCAAACGTGAGTACAAATGTACCCAGCAAGACTTACATCAGAACTAACTACATATGCATCATTTTCAACAAAGGGGATGGTGGGGTTTAACTGCAGCAAGCCAGCTTTGACTCGGTGGCTATCCTAAACTACGACTGCAAGCGACTCTTTTGAGGTGGCGCACACGAGTCCACATATTCACCATATCAATACACCACTATGGATCCGCTCCCGTCTCCCTACGAGAACGCCATCCATAGCACTCACGCTTATCTTGCGCATTTTAAAGTATCCACTTTCACTTGTCTATGAACTGATATAAGCAACCCAGAAGTCCTTTTCCGCGGACACGGCTATTCGAATAGATGATGTTAACCCTGCAGGGGTGTACTTCTTCATACATGTTTCCACCACTTAGCGTCTGCACACGACATGTGCTCGGCAGACTTCAAGCGAAAGCCGACGTGGGTGTAGACCACGACCTACCTAAACACTCAAGTCTCTAGTCCAGGTTTATCGCCTATTCGGGTTCCATCCATGAGGAGATCCGGCCGGAGTTTCGCTCACAGCCCCAAACGATGTGAACAGGGTTCCGTGACACCAAACGGGCGCCCGGTTACCCGGCCACGTGCCTACCGCATCACAGCCCACCCCTACGGTCAGCGCTGTCCACGGCCTCCAGCAAGCTACAAACACCAGAAACTACTTGCAACTCCTGGACAGAGGACTAGGGTGAATAAGAAGTCGAGCGGGGTCATATTTCAGGGCCCAATGTATGGTAGTAGCTGAATCATGGATCACAAACACAGAACTCAGTTCCTGAGGACGGCTGCAATGAGACAACCCACCATGTACTCCTACATGGCCTCTCACCGCTACCTTTACCAAATCGTGTTCACACACTTAGCTCACACACAGTAGGACATGTTCACACGCCTCTGATTCATCCCCGATGAATCAGACCTGACTCAACTCTAAGCAGTAGCAGGCATGACAAACAAGCATGAATGAGTAGGCACAACAGGGCTCAAACAATTCCTACTCATACTAGTGGGTTTCATCTATTTACTGTGGAATGACAGGTCATGCAAAGGATAAAGGGGTTCAGCTACCGCAGCAAGTAACAGATGAATCGTTGTTGTCCTAATGCAGTAAAAGAGAGCAGGAGCGAGAGAGTAGGATTGTATCGGAATGAACAAGGGGGTTTTGCTTGCCTGGCACTTCTGAAGATAACATTGAGTCTTCATCAGTGTCAACGATCACATCATCGGTATCATGTCTATCGAGAGGGGACAAATACCGGCAACACAGAAGGGAACACAATCAATGCAATGCACAATATGATGCATGATCATGACATGGCAAAATGAATGTGTTTTGAGCTAATGCAACTAGCAACAGATTAAATGAAGTTGGTTTGAATACAAGATTCAAATTTAAACTCCATATGTGATTATTCAAATGCCATTTAATTGATTTGTGCTAAACAGCAGCTATAAGTTGTTCTAACATGCATGAAAATGGTACAGATGGATTCCTTGAATTTTTCTGATAATTTTTCATATATAAATTATTTAATTTGGAGTTACGGTTAATTTTCTATGAATTATTGAAGTTTATACAATTTTCTGGAATTTCCTGATTATTAATAAATCCAGTAATTGAATTAATGCGCCAGCCTGACGTCATAGTGACGTCAGCAGGTCAACGGGCTGGTCCGGGTCAAACCTGACGTGTGGGACCCACACGTCAGTGACAGGGGGTTAACAGGGGTTTATTTAGTTTAATTAAAAGGTTAGGGGGGGGGGTCGGGCCCACTGGTCAGCGTCAGGGGGGGGTATTTTAGTTTAATTAAGGATTAAGACACTAGGGCCCACATGTCAGTGTCAGCAGGGGGGTAATTAAATTAAAATAAACTAACTAATTAACAGGGGGGCTGGCCCCACCTGTCATCGACCCAGGGGGGGTCAAACCCCTGGTCAGCAGGGCCTAACCCGCCGGCGGCTCGTCGCCGGTGGCAACAGGCGCGGCGGAGGGCGCGGGCTCGCTCCTCCGGCGTCCAAATGGACGGAGGAGAGCGGCTACGGGGAGCTGGAGCTCACCCGCGCCCATTTCAGCAAGCAGCAGCAGCTAGGGCGGCCGGAGACGATGGCCTCGAGCTCGGCAGCGGTGGCCGGAGCTCGGGCGTGCTCGGTTTCGGCGTTACACGGCACGGCGGGCGCGGCCGATGGGCTCTACGGGATGCTGGGGTCACCAGGAACACCCGGAGGCAACGAACGCAGGCGGAGAAGCTCGGGAGCACGGAGCTCACCGGCCATGGCGGACGGCGGCTTCGGTGCTCGTGGGGCGGCGGCTATAGGGCGCAATCGAAGGGGGAAAGAGGGAGGGGAGGCGTAGGAGCTCACAGCGGTGCCGTAGGGATGGTTAGCCGGCTCGGGGGCGCGCCGGAGTGGCCGAATCGACGGAGAAGATCCTCGGCGGCCGGCGAGGGGAAAACGTCGGGGGTGGCGTTCCGGGGCTCTTCTGGTCGCGTGACACGGCGAGGAGGTCGAGGGAGGACCGGCGGAGCTTCCTGGGGCGTCGGTGAGGCTAGGGGTGGCCGGTGGCCATGGGTACGGCGACGATGGCGGCGAGCTCCGCTCGGTGCTGTGCGCGAGAGGGAAACAGAGGAGGGAATGGGGTCCAGGGGGAGAGAGGGGAGGTGCAGGGGGCGAGGGCGTCTCCGTGGCGTGAGGGGGAGGCTCGGGAACGCCTCGGTGGAAGCAGGAGGTGGCCGAGGCGGCATCGGCGCTCGCCACCGAGCTGCTTCGGTGCGAGGGGAGGAAGAAGACAAGGGGGAGGAGGTGGGCTGGGCCGGCCAGGTGGGGGGGGGGAGCTGGGCCGGCTACAGGTAAGTGGCCCAGGTACTTCCTTCTCTCTCTCTCTTTTATTTCTATTTCAGTTCTGTTTTCTTTTTTTTAATTCTTTTGCCACTGTTTTGAATTAAAATAATAATTCAAACAATGCCAAAGCTCCTCTGAATATTTTATATTGCTAGATGGACTTTTCCAAAAGCTTATAAAATATTTCAGGGGGTATTTGAAATTATATTCTAATTATATGAATATAATTCAAATTCAAATAGCTAATGAATTAAATCCAAAGTCCCAAAAATAAATCCTTAAAAATGTTCAATATTTTGGTTGGGACCAGAACCCTTACCAAAAATTATCAAACATTTAAGAAGAGCCTTTTGGAGCAATGAATGAGATTTCTAGGGTTTTTGCCCCTCTTTTATTTAGGGTTTTGAGGCTTCCAATATTCCTCAATTCAAGTTTCAAAAATATAGACATGATGCACACATGAAGCTAGCCTAGAGCAATGCCAGAAACTAGGGATGTGACAGTTAGCAACTGATGTTTTCTTTGAAATAACAACTAAGATTTGGTATGGACAAGAAAGTACGGTCAACAAGTGACAAAGAAATGCAATTATGCTGTCTCTCTATATGTCGCGACATGCATTTGGAAACTCAAGTGGGACCTTTAGATAACCAATTAAATGTGTCGGTTAACTAATATCAGTATCATATCACAATCATATTTGAACAACTAAGCTTTCGAATTCTGAGTGTTGTGTTGTTTAGCTTGAAGGGTGGAGTAATGCTAGTACGACAGAAAGCACTTACACAGATCATAGTAGAGTAGATAAAAGGGGAAAACCCTAAGCATCAAGAGAAAAATCAGGAAAGTGGAACTAGCTGGACCAGTGGGTGGTGCACATGCTTTTCGAAATGAATATAGGAACATTAGGTGACCAATTAAACATTCTCTGTTTTAGTGATATGAGCATCATATCAGATTCGTATTTCAACACGTAAGCTTTGGGTTGAGGTCTTGAGGAGCAGTGCTAGCACGACACGAAGCACCTACGATGATGGTAGTGAATATAAAGGGGGGAACCATAAGCTTTACGAGTATAGTGCCCGTGCCATGGCGGATCTGAAGGTGCAAACCAGACAAAGCTACTTCACAACCAATGTTTGCTTTCAACTAGCCACTACGATTTGGTATGGACAAGAAAAGTACAGTAAACAAATTACGATCTATTTTCCGAGTGAGAACAATAACTTAAGCACATATGGAAGAGTACCCCCTCTCTTGCGACGCCGTGTAGGCCTATGCTGATACGTTGAGGGTGCTGCGGGTGCGATGGCTGTCAGCGGCAGAGAAGAAGACTTTAGATGGCACACGGCCGGGTCGGGGGATATATCCTATTGCCGTGGACGAGGCGGTCGTAGGAGCGGCAACGGCAAGGTGGACGACGGCGCTGATGAAGCAAGAGGAGGCGATGAAAGGATCCTGGTCCAGTGCCGTGGATGAGAGACGTCCATCTCTTGCAGTGGACGACGGGGTAGGGGTAGCGGCTCCGGCAAGGTGGAGGATGGGGTGGCGGACGAAGGAGGCTGGCCGCAGTGCGGAGGTTGTCGTGCCGCCGACGGTGTATGAATGGGGAAATGGAGGGGAGGGGGATCTCAAACTTTGGGATGCACTTCTCTGAAATGGGGGAAAGTTAAGAACTTATCCCCCATTGAAAATTTCGGACATCGCATCGGTTGGGGATAGGACGGTAATCTCGCATCTCCCAAATATTTGCCGATAACTATTTAGGGCGAGGAGAGGGTGTTTTGCCGCCCACGCTTGGCGCCCACGGTGTATGAACGGGGCTGACAGGTAGGGCGGTTGTGTCACGTCTGATGGAAGTTACACATTTGCCCCTATTTAAAATATTAGCCTACATCGATTTCGGACGAGGAGAGTTTGTTTTGCCGCCCACCGTGTATGAATGGGAAATGGAGGAAGAGACACATGTCTTTCGGGCGAGCTTGAATCAAATTTGTTTTTCCACCCATGTTTGGCACCCACCGTGTCTGAATGGGCTCAGAGGCCATCGTGTCACGTTTGATTGAAGTTACTACTCTACCCCTATCGACAGCAGTGTAAATCCAGTCGATAAGGATGTCAAGTGTTAGGGGTAGACAATAATTTCCATCTCGCAAATTATAGTGGGTGTTTAGCCGCTTCGTTCAAAACTTGGGAGAATTAGCATTCACGTTTGCCCTGGGACCTGGCAAACTAAATTCAAATCCAGTTTGTATTCGATTACGGATATCCACAGATAATTATACATTTTGTTATTTATTTTTTCAAAACCACAACAAAGATTTATTCCACCTTTTTATATGATTATGATTTAGAAATGCCGTGATCTTCGAATTCAGTAGGTTGGATACACTCCGAGTCAAACAGTTATTTCATCCAATACAATATGCTCACACGAAAAACAGTTCACCTTATGTCAATCATACAAGTACTGAGGATTACCTCGCCTAAAAAATTCGGATCATTACAACACATGGACAACATAGGGGGTCTTGCAACATAATCCATTTGGAGACATGACACAACATGAAAGTACAACAATCTAATGTCAATTTCAACTGGTATCTAAAGAATAACCGGGATTACCTTGGGCTTCAGATAGCAGAAACAGCAGGACCTCCTCCGTCTTCAAATGCAACATTCTTACTTCCTCCAATTCTTGGGTTGCTTGCATAATGCGTGCCGCTAATTCCGTAATTTCCAGCCTCAAGATAAAGATTACCTCATTCATGGCAGCCACACCATCTCTTTCTGCCTCTAGTAGAGCCTCAAGCACTATAATATCTATGCTTAGACTGCTCTCCGGCGGTGTTGCCTCTGAACTGCTACCATCTGGTAACATGGATGGCGCACTGCTTCCACAAATAGATTCCGGGGTTGTACATTGTGTCCTAGTGTGAACGGCATCCTGAAAGGTTTCCGCTGGACATCAGTAAGAGATAGTTATCGTATGATCCAGGCAGTAAGCTTACATGGTAAACGACGGACGAATTATTGCCGAGCATGGCAAACTATATTTAAATGGTTCGAAGCAGCATCAGCCGAAAAGAAATTAAAATGGTAAGATGAAACTAGGGATGTAAGTGGCAAATAAACGACATCCGCCAGTCCCATCTAGTTAGTTTTTGCTACCTCCCTAGTTCATTTTCCTCAAAAAACAAAAACTCTTTTGAACTATCATACCACTAGTGGACTTTAATCGGGATTAAACGGGACCCAGTTGACATCCCTAGTTGAAAGGGAGTGTACAACCGCTATATTTAAGTTGCCAAGGCATCTAAGCAGTTGAAATAATCTGAGAAAGCACTTAACAGTGTGGCCTCATATAAACTACGAAGACAGTCTTGTGATGAAGTTGAGAGGAAAAGTTAAGGACTCAAATGAAATAGGCATGCATTTCTTTACGATAGTACAGCAGGCACTGCTGACATATTGGCCAACTCAGGTATAGCGTAACAACAAATAAGCATTCGAATCAAGCAATACAGCAAAGCAGACAACTGAACTATTTGTAATTCGGTAGGATTACACGTTGAGGGCACAAGCCAAGAAAGCAGCCCACTCGCATTACATTTCACATGTACTAAAACACACTGGCTTACCATATGTTGCTGTGAAGCCTAGCTGCTGTTGCAATGTTCTTTGAAGATATCGTCAGCATCCCGTGGTTGCAAATCTAGTTGTTGTAGTTTATTCTGCACCATCTATTTAGGTAAAATTAATTTTAATCGCATGCACTGGTCCGAATTGATCATCAATGGTTCATCTAAACTAATGAAAGAAGGGTGTGTGCATACACGACAATATATCTGCTTCCCTCTATTTTTATGCTTGTTCGAGGTGCCAGCCCCAAAAGAACAAATATTTTGCTTGATGGGGTTGGCAGCTCCATAATTAATAGAAGCATCAAATTAGTCATGCAACTTGGGAAGATCAAGAACACACAAACAAGTAATGAACAGAGGCTCGGAGCAGTGATGTAATAGCTAGCATCAGAAAATGTAGGGTAAAACAAACAAAAAGCAGCGGAACCACATGCTAGTTTGCTGATGTGTAATTAAGCATAGAGAACATTAAGCAGTCTGATGGAACCAACAGGTGGCATCAGAACAAAACTAAAGCATATTAACTATATGTGCACTGGTATGTAATTTAGCACATGTAACATGTTCACTGCCAGAAGTATGGCCCTACAGGTGCAAGCAGAATAACGCGTCTCATGAAAAACTGAATGATGCCCTGAAGAAATTCAAAGGTGCGGTGCTTATGCTAGGAAAGTGAACGTAGGCGCCGGCCGTTGGATAATAGTACCTGATTCTCGGCGGCGTATGGGTATCGTTGTCATACTTGATAGCTAAGGATCGTCGATGGTGCTCGTGTTGCGGTTGAGTTTGGGCCGGCTGTCGCCGTCGCTGAAGCGGCTCCGGTGCTACGGTTGCGGCGCCTGTCGACATACAAGAAAGCTCATCTGTGGTAAGTGAACAGTTGCACGATAAAGAGAAAAACCGAAGGAGTACAAATCGAAATAACCTGATGAGGCTGCGGCGTCGGTAAAGCAGGGCCGGTGGAGTTGAATATGGCGTCCGTGGAGCGGGTCCGGTGCAGTGGACGAAGGCTTCGGCGGGCGCGTTGTACAGTGCTTTCGGTGAGGCGGATCTGTTGCGGCGGACGAGGGCTTGTATGAAGGGCCAGCGAAGGGGCGGACGAGGGAGTCAGTGAAGGGCCTACGCTGTGGTGGACGAGGGCGCCGGTTAAGCAGATCCGGTGCGGTGGACCATGATGGCGGTCAAGGAGATCTGGAGCGGTGGACAAGCCAGTCGCTGAAGCGGCTCCGGTGAAGTGGTGAGTTGGCAGTTGGGGGTTCCAAGGTGCGGAAGGTAGATCCGGCGGGGTGTGAGGTCCACCGCTGCGGCGGAGGACTAGATTCGGCGGCTTGCCGTGGTTGGGGGGTCGGGGAGGGGAAGGGGAGGGGCTCTGGGGAAGAATGTTGGGGGCAAAGAGGGGAAAACAATGGAGTTACCAAAGCAGCCCTTTTCCGTTCATGTGGCAGGGGTAAAACAGGAATATCGCAGGGCTAAACTTTCGGGCGCGTGATATTTCGATGTGAGCGGGAAGTTTGAAAGCTTTTGGCGCCTAAAATTATAAGTATTCTGCTCTCGTACGGCCGACTATGATATCATGGCCGACAATTTGTTTGTTTTGCACGCAAAAAAATGTGCAAGTTTTGAAAATCAATGTCTCCAACTCGAAACTTAGATTGTCCATTCAATTCAAATATGGATCATTGAGCTACTACAAGCAAATACCATCATACGGTCCAATTCAAATGAAATTCCAAATGTGTTTATCCTAAATATGATGACAAAAGCAAAAATGTGTATGTGTATGAATAAAGTGGATGATTATAAAGTTTGAACATGCCCGTATGTGTATATCTCTAGGTTTGATATATGAATTTGAAATCACGAAATCCCGGCTTAAAAAATGTACCTCCGTTTAAATGAATTACAAAAGCTAATGATGGAGTCGAATTCCAAAATTCCAATCTTAGGTTTGTAATTCTGGTACATCAAGGTATATCACGCATGTTCAAAAGTATCGTTATCTCATAGTACAAACTGTGAAACAAATTGATCAACCATGAGTGCACAATATCTCAATTACGCTAAAGTCCCTCAAATATAGACACCTCACTCTTTATCTGAAGTCAACCCCCCCCCACCACACACACACACACACATAGAGAAGTCGTTCTCTCCCCCAAACACCAACACACGAGCACATTAACACCCCTCTCTCTTGTAAAGTCCGGACCCCAACATAGGTCTCTATCACTTTGTCTCTCGGGCATGCACACATCTCTTCCCTCACTCTCTAGGTCTCCCGCTATCTCTCTTACGCAAGCACACGCACTATGTAGAGTGTATATTTCCCATACACACAAAACGTCGCCCCCAAACGTCTATCTCCCTAGTTATGTGGTTCTCGCGCACTCACCTCACACACCACCCCCACTGCAAACAAGCACACTTTGTCTCCTTGTGCACCACTCTCCTCTTTCTATCTCTCCCACATGCGGACCCGCCCCAGCTCCTTCCCTGTATACATATATGTCGTGACTCTTTGCATAGCTCCCTAATGTATAATCGTTCTCGATTTCGCACATTGTTCTCTACACCATCTATTCTAGATCTCTCATGAAGTCCCTATCACACACACGATGACTCGCTTCCCTTGCGTCTCCGTTCATAGGCCAATTTCGGACAACATCAACATTGTCTCCCTATCTATACGCCATTTATGGACACAAACGACCCCTCTCGCCCCCTCTCTCCCTCTCTCTCTCTCTCTCTCTCTCTCTCTCTCTCTCTCTCTCTCTCCGTCGCTAGCTCTCTCTTTCTCTCGCTCTCACACCCCTCTCCCACACACACACTCGATGTCTCTTCCAAATAGTCTGCTCCCCCCGCCCGCACCCGTGCTATCTCGCTACTACACATGTCACACCATTCCCCCTTCCCTTATACTAGGTTTACATCATCAGTGGTCTCTCTACTCCACATACACTCTCTCCCTCTCACACACAAACCGTGCACAACACACACAGACACCACAAACACCCATTTATCTGGATCCTCATCTCTCCTCATGTCCGCATGTGTATCTCACACACTCACTCTCTAATTATGTATATGTGTCTCCACGTTACACAACACAAAGCCCCATGTACATGTCTCTCTCTATCCTCCACACACATAGACACAAAGAATCTGTTATCATTGCCTCAGTCTCTAACATATCACACACGCACACTGTCTCTCTCTCTCTCTCTCGCAAACACGCTCAACAAGGGTTTCCCCGTGAATAACTTACCGTCTATTCATCAACAGTCGTGGCAGTACGGCGAACACGAGACGTGAAAAAGAATAAATCTACACGTGCTTAGACCACCTAGTATGACTACTAGGACTAGAGCAAGCCAAAAAGCGCGCCGCCGTCACCCCCTCCTTGTCGGCGACGGGAAAATCTTTGTTTTACACAGTCGAGAAGTCATTGTGCTAAGGCCCCACATGCCGAGGCGTTGAATAGAATGTAGATGCTAGTTTACGGAAGCAAGTATCGATAATACGTTTGTATCTCCATACTTATATTTCTTCTCTTATAAAAAACCGAGTTGGTGATGATGGTACGTGTGCCATCTTGCAATATAGACCGTCCGATCTATATCTGACGGATGGAAATTAAACTAAAAGATACCCGCACCCCTCTCCACATTTGCAGACAAGGCCTTCCCTCGTTCATCCTTATCTCCAACAAACCTCATTGTTGAGCAATTAAGAAAGGAAGCCTCTGGAACAAACTGGCCTGGTGGCCGCTGCCGGCGTCGTCAATCCCCATGCCTCCGCTCAGTCCGACCACCAACCACCACCACACCCCACTCCTCTTCACCTTATCTCATATTTCTCGAGATATCATTAGTTTTTACACATGGGATTACTCCCGCAAGGGTCAATCACAACAAGTGTTTTATAAAAAAATGCATCTTGATGTTCCGTGCAATGCACGGATCTTGCTAGTACTCCTACACAAGACTAAGTTGGTGATGCTGGTGTGTCTGCCATCCGTCGTTTCTGACCATTAGATCTACATCTAACGATTGTGAGGTAAGTTGTTGCCTTTTCTCACCAACATCCCACTTGTCTACCAATTTGCAGAAAAACCCATAATTAGTATCTTAAAACCAACCACATCCCTCCCTGACCTCACCAAAACAGCCCAAGGAATATATTCTAATTGAAACATAATATATCTCTAGTGACATATGTATATCAAAATTAGAGTGTTTTGTACCAAGTTTGTGAATAAGTATTATTCTAATTATGATTCGTTGCAACGGACATGAACATTGCTAGTATTTCCAACCATGCATTTTTCCTAGTATTCCATAGTTTCGAGTTTTCCATCAAGATATTAGTCACTCATGGTTGATATTTACTTTCAATCATGTACACATATGCACTATGTAACTAGCCTTGCTTATTGGCTTCCAAAGCTTAACTTTCACTCCTACTTACAATATGTAGAGTATTTAACAAAAAACTACCACTTTCAACCAGCCCTAGGAAGAATCTATTGTACAAAAAATAGCAAAAACATACCCAAAATTTCTTAATCCACGCCAAAAACTACCTAGTACTCCTACCGATTAGGTTCGTTTAAACCCATTTATGACAGGGTTGGCCCACACGTCCGTGCTGACGAGGCAGCTTAAACCAACACATTTTGTTTGACCGTTGACACGAGGGACCCACATCTGACCTTCTATCCTGTTATTCCCCCTCAAATCATTATTTTTCCTGAACATTACTTCAAACAGTACTGATGCGTGTTCGTCGGTGGCGCCGGTGATGAGCGAGTTGGCCGCCGCTCCGCCGGACGGGCCGGACGCCGCGCTGGCCTCCGCACGGGTTGGCAGGCTGGCCCGAGCGTGACTCACGAGCGAGCAAGCCGCCGCGCTGGCCTTCGCTCAAGCCAGATGGCTGGCCTTAGCGCGGCGCGCGCGAGCAAGCCGCCGCGCTGCCGTGCCAATCTAGCTAGCAAACCTTGCAGACAAGCAGCTGGACGGAGCTATCTTGGCTAGCTAGCGGCCGCGAGCGCCGGACGGAGCTGGCATCCGGGCTGCCGCAACATGGGCTCTCACCGCCGGCGGTTTAGACCTCGCTTTCTGCCGGCGGCGGTAGCTGCGTCCCATGGCCGAGGATGACTAGGTGGACGGGCCGGAGGTAGGAGGTCACTCGAGGATTTTTGTTGGTAAGAGCATGTACAATGGTTGATAAGGTAGTCTTATCTTAAGTCTGCCACGTATGCAAGTGGTAGTAGTTTCTTGGCATTTTAGTGGTTTCTTGTAAGGAACAATGTACGTACTACTAGCGACAAAAGGCGATTCTAGGTTGCATTGTACTCCAACGAGTACTACTAGTGGTCGCGGGAGTGTATACCTCGTTTTGTGGGTTCGATCCCGGCCGAACGCACGATGGCCTTTTTTTTAAAAATAGTACTACTACACTTCGCTGCGAGCCAATATTTTACACGGGTAGTTTGAGTTTTGAAGTCAAACGGACGTGCGGCCCCACAATCTGGGTGCACTGGACAGCCTAGCCACGTGAACGGGTTTTCCTTCCCAGCATCCCGTGGCTCGCGTGCTCGCCCTAGCCGCACCTCGCTTGCAGCTTCCTCATCAGCTAGTAGCATATTTAAACTAGCGCCTCCCAATTAAGCCCGAGGAGCCGGAAAAGCCTGGCGGGGCATTGGGAACTGTGCAATATGGCTCTGTACGTAAAGTGCTCTACTACTACTCTGTAGCTTGTGGCGTTGCACGCATGGACTTCACTCCATTATCGGCTCTACTATAAAAGAAATTCCTCTTGACGTGTTTTTTTGAAACGGAGGCAAAAGCTTTGCTTCATCTCATTCATAAAGAAGGAACTACTAACAAAGTTCGACGAGATCCATTACACCTCCACAAATGGAAGCGAAAAGCCTAGTCTCGCTGTATCAAATAACTCAAATGTTCTGCCCCCGCAGTAACCGTCGCTGATAAACAGGCTGCTAGTGTGTGCGTGAGAGGAGCGGCTGAGTAGGCCAGCTACGTGAGAGGAGCGGCTGAATAGAGCACCGAGAGTACCCACTAGGCCACTACGCAGGTGTACTTCCCCTGCATTGATAGTACAGCGATGGTTCTAGAGAACAGTAGTACCCTCCACTTCCAACTGTAGCTCCTTGGCCCTGAGATTCAAGAGTTCAAAACTGGTGCACTATACTAGACTAGACTAGAAGTACAGTACATCGCACTACTAGTTGAGAAAAGTAGTACTAGTACTGCTACAGTACGAGTACGTACTCCTCCGTCACATAATGTAAGACGTTTTTTGACACTAGTTGGCGTGTACAAAAAATGGCAAAAACATACCCAAAATTTATTAATCCACGCCAAAAACTACTACCTAGTGCCAAAAATTTCTTACTAGTGCTATTATTTACAGTATAATGTAATGCAATCCCATAACGTTCCATAATGCTAGTACTAGTAGTAAATAATAGCCTCACCCCTTCGCTGAGGACGATTTACAGTTGGAAGGGACGAGGCCCTGCGGTTACTACGCTCTTATCTCCTCCTCGCCAGTTCCCCTCCCCCCGAAGAGAAGGCAGTTCGTCGCTGCTCCCATGGATTCGCCAGGCGGTTCTCCTCCTCGTCGGGGCTGGGAGACCTTGGACGACGATCCTGTGGGAGAAATCGCACGCCGCTCCGACGTCCTCACCGCCGCAAGACTCGGTGCTTCCTGCACCAACTTTTTCAAGACGCTGCTTAAACAGGCCATGCTTGTTGGTCTTCCATGCGTCCTCGAGGAGAAGGTTCTTCTATGGGACAATCCTTCGAACAGTCCACCGCTCCCTGGCCATGGTTGCACGTTGACTCCGCTAGAGTTGCTGACGTTGAGAGGTAGTCAGATTTTGTCTGATGAGCAGGTCAGTAATGGAGTTTGATCATGTAGTACTTAGTTATTCCATTTCCATCCCGTAATTTCTCCGCTGCCCACCGTCTTATATATAGGTCTGGGTCGGTGCCAACGAAGATTGGCTTGCATACCTCCGGCCGGATACCACCATCATTTTGCACAACATCCACAGCAGTGCGGCCATTCTGGTAGACCCCTTCTCCACCATTGGGATCGGCCTTCCGGACTGGCTGGGCTTGAATACGTAAGATGATGCCTACATGAGATTGAATAAGATAGCAATTGCGGACCCGCCGACAAAGCGACGCGGCTACGACGATTACTATCTCATCGCGGTGTTCGACATAAGGATTGCCATCAATGCAAGAGGCAGTAACGGCAGAGGCTGGCGCATGTTGGCGGCGGCAGATTTGTACCCCTACACGTTCGAAGACGCCGTGCGCCATCTAGGCCGCATCTTCGCGGAGACAAGCCAGGGGACTTGTTTCATCTGGTTGCCATCCTACGGTACGGGAGATTACAAACGGAATGCACAAACCATCATTTGCATCCCTAATGGTACTCCATTATTTTGCAGGGACCAGTCATCCCCCGATCAAAATAAGATCGCCGATCCTGGATGTGCATTTGCATCCGCGATTCGGTCTAACCTGGAACCTTGTAGCTGACTTTGGCATATTGGGATCAACTATCTTAGCAGTCGTTACCCATGGTACCACTGATGTGCAACATGGTCACACAATCTACCACGATCGGACCGTCACCATCTACCCAGGTATTCCATTTTTTAACCCTCTCGCCTTCTCTTTCATTGTTGTACTAGTAGTATACTTTGTAGTACTAGTAGGAGTACTTTTTACCTTGGAGGACGCGTATAGCTAGCTAGGCCCTTGAAGACTTGAACCCACTAGCTGCCACCATTTTTGTTTTTCCATGTCTTACTATCTCATCCATGTAGCCAAGAGTGGCTATATATAATAAGCCGGTTATTTTACTTCCTCTATACCGGAGTAGTACTATTTGCTGCACAGTATTACTGACCGCCATATTTGAGCACAACATTATTATGCATGGACCTTGACTATGTACGTCACCATGTGTCCAGATCTGGGATGCCGCGTGTACCAGATGAACGGCGCCGAGTTCGACCCCCGTGATGCTACGTGGGTGCCGAGGAACACTCTTGGAGAGTACTCGCTTTTCATCGGGGACAGCTACCCCATTGTGAAGCGGATGCCACCTTCCGTGCACGACACGGAAGGCCTGCCGTTCATGAAGCATGGTTGTGTCTTCAGTGCGCACCGCCGGATGAACGACATGCTGGGACACGCTATCCCTGATTTATGCCGCTTCAGCTTGGATGAGTCTCCATCGTGTGGAACCGGACTAGAAAGCTGCGACAATGATTCCCGTTGCCCACCGCTATGGATCGTGCCATCCATGAAGAACACCTGGGACTGGAACCTGGAGGAGGACATGTAGCCCATCTATAACGTGTAAGTGGAGTACGGTAATTGTGAACGGTAGCGCTGTGAATATATGTAGACTAGTCGTGCACAAATTTATCACATGAATTGGAGATGAACTTGTGTGGCATACTGGCATTTGTCCTTTAGAATTTATTACTAGTAAATGTGTTATGTGTACGTGCAACTTGTGTGGTTGTTGCACGGGCTCCAACATGCTCTTTGAGAAAAAAAGGTGGCACAACTTTGGATATACGTGACGTGGCGGCATCATACAGTAGCATCGTTCGCTATAGTTGTAGTACACTCCTACTAGGACGACAACTCCTATAAAACCTTGCGCTTGGCTCTTTGCCTCTTCGGGAGGTTCAACAGTTCGTACTCGTGTGAACCTTGCACTTGGCTCTTCGCCTCTTCGGAAGGTCCAACAATGATGATACTACAGTACAATATGCTTCTGGCAATCTGACACCGATTGAACTGCTGCACGTCCACCGCGAGGGCGAGGGAGAGGGAGAGGGAGAGGGAGAGGGCGCTGTAGTCAAAACCCTCTCCTCGTCCTGCGAACCACCGCGCGCGTGGGCGAGGGAGAGGCGTAGTAAGCAAGCTTCTCCTCGTTCGGCGAGTTGACGGGACACATCAAAGCAGTACTAGTACTAGTAGTAGTAGTCCATACTGCGTCCTTTCCGATTAATATGGCTTAATTTGAAACGAGAAAAATACACTGGCGGTCAACGTATGTAACAATACGCTCTTTACGGTCACTATATATAGTTTTGCGGCGATTATACGATCACTAGCTCATCGTAGAGCACCGTATTGCACCCTACTGACCGGCCACATAGTCGACGTGGCACTTTGTTGACTGGTTAAATTGTCACCTGGTTTTTGGGTCCCTCCTGTCAGTTGGCAGAGCAAAGAAATCAGTTAACAAAACTTTATGCAAGCGCGATACGAGTCCAACCCTTGCGCGCGAACCGCCCTGGCTGTGTATGTGAGTGCATGCACGTGTCCTCCCTCGGTCTTCCAACAAAGAGTGTACATCGGCTATAAAACAAAGAGTGTAGTACATGATGTACATCTACACTTCCAATGCATTTAGCCTTTAATCTAAATCGATATTGATTGACTAATGCACCAACTTGTGCTGTAGGTATGGGCTGCATGTCTATCCTTAATTACAGCATGCAACGGCCTTCATTTAATCTTCTTATCTCAATGGTCGCATCCACACATAAGTCTGCTACTTTTGGGCGTTAATTATGCCCTGGTCAATGTGTAAATCTCTAAATGTACAGTCTTTCACGGACGTAGGGAGTAGGTTGAGCACTTGAGCGTGAGCGTGTGTGTTGCGTCGTGTGCTGTGTGCCGCATGGGTGCGTGAGTGTTGCGTGCGTCCATGTGTACGTGTGAGTGTTGCATGTTGCATGCATGCATGCATGCATGGGGCTTACTCCCTCCCATTGACATGTTCATATTTCAAGCTTCCTCTGTTCCCTCCATATGGTGATACTCCCTCTGTTCCCAAATAGTACGGAGTAAAAGCCTCCCTCTGTTCCCAAATACGGAGTATTTGTCTTTCTACAGATTTCAACAAGTGACTAGGTACGGAGCAAAATGAGTGAAGTGAGCGTAGAGGCATAGGGATACTGTAGAAAGGAAGTCCTCGCGATCCATTATTCCCCATCTCGGTCAGAGAGAACTATTCAACTAGTCTTCGCAGTGAAGTGACAATACACGCTGCAGCAGATGGGACACGTAATTAATAAGCTGAACCAGCGTGTTGGTGTTACTAAATCAGCCTTACCCAGTACTGCCATCTCTTCTTCTTCCTCCTCTCTTCCCCTCGTCGGCCGCACACCATTTACCCCCGCTCACTGCTCGCCCGCCCGCGCCATCTTCCTTGGTAGCTCGCGCGTACCATATCCCCCGCTCACTGCTCGGCCACACGAGGAGAAGCTTCTTCGCTCGCCCCCGAATCCACTTCCCCGCTCGCAGGCACCGAAACCAATGGCAGAACCGACTGACACGCAGAGCCGCGATTGGAATTCCCTCCCCGATGTTCTCTTGGAGCAGATCTGTAGTCGTATGGACCTACTCAGCACCGTCCGTCTGGCCGCATGCTCGGTGTCTTTGTACCGTCTACTCGTCTGCAACCGGCCGGCTCTTTTCAAGACACCCTGCTTGCTGATGCCGATCCTCGCAGGTGGCCCAGACACCGACTTGACGATCCTACGGAGGTTGCCGTGGTGCCCCTCGACATGCTACCACTACCCGTCCACCTGTCCTTCATGCGCGGCCACTACTGGGCGGGCATGAAGGCCAACTGGATCGTCCTCATCCACCACACCGGTAGTCCGTGGCGTCTCGTGGATATCTACACCCAGCGAGAGATCACCCTTCCATCGTTGGATACCGCCGCCATCGAGCCTCGCGGCCCGCCGGACACTCCTGCCTACTACGCACGAGACGCGTCAAGCTTTTGGCTCGACCTCTGTTTGCAGAAAGTTGTAATCTGCGAAGTGCCCACACCATCAGAAGACTACATGGATTACAAGCTCATTGCCTTGTTCAACATGGGATTAGTCTATCTGGAATCCGGTCGCCATACATGGTTATGGCTCATCATCAATCCTGTTGAGGCAACATTTCTGTCTGATGCTATAGTGCATGATGGCATCGTTTACGCGGTCGACGCACAGATTGGCTGCCTATACTGGTGGAATCTATCGTCGTGTAATTGTTCTATCTCATCTCATCTTTACCTTATGAATACGACTGCCTGTTCATTTGTTACAAATTTAGAATGCATAGCATGTCTATAACCACATCATTGCTATATGTTCCTCTCATTTCCTAGATTTTTATGACCACACATGTTATTGTTAGAGTTGATATGAGAACAATTGGCATCTAATGATTGTTAGAATACATATTATGAGCATAACATCATGATTGCTATATGTTACTCTCGTTTACAAGATTTTTATAACAACGCATGTTATTGCTTAGAGTTGATATGAGAACAGTAGTAGTAAGTGCTATGGTAGAATATGAGTAGGCGCTGTCATAGCTGTTTTCCTCTCATTGTTACATGATGTTTGAACCATGACATATTGCTAGAATATGAAAGCCATTGGCTTATTTTTTTAACTTGGGGTATGATTATGACCACGGCATTGCAATTCTCTGTCTATGATATGTGTCACTGTTATAATAATCTTAATTCCACACATACTCTGAACATGATTGTTTATTTTTGTCCTTTTGGTCTCCAATTTGAATTGTTGCAGCAGACGCAAATGCGCTGGCCTTCATGATTCCAGGACCTGGAATCATACCAGCCGATGGGTGGTGGTTTATCGCTCGTTCAGCTGACGGCGGTCATTTGATGCTCATTCGCACGTACCAAATTGACCAAACCATTACATCAAACCACATGCAGTACAATGCGTGGGGCGTTCGTGACATTGATGGCTATGGCTGCTTCGTGTTCGAGAAAGATCCCAGCTCCGTTGGGCCAGGCGTATTCAACTGGAGGCGGGTTTACAGCCTCGGCAACCACTCCTTGTTCCTCGGGCTCAATTATCCGATCATCCAACCAATCATCGATCATATCACCGGCGATGATTACTGTGCTATGCAACTTCCATTCGCGAGGGGGGGCTGTGTTTACACATCATACCATGGGTTTCATGAATCACCATATCCAGAGATTCGTCGACACAGCTTGTTGCCAGATAATCTTCAGTGTGTGAAAGGCATCAAGCTTCCATGCGATGGATGGCTTTTGCAAACCCGACATGCGGCGATGTGGTTCATGCCAACAGCAAATATGCACAACTTGATTCGTGCTGATATCTAGACTGAGCCATGTATTCTGCTGCTGTAGCACGACCCTCTTTTGTTGGATATTATGTACTGTTGTTAGTTTGAAGCACTCCTCTGGTTTGAAGGATAGATACCTTCCTGGGATCAAGTGCATCCTAACTCACCTGCGTAGGATGTACTGATAATGATGATGGAGATGCTGTATATATATATATATATCAGTTAGGCTTCAAGTGCGTACTTGTTAGTTAAACCTATGTATAAATTGTGACACTAAATACGACTAGTAAGTAGTACAGTAGCAGTACTAGTATACGTCGGTCAAATTATTCATCATGTCCACACATTGAATTGACGTGACAACACGCTGCGCGTGAGGTGACACAAGAATCCCGGCGGCGTGTTCGGGTATTCTGGACTTCAGATTTGGAGTACCACTTATCTGTCGAAATCTTTCATCATTCACTTAAAACAGTCGATTGATCATACATTGAGTACCATATAACTGGAATTACCGATGCAAGTCGAAGAAGGATTGGCCGGTGCTGCCGGCTGGCGTCAAGTTCGATCCCACGGATCAGGAGCTGATCGAGCACCTTGAGGCCAAAGTGAGTGCTGACAGCGCGAGATTTCAGTCTCTCATCGATTTGTTCATACCAACCATCGACAGCGAGCACGGCATATGCTACACCCAACCTGAGAAACTTCCAGGTAAGACACCGATCGGCCGTCTACTTGCACAAACATATTCCTTTGTTTATAGCTCTATTTTTCTTTTTAGACGCAGACCTGGTGAAGCAATTACAATTTGACAGTTAATAAAAAGTGAAACAAGTGACTGCAACATGCCAAAGATGTTATGAAAATGCCAACTAGGTACACTAAAACCTGTATTCCACAATACTGCAGGTATCACACTGAGTGGCCTAAGGAAGCATTTCTTCCAGCGCAATTCCAGGGCGTTCAAAAGGGGCACGTGGACGCGTCGCAAGATACAGTCGGAGTGCGGCATGCACGCGATGTGGCACAAGACCGGCAATACCTTGCCGGTGATGGTCAACGGCCGGCAGACGGGCAGCAAAAAAGGTTCTGGTGCTGCACACCAACAAGAACTTCGACCAGCAGAGGACCAACTGGGTGATGCACCAGTACCACCTCGGGGACCTGGAGCAAGAGAAGGAGCGGGAGCTGGTCCTCTGCAAGATTTTCTACCAGACGAACACTAGGGCCAGGAGTAAAAAGATTATAAGTTAGTTTGGTATTGGTAGTTGTACTACCTTGTCGTCCGCAAGTTGGTATTGTTGTTAACGATCTTTTGGTATGAACTTGCATTTGCTTCCAACCATCATGCCGAGGGTCGACGTGGATATAAAGCTGAATCATTTGTTTCGAAACGAATTTTCAGGCACCTGATTTTTATTTGATGGGTAGCATAAGCACCCGCCGTTCGAATTCCCAGTTCTCCAATTTTTTCGAAACAAGTGCATGCACTTATTATCACGATAAAAAAACAATATCCGTGCTGCATCCCAGTTATCAGTCTGTACTTGCAGAATTCTCTCGTTTATTGAGCACGTATATTGTTTTTTCAGGTCGAGCAAGTTTCAACTGGGCTGTAGACTGCCCAGGGTTGGTTTTGTTTTTAACAGGCCCAGCCCATGACGACAACGGGGCACAAAGATCCAGCAGGTATCTACTGGCCTCTGGCCCGCCAGCGTTAGTTATATTTTGTCTTACAACATCCGCAGGCAGTTTTTTTACTGAATCAAACACACAGCCCAGTTCTATTATCCTCTTGAAACGCATGTCCTACATCCGTTTTCTAATCTCTACCTATAGTTTTACTAGTTCATATACACGTATCATTATATTGAAAACACATAAAATTCCCTTTTCATATTTACATCCTTATTTTTGTTGTTTTTTCCCACCCAGCGCTGATTTTTTACCACTGGTTTTCCCTTAAACCAACTCAATTGTCCCACGTCTTATTTGCTTACAAAAACAAAACGATTTTTTTGGCAAATCAATAAGTTCTTAAAAAATGTTTATCATTTCGGGATTACAACAGTTCGGACTCCACCGAAATATGCAAAATAAGGTTGAACTTTTTGACCGTGGTCCTGGGCAGAAAATGGGCTGTAATAAATTACTTAAGAATTAGCAAATGGGCTGCAAATTATAAAAAATAGCAAATGGGCTTTATGTTGTCTGCCACAGATTTGGAGGCTGACTTGTGGGCCTACTAAGTTCATGCGTACACAAGGTTTCTCAAAAAAGAAACTTAGTCAACAATCGACTCTACCAGCGTCAGACCGTTAGATGTCAATCTAACGGCAATCGTGCTTCTTCAGTCTCTGATCTTCCTGCCCCAGCCGCCCAAACCAGCGCCGTCGGAACCGCCTGCTCCCGCCTCCCGTGGCCGGCAGTGCTGCCGGGCAGGCCTCACGGCCCCATCATACTCGCATCCCTGGCCTGTCTATCCCTCTACTCACCCACACCTCCTGTTATTTTCCGGCGACGGCAGCCGAACCAGTCAACCCTCGTACTCTCCACCGCGTGGGCAGCCACTGCCGTGTCTTCCCCGGCTCCGTGTCGTTCCCTTCGTAGGCCTCGCCGTCGTCCACCGCCCTGGTGCTCTCGGCGCGGCGTGGTCAAAGATGTCCATCCAACGGCCGTAGTGCTTCTTCAACCTCTGGTCTTCTTGCCCCAGCCGCCCAAAGCAGCGCCGGTCGTGCCGCATGCTCCTGCCTCCCGTGGCCGGCTGTGCTGCCGCGGAGGCCTCACCGTCCCCATACTACTCCCACCGCTGGCCAGGCCATCCCTCCACTCACCCACTCCCCCTGTTATTCTGCGGCGACGGCAGCCTCACACCGCAGCCGAACCAGTGAACCCTCGTACTCCTCTTCGCATGGGCATCCACTGCCGCGTCTTCCCCGGCTCCGCGTCGTCCCCTTCCTAGGCCTCGCCGTTGTCCACCGCCGTGGTGCTCTCGGCGCGGCGTGGTCAATGTGGTCAACGACCGACTTCCATCGGAAGAGTACTGTACGTGGAGAGGCTGACAGCTGGGTCCACGGCAGCCGCAAGGAAGTGCCTCCTTATTACGCGCAAAATAATTATTCTCCCCTACAGGGACCCCGACGGCCACCGTATTCGGAAAATTTCCCCCTGACTGCTGGGACCCACCGGACGGGCCACCAGTATTTCACGGAAAAAATGTTTCCCCCCTGACTGCTGGGACCCATCGGACGGACCACCGTATTTCGCGAAAAAAACATTCCCCCCGCTGTCAGCTCGGACCCACCGGAAGTGCCTCCTTATTACGCACAGAAAAATGAATACTCCCCCTGCTAGCTGGGACCCACCATGGTGGGAGGCTGACTTGTGGGCCTACTAAGTTGACGGGGACGGAGGGCTTTGTCAACTTAGTCAATATGAACGATTCTAGCTCCAGTGACCGTATGATGTCCATCCAACGGCCGTCGTGCTTCTTCAATCTCTGCTCTTCTTGCTCCAGCCGCTCAAACAAGCGCCGGTGGGACTGCCTGCTCCCTCCTCCCCGCGGCCGGCTCTGCTGCCGCACATGCCTCACCGCCCCATCGTACTCCCATCGCTGGCCTAGCCATCCCTCTACTCACCCACACCTGTTGTTATTCTCCGGCGACGGAAGACGAACTAGTAAACCCTCGTACAGTCGTACTCCCCTCCGCATGGGAAACAACTGCCGAGTCTTCCCTGCCTCCGTGTCTTTCCCTTCCTAGGCCTCGCCATCGTCCACCGCCCTGGTGCTCTCAGCGCGGCCTGGTCAACATGGTCAACGACTGACATGCATCTGAAGTGGACTGTACGTGGAGAGGCCGACAGCTGGGTCCACGGCCGCACGCAAGGAAATGCCTCCTTATTACATGCAAAATAATGATTCCTCCACCTGACATCAGGGACCCACTGAAAGGGCCTCTGTATTTCACGGAAAAAATGTTACCATCGCTGACAGCTCGGACCCACTAGCTATATCTTCGCACGCAAAGAAGTGCCTCCTTATTACGCACAAAAAAAATGAATACTCCCCCTGTTAGCTGGGACCCAGTATAGTGGCAGGCTGACTTGTGGGCCTACTAAGTTGACGGGGATGGAGGGCTTTGTCAACTTAGTCAATATGCACGATTCTAGCTCCAGTGACCGTATGATGTCCATCCAACGGCCGTAGTGCTTCTTCAACCTCTGGTCTTCTTGCTCCAGCCGCCCAAACCAGCGCCGTTCGTGCCTTGTGCTCATGCCTCCCGTGGCCGACTGAGATGCGGCGGAGGCCTCACCGCCCCCTACTACTCCCACCGCTGGCGAGGCCATCCCTCTACTCACCCACACCCCATGTTATTCTGCGGCGACGGTAGCCTCACACCGCAGCGAACCAGTGAACCCTCGTACTCCTCTACGCGTGGGCATCCACTGACGCGTCTTCCCTGGCTCCGTGTCGTCCCCTTCCTAGGCCTCGCCGTTGTCCACCGCCCTGGTGCTCTCGGCGCGGCATGGTCAACGTGGTCAAGGAACGGCTTCCATCGGACGTGGACTGTATGTGGAGAGGCTGATAGCTGGGTCCACGGCCGCAGCAAGGAAGTGCCTCCTTATGACGTGCAAAATAATTATTCCTCCACCTGACAGCGGGGACCCACCGGACGGGCCACCGTATTTTGTGAAAAAACATTTCCCCCCTGACTGCTGGGACCCACCAGCTACACCTTCGCACGCAAGGAAGTGCCTGATAGTCAGGACCCACCTGGTCGAAGCATACGTAGCGTTGTCATTCTAGTCGCGAACGTGTACGTAGACACTGGTCGATGTAGAGGCACGCACGTGTCGTAGTAGAGGCGTGCACGTAGCATGTACACGTACGTACAGCAGCCAGGGTGCAAGAAAGAATATACGACCACGTATGTGTACATACGGGTGGGGTCTCGAATGCCTACTCGCGCATACGCACGGCCAGGGCTCGTGTACATGGCTAGGTCAGAACGGAGAAACAGCGTCGTCGTCGTGTTCATGGGGAGGCAACGGAATGCGTCGTGTTCATGGGGAGGAAACAGAATGCGTCGTGTTCATGGGGAGGCAACGGAATGCGTCGTGTTCATCGGGAGGCAACGGAACGCGTGGGAGCCAACCAGCTGGGTCGGAACGGAATGTGTGGTCGTGTTCATCGGGAGGGCTTGGACAGAACAAGCGATGGAAACGAGGCCTGGCGTACCGCAAAACGGAGGAAACGGACCTCGTACGTTCGGAATAGGGTCCTGTTGATCGGGAGGGGTGTGGCGTACCACAAAACGGAGGAAAAGGACCTCCTACAGTCGAAACGGGGGTCCTGTTGATTGAGAGGGGTGTGGCGTACCGCAAAACGGACGAAACGGACCTCCTACGGTCGAAACGGGGGTCCTGTTGATCGGGAGGGGTGTGGCGTACCGCAAAACGGGCGAAACGGACCCCCTACGGTCGAAACGGGGGTCATGTTCATCGGGAGGGGTGTGGCGTACCGCAAAACGGGACTCCACAGGATACTGTTCATCTCCACCGTCGACCTCCTCTAGCCTCCACGGGCTACCGTCGACCTCCTCCAGCCTCCACGGGCTCCTGTTCATCAAGCCTCAGCCGCGCGCTACTCCACCGGCTACTGTTCAACCACCCCTCCATGGGCACCCCTCCACCGTCTACTGTTCAACCAGCCCTCCACACCACGGGGTCCTGTTCAACCACCCCTCCATGGGCACCCCTCCATCGTCTACTGTTCATCCAGCCCTCCACACCACGGGGTCCTGTTCATCCAGAGGCAACGCCACCACTCACTGCTCATCCACCCCCACCCCCCGCAACACTCACTGTTCATCCAATCGATCAGCTTCAGTTAGCAGCAGTAGTGAAGGAATCGCTCGATCGGGTTCAGTTAACAGCCATCGATCGGTCGCTCGGGTTCAGTTAGAGCCAATGCCTCGCACACACACACGTACGTGTACGAGATAAACGCGCATCGCTCGGCCCCCGACCTCCCACCGTAACTGGGAACTCCCCGAAATTTTCCTCCCCCTCGCTTCTACCACGGTTTTTTCCATCATGGACGGCCCAAAGAATGTCATGCAGCTGCGTGTCCGGCCCGCCCAGGATGAAAAGCCCATTTTCTGTCATGATTTTTTATCATAGAAGTAGGAGCCCACCACATCTATGATGATACCAGGTTTTGTCACAATTATCGTCATAGAAGTGTCATATGTATGACAGAAAAAAAATTTGTTCGGCCCAAAATGTCACGGGTGTGTCTTTTTTGTAGTGTGCTGTGTACCAGACCTGATGTGTGCCTTGCTATTAGTTTAGCAGGGAGGTACCAAAGTAATCGAGGAGTGGATCACTGGATAAGGGTCAAGAACATCTGAAGTACCTGAAAAGGACTAAGGATATGTTTCTCGTTTATGGAGGTGACAAAGAGCTAATCATAAATGGTTACGTTGATGCAAGCTTTGACACTGATCCGGACGATTCTAAATCGCAAACCGGATACGTGTTTATATTGAACGGTGGAGCTGTTAGTTGGAGCAATTCTAAACAGAGCATCGTGGCAGGATCTACATGTGAAGCGGAGTACATTCCTGCTTCGGAAGCAACAAATGAAGGAGTCTGGATGAAGGAGTTCATATCCGATCTAGGTGTCATACCTAGTGCATCGGGTCCAATGAAAATCTTTTGTGACAATACTGGTGCAGTTGCCTTGGCAAAGGAATCCAGATTTCACAAGAGAACCAAGGACATCAAGAGACGCTTCAACTCCATCCGAGATCAAGTCCAGGTGGGAGACATAGAGATTTGCAAGATACATACAAATTTGAATGTTGCAGATCCGTTGACTAAGCCTCTTCCATGAGCAAAACATGATCATCACCAAGGCTCCATGGGTGTTAGAATCATTACTGTGTAATCTAGATTATTGACTCTAGTGCAAGTGGGAGACTGAAGGAAATATGCCCTAGAGGCAATAATAAAGTTATTATTTATTTCCTTATATCATGATAAATGTTAATTATTCATGCTAGAATTGTATTAACCGGAAACATGATACATGTGTGAATACATAGACAAACAGAGTGTTACTAGTATGCCTCTACTTGACTAGCTCATTGATCAAAGATGGTTATGTTTCCTTGCCATAGACATGAGTTGTCATTTGATTAACGGGATCACATCATTAGGAGAATGATGTGATTGACTTGACCCATTCCGTTAGCTTAGCACTTGATCGTTTAGTATGTTGATATTGCTTTCTTCATGACTTATATACATGTTCCTTTGACTATGAGATTATGCAACTCCCATTTATCGGAGGAACACTTTGTGTGCTACCAAACGTCACAACGTAACTGGGTGATTATAAAGGTGCTCTACAGGTGTATCCGAAGGTACTTGTTTAGTTGGCGTATTTCGAGATTAGGATTTGTCACTCCGATTGTCAGAGAGGTATCTCTGGGCCCACTCGGTAATGCACATCACTATAAGCCTTGCAAGCATTGTAACTAATGAGTTAGTTGCGGGATGATGTATTACGAAACGAATAAAGAGACTTGTCGGTAATGAGATTGAACTAGGTATCGAGATACCGACGATCGAATCTCGGGCAAGTAACATATCGACGAAAAGGGAACAACGTATGTTGTTATGCGGTTTGACCGATAAAGGTCTTCGTAGAATATGTGGGAGCCAATATGAGCATCCAGGTTCCGCTATTGGTTATTGACCGGAGACGTGTCTCGGTCATGTCTACATAATTCTCGAACCCGTAGGGTCCGCACGCTTAAAGTTCGGTGACGATTGGTATTATAAGTTTTTGTGTTTTGATGTACCGAAGGTAGTTTGGAGTCCAGGATATGATCAAGGACATGACGAGGAGTCTCGAAATGGTCGATACGTAAAGATCGATATATTGGATGACTATGTTCGGACACCGAAAAGGTTTCAGACATATACCGGAGTACCGGGGGATTACCGGAACCCCCGGGGGGCTTAATGGGCCTACATGCGCCTTAGTGGAAATAGAGGGCAGCAAGGGGAGAGTGGAGCGCCCCCCCAAGGCCCAAACCAAATTGGTTTAGGGCAAGGGGGGCCGGCCCCCTCTTTCCTTCTCCTCCTCTCCCTTTCCTTCCCTCTCGTACTCCTACTAGGAAAAGGAGGAGTCCTACTCCTAGTGGGAGTACGACTCCCCCTCTTGGCGCGCCTCTCCCTGGCCAGTCGCCTCCTCCCCTTGCTCCTTTACATACGAGGACAGGCGGGCACCCCATAGACACAACAATTGATCATTGATCTCTTAGCCATGTGCGGTGCCCCCCTCCACCATAATCCACCTTGATCATATCGTAGCGGTGCTTAGGCGAAGCCCTGCATCGGTAGCATCATCATCACCATCAGCACGCCGTCATGCTCACGAAACTCTCCCATGAAGCTTTGCTAGATCAAAGCTCGCGGGACGTCATCGAGTTGAACGTGTGCTGAACTCAGAGGTGTCGTGCGTTCGGTACTTGGATCGGTCGGATCATGAAGACGTACGACTACATCAACCACGTTGTGCTAACGCTTCCGCATTCAGTCTACGAGGGTACATGGACACACACTCTCCCCTCTCGTTGCTATGCATCACCATGATCCTATGTGTGTGTAGGAAAATTTTGAAATTACTACATTCCCCAACATATATAGGAGGAAGAAGTAGGTCGGTGGAGCCACAAGGGGCCCACGAGGGTGGAGGGCATGCCCCCCTGCCTCGTGGCCTCCTCGTTGGTTGCTTGACATCCACTTCAAGTCCTCTGGATTACGTTTGTTCCAAAAATCACGCCCCCGAAGGTTTCATTCCGTTTGGACTCCATTTGATACTCTTTTTCTGTGAAACACTGAAATAGGCAAAAAAACAACAATTTGGGCTGGGCCTCCGGTTAATAGGCTAGTCCCAAAAATAATATAAATTTTTATAAATAAGCCCGTTAAACATCCAAAACAGAATATATAATAGCATGGAGCAATCAAAAATTATAGATACGTTGGAGACGTATCAAGCATCCCCAAGCTTAATTCCTGCTCGTCCTCGAGTAGGTAAATGATAAAAACAGAATTTTTGATGTGGGATGCTTTTTCTCAATGTAATTTTCTTTATTGTGGCATGAATGTTCAGATTCGAAAGATTCAAGATAAAAGTTTAATATTGACATAAAAAATAATACTTCAAGCATAGTAACTAAGCAATCATGTCTTCTCAAAATAACATGGCCAAAGAAAGATCATCCCTACAGAATCATATAGTTTGGTCATGCTCCATTTCCGTCAGACAAGAATGCTCTCATCATGCACAACCCCGATAACAAGACAAGCAATTGTTTCATACTTTAGTAATCTCAAACTTTTTTCAACTTTCACGCAATACATGAGCGTGAGCCATGGATATAGCACTATGGGTGGAATAGAATATAATGAAGGGGGTTATGTGGATATGACAAAAAGGAGAAAGTCTCACATTGACGCGGCTAATCAATGGGCTAGGGAGATGCCCATCAATTGATGTCAATGCAAGGAGTAGGGATTGCCATGAAACGGATGCACTAGAGCTATAAATGTATGAAAGCTCAACAAAAGAAACTAAGTGGGTGTGCATCCAACTTGCTTGCTCACGAAGACCTAGGGCACTTGAGGAGGCCCATTGTTGGAATATACAAGCCAAGTTCTATAATGAAAAATTCCCACTAGTATATGAAAATGACAAATAAGAGACTCTCTATCATAAAGATCGTGGTGCTACTTTGAAGCACAAGTGTGGAAAAAGGATAGTAGCATTGCCCCCTTTTTTGGGCCTTATTTTTTGGCCTTTCTCTTTTATTTTTTATTTTTTTGGGAATATTCTATTAATGATGATCATCACACTTCAATTTATTTATTTACAACTCAATGATTATAACTCGATACCAGAAAAAGATATGACTCTATATGAATGCCTCCGGCGGTGTACCGGGATGTGCAATGACTCATGAGTGACATGTATGAAAGAATTATGAACGGTGGCTTTGCCACAAATATGATGTCAACTACATGATCATTCAAGGCAATATGACAATGATGATGCGTGTCATAATAAACGGAACGGTGGAAAGTTGCATGGCAATATATCTCGGAATGGCTATGGAAATGCCATAATATGTAGGTACGGTGGCTGTTTTGAGGAAGATATAAGGAGGTTTATGTGTGATAGAGCGTATCGTATCACGGGGTTTGGATGCACCGGCAAAGTTTGCACCAACTCTCAATGTGAGAAAGGGCAATGCACGGTACCGAAGAGGCTAGCAATGATGGAAGGGTGAGAGTGCGTATAATCCATGGACTCAACATTAGTCATAAAGAACTCACATACTAATTGCAAAAATCTACAAGTCATCAAAAGCCAAGTATTACGCGATGCTCCTAGGGGGATAGATTGGTAGGAAAAGACCATCGCTCGTCCCCGACCGCCACTCATAAGGAAGACAATCAAATAACACCTCATGTTTCAAATTTGTTACACAACGTTTACCATACGTGCATGCTACGGGACTTGCAAACTTCAACACAAGTATTTCTCAAATTCACAACTACTCAACTAGCACAATTTTAATATCACTATCTCCATATCTCAAAACAATCATCAAGTATCAAACTTCTCTTAGTATTCAATGCACCTATATGAAAGTTTTTTTATAATATCAAAAGCAAATTACCATGTTGTTCTAAAGGAATCTCAAAATAATTTAAGTGAAGCATTAGAGATGGATTATTTCTATAAAATGAAACCACCACCCTGCTCTAAAAGATATAAGTGAAGCACTAGAGCAAAAACTATATAGCTCAAAAGATATAAGTGAAGCACATAGAGTATTCTAATAAATTCCGATTCATGTGTGTCTCTCTCAAAAGGTGTGTACAGCAAGGATGATTGTGGTAAACTAAAAAGCAAAGACTCAAATCATACAAGACACTCCAAGCAAAACACATACCGTGTGGTGAATAAAAATATAGCTCCAAGTAAAGTTACCGATGAACAAAGACAAAAGAGGGGATGCCTTCCGGGGTATCCCCAAGCTTAGGCTTTTTGGTGTCCTTGGATTTTACCTTGGGGTTCCTTGGGAATCCCCAAGCTTAGGCTTTTGCCACTCCTTATTCCATAATCCATCAAATCTTTACCCAAAACTTGAAAACTTCACAACACAAAACTTAACAGAACATCTCGTGAGCTCCGTTAGCGAAAGAAAACAAAACACCACTTCAAGGTACTGTAATGAACTCATTCTTTATTTATATTGGTGTTAAACCTAATGTATTCCAACTTCTCTATGGTTTATAAACTCCATTACTAGCCATAGATTCGGGAGGCGCCGTGCAGGTTGTCGGCGAGGGCGATGGAGAGGTCCGGCTTGCCGGGCCGGCGGACGGTAGGGCAAGGGCCAGCGCGGAGCGGGGCTCGAGCGCTGTAGAGGGAGAAGGACGGCGGGAGCTACAGGGTGCCGGCGATGCCGATGGCCTCACGAGCCATGTCGGGCAACAGACGCAGATTGGGGAAGGCGCGGATGCGGGGCCTTGTTGGTGGCCTACTGGACGGGCGCGAGGAAGGAGACGCGCGGGCAGGCAGCAACGCAGCTACACAGGGCTCCGACGGCGTGGGGTGACGGCGCCATGGGAGGTGCGCTATAGAGGGAGAGAGGGAGGAGCGCAGGATCAAGAGGAGAGGTCGTGGGGATCGGGCAGAGGGGAGAGGTCGAGGGATCTCTCGATCCCTCTGGCGGCGCTAGGAAACGAGGAGGAGGGGTGCAGGGAATCGGGCTAGGGAGTGCTAGGGTTACAGCTGGTGGAGTGGATGGGCCTTAGAGGCCGACCTAGTTGCTGCTTCTTGCTGGAGACCCAAATGGGCTGGTTGGGCTCTCTCTCTCTCCCTCAATCTTCTTCTTAACCATTAAGAGAAAAGAAAATAGATAGAAGAAAAAAAAATAGAAAGAGAGGGTTAGGGATGGAATTTGGGCATGGGGTTTATATTCCCAGACTCACAAGAATGTGTATGATCCAAGAAAAATGGAGTGGGCATTCTTCAAAGTTTTAAATTCAAACTCATTTGATTTAAATTCAAATGGTTCGAATAGGAAGTGAGGGTTAGGAAGGTCCAAAAATGTTTGGACTTTTGGTGGAGCTCCGAAAAATGGAGAAAGGATATATAGCAAAGTTAGAGGCCAAGACTTGTGATAACAAAGGCATTGGGATTTTTGCAAGTGTGTTAAGGTGAATTACAAAATAGTGGAATATTTAATATAGCTCCCTATTATTGGGTATATGTTGTAAATAGAATCACCACGTGAATTCCCTCGGTTTAAATGGACCAAAGATCCATACAATTTATTTAGTTGAGCTGCAAAGATTAAAGACATGATGACATGATGCAATGCGCATGACGCAATGATGAATGCAACGAACCAAACAAATCACACGACGAAAACTCAGAAATCAAGGAAGGCATCTGAAGCTCCGGTCTTGGGGCGTCACAACACTCCACCACTACAAGAGGATCTCATCCCGAGATCTAGGATTGCACCGGAGAGAAACGGAAGAGGAAGCGAAGAGGTAAAACTAAGTTGCTTCTTCGACAAACGAGTGAAATCCATGAACCTTGAGAGGTTAAACCATTTTTATAAAAGAAAACAACGGAGATGATCGAAGTTGAAAACACTCTGTTAGAAAAGAGGAACAAGGAAGAACAAATTCGGACGGCACTCCGGTTGAAAAGAGATGTAAGACTTTGATAAGATGAAAAGAACTTGAGCAGAGGGCACAACACTCCGATTGAATGGATAAGCAACAGAAAGAACATGATCTTTGACAAAAATGAGCTAATGGGTTGAATAGAACATCACAAAGCCTCTGGAAGAAATGAAAGAATGGAATTAAAGGAATGGAGTAGAAAACAACATATTCAAGCTCACGGAACATGTCTTTATCTCCGGTCATACGATCAGTACATCCACTATCAAGGACCCATTCCTTTCCTCCAGCCATGTAGCCGTGAAGATTTTCCATAAGACCAAAGTGTCTCATCGCATCATCGAGATCATAGTCACTATCATCATCCTCATCATAGTATCATGTTCAACATCATTTTGTGATTGATTAATTCCTAGAGAGGGTAATTCATTAGACAAATGATCATCACAATGGTCACCTTTATGAATTCTAATAGCTTCGGATATGATATCGCTAATGATCCCAACATTTCCTATGGCACGCATGAGATTGGTAAGCTTAAATAGACAATCACCAAAGCTAGGATCACTAGAATTCATCTTACTCAAAGCAATAGACTTATGGAGAATTTTGTCTAAATTTTTCAAGGAATAATCTAGAAATCGTTCCTCAAGAAATTTCCATATAGTATAGGCACAATCAAGAGTAGGAAAACTAGCAATCAAATTTTTGGGCAATCCTCTTATGATAAGATTGATGGTTCTAAGATTGCGAATCATGTCAAGATCCTCTTCGGGTGTGGTATGCAAGGGATCAATATGAGGTGCACAAGGGCTAGCAATGTACTTGTTCAAGTGATATTCATTGAAAATCTCAAGCATTTCATTTTTCCACTCATGAAAATATTCTCCATCAAGAATAGGCACTCTATGTCTAGGACTCCCCAAAGTAGACACATCCATCATCCTCCAAAGGTGTTTAAACCAAGGCAATGGATATCAAGGCTCTGATACCAATTGAAAGGATCGAGAAGAGGTGTCTAGAGGGGGGTGATTAGACACTAAGTACCAAAAGTTGCAGTTTTTAATTTCTTTAAGTTGAAGTGGAGTTTTGGCACCAGTTTAACAAACACGATACATATCAAGCAAGCATGCAAAGAGTATATGAGCAGCGGAAAGTAAAGCATGCAACTTGCAAGAATGTAAGGGGAAGGGTTTGGAGAATTCAAATGCAATTGGAGACACGGATGTTTTTGTCGTGGTTCGATAGATGGTGCTATTGTACATCCACGTTGATGGAGACTTCAACCCACGAAGGGTAACAGTTGCGTGAGTCCACGGAGGGCTCCACCCACGAAGGGTCCACGAAGAAGCAACCTTGTCTATCCCATCATGGCCATCTCCCACGAAGGACTTGCCTCACTAGCGGTAGATCTTCACGAAGTAGGCGATCTCCTTGCCCTTACAAACTCCTTGGTTCAACTCCACAATCTTGTCGGAGGCTCCCAAGTGACACCTAGCCAATCTAGGAGACACCACTCTCCAAGAAGTAACAAATGGTGTGTTGATGATGAACTCCTTGCTCTTGTGCTTCAAATTATAGTCTCCCCAACACTCAACTCTCTCTCACAGGATATGGATTTGGTGGAAAGAAGATTTGAGTGGAAAGCAACTTGGGGAAGGCTAGAGATCAAGATTCATATGGTGGGAATGGAGGAATATCTTCGCCTCAACACATGAGTAGGTGGTTCTCTCTCAGAAAATGTGTATTGGAAGTGTAGGTATGTTCTGATGGCTCTCTCCACGAATGAAGAGTGGGTGGAGGGGTATATATAGCCTCCACACAAAAACTAACCGTTACACACAATTTACCAATCTCGGTGAGACCGAATTGAGAAACTCGGCCGGACCGATTTAGCAAACCTAGTGACCGTTAGGATTTTTGGTGGGACTGAGATGCAACTTGGTAGGACCGATATGGTTAGGGTTAGGGCATAACGTAATCTCGGTGTGACCGATTACACAAATTCGGTGGGAGCGATTTTGGTAATAAGATAACCAGAGAGTTGGTCAGGCAAACTTGGTGAGACGGATTACACAAACTCGGTGGGACCGATTTTGGTAATAAGCTAACCAGAAAGTTTGCATTGTAATCTCGGTAGTACCGATTGCTCAATCTCGGTGGGACCGATTTTGGTAATGGACATACACAGAGAGATTACAATCCCATCTCGGTGAGACCGAGATCCCTATCGGTGAAACCGATTTGCCTAGGGTTTGTGGCAGTGGCTATGACATCTGAACTCGGTGGCGCCGGATAGAAGAATCGGTGGGGCCGAGTTTTACTTTTGGTTTAGGTCATATGTGGATGTGGGTAAGGTAGTTGAGGGTTTTGGAGCATATCACTAAGCACTTTGAGCAAGCAAGCCATTACGCAACACCTCATCCCCTCTTGATAGTATTGGCTTTTCCTATAGACTCAATGTGATCTTGGATCACTAAAATAGAAAATGT
This sequence comes from Triticum aestivum, assembly GCF_018294505.1. Taxonomy (NCBI): domain Eukaryota; kingdom Viridiplantae; phylum Streptophyta; class Magnoliopsida; order Poales; family Poaceae; genus Triticum; species Triticum aestivum. The sequence goes on along the minus strand of NC_057797.1, from coordinate 91,335,708 downwards.
AGAGTCTTGATCTTGAAGCTTGAGCTAATCCTTTATCCTTAGCAACTTGAAGGGGTTCCACATCCTTTAGTCCATGCCACTTAATTTGTTGAACTTGTCTGAAACATACTAGGTAAAAGTATTAGTCCAACAAGAAATATGTTGTCATTAATTATCAAAATCACCCAGGGAGCACTTTTGCTTTCAATCTCCCCCTTTTTGGTAATTGATGGCAACATACATCAAAGCTTTAGATAAAGATATAGAGAATAGCAAGTAAAGCTTTGGAAAGACATGTAACAAGCATAGGCTCCCCATACAGGTATGCAATCATGTGAATATGGAATATAGAAGCATGTGAGAGCATAACCATGACAGAGTAGCAAAGTGTTACATGTATCTTGGCTATATGCATCAGGGCAAAAGATATGAATATGGGAAATGTACCTTCATGCCCATGAGTCCTTCTTGCAAACAGTATGTACACCGGCAAGAATTTCTCATACACATGACTATGATGCATATACTTACCTTGTGGTCTTGAGTTGGCTAGGATGGGATGAGCCTGTGTAAACAAGGTTAGATAACATAGATGCACCAACTAGCTAGAGCAAACAAAAAAAACCACAAGAGTACCAAGACTGGGATGACATGTAGAGTGAGTACAGAGTACCACGATAGATATTGACATGTCCCCAAAGAGAAAGATATGGAATGAATTTAATAAATTTCTTTCCCTTGGATGTCTTGCTCCCCCTGAATCTAGCATGGGATACTGGGAGAATATAGGGAACAGAAAAACAAAGCTCAAAGAAACAAATGAACAGAGCTAATGCAAATAAGCACATATGAACATGTCTTTCCCCCAAGAAGACATGTGGCATCTCTCCTCTTGAACATCAAGCATCTGGGATCCTTGAAGATTACTCTTTCCTAGAGTATTCCCTCCCCCTGGGGATCTCTTCCCCTAGAGATATGATTAAGCTTTGATGTGATCTCTCTCCCCCTTTGACATCAATTTCCAAGAAGGGTCTTCTGGAATTTGTTGTGAATGGGTTCGGTCCTTGAATCATAGTACAACACATTAAGGTAAATGTGATGCTTGCAGAGGACAAGATTCATTGAGTGGAGCTGGATCAAGAATAAAGCAGGAATAAATGGCAAAATGTTTTTCCTGTAGTGAAATCAGTGTCACCGAGTTGTATGCTTCGGTTGCTCCGAAAATCTCCGGCTAGACGGGAGACATGAAACCGGTGGAACCGAGTTCATCACAGAGAAAAACACTTGTCACCTCAGTTCACTGGACAAATAAGATCTCACAAAGATTTGCAATGAATTGGATGCAGAAAATGCAGAACAAAAAGCAAAGAAAAGAAACTAAAAGATCTAGATGAAGTTTTTTTTGAAAGGGGAAACAAATATGCATGAGACAAATGCAAGAACACAGAAAAGAACACAAGAGAACTTCATCTAGAGTTGGGCGGTGACAAGGTCACCTATGTTAGAGTATATTGACTTAAGAGTCAAGTGAGATCACTTGATCATAGGTCGTACTCATCGTTTAAGCTCAAAATGGGGTTAACATTTTTCGTTTAAGTATCTTAATGTATTCACATCTTGTCGAGTTGCTTTCACTCATGACTTGGAGTAAAGCTACTCTAAGATGGAATAACATACCTTGGGTGGCGGTGTTGATCTTGATCATGTAGTTGAACTTGTGTGGGTTGCTCAAGGTTGATGTAGCCCATCAAGAGTTGGGAGCACCCTTTGGATTTTGAGTTCATCTACCTACATGGGTTAGTTTTCGCAAGGAAGAGCACTTGTGTATCCAACATGACAATCATGAAACTCAACATAGAATTTGTCAAAGGATATGTTTGAAAGGTTTTGTGCTTCCTTGTCATCAACCACCATTGTGTAGAGACTTGGTGATGTAGAGATTGCTCAAGATGTGAGTGAGTTGCAATCTCATAGAATTAGATTCATCCAAGTACCTACAAGGGTTAGATAACATGCAAGATGCAAATTTTCAAGACATAAGATAATCATCATAGGAGAAATATCAAGTGATTAGTCGTAATCTCAAGTCTTGCATGTATCCAATGGAGTTCCTACTCCAAGTTTGAAGCATCAATGATGTTCAATTCACCTCTTAACCTGGAAAACACTTTCTCATCAAGTGGTTTAGTGAATATATCCGCTAATTGCTTATCGGTGCGAACATGCTTAAGGTTATGTCACCCTTAGCAACGTGATCTCGAATGAAATGATGACGAACTTCAATATGCTTAGTTCGAGAGTGTTGCACGGGATTGTGAGCAATCTTGATAGCACTTTCATTGTCACAAAGTAGTGGAACATGTTTCACATATATCCCATAATCTTTAAGAGTTTGGGTCATCCAAAGTACTTGAGCACAACACGAACCAGCGGCAATGTATTCCGCTTCGACGGTGGATAAGGATACCGAGTTTTGTTTCTTGGAAGACCAAGACACAAGAGATCTACCAAGGAATTGACAAGTACCCGAAGTGGACTTTCTATCAACCTTGTCACCGGCATAGTCCGAGTCGGAGTAGCCAACAAGATCAAAGGAAGCCCTCTTTGGATACCAAATGCCAAAATTTGGTGTATTTATTAAGTATCTCACTATCCTCTTCACGGCCTTAAGATGACATTCCTTAGGAGCAGCTTGATATCGTGCACACATGCACACACTTAGCATGATATCGGGATGTGAAGCACATAGATATAACAATGAACCAATCATAGAGCGGTAAACTTTTTGATCAACCGGTTCACCATCTTTGGTCAAATCAAGATGTCCACTAGTAGGCATGGGTGTAGTCATACCTTTGCATTCTTGCATATTGAACTTCTTGAATAAGTCCTTGGTGTACTTCGTTTGAGAGACAAAGGTGCCTTCCTTAGTTTGCTTGATTTGCAAACCAAGAAAGAATTTGAGTTCACTCATCATAGACATCTCAAACTTCTCCGACACTAGCTTCCCAAACTTTTCACTAAAATGAGGGTTAGTTGATCCAAATATAATATCATCGACATAAATTTGGCATACAAATAGTTCTCCATTAACCCTTTTAGTAAAAAGAGTAGAATCTATTTTTCCAATTTCAAAGCCTTTTTCAATAAGGAACTTGGTCAAGCATTTATACCATGCTCTAGGAGCTTGTTTAAGACCATAAAGGGCTTTGTGAAGTTTGTAGACCTGATTAGGTTTCTTAGGGTTGACAAAGCCGGGAGGTTTCTTAACATAAACTTCCTCCTCAATTTCACCATTTAGAAAAGCACTTTTAATGTCCATTTGGTACAAAGTGATATCATGGTGATTAGCATAAGCAAGTAAGATGCGAATGGACTCAAGTCTAGCAACGGGAGCATATGTGTCACCATAGTCCATACCTTCGACTTGTGTGTAGCCTTGGGCGACGAGACGTGCTTTGTTGCGAACCACTTGTCCATCTTCATCTTGCTTGTTGCGAAACACCCATTTGGTACCGATGATGTTGTGGTTGTTGTTGGGCTTCTCGACCAATGTCCACACTTGATTTATCTCAAAGTTGTGTAGCTCTTCATGCATAGCGTTTATCCAGTCCGGATCCTCCAATGCTTCTTCAACCTTCATAGGTTCAATGCTAGAGATGAATGAGTAATGTTCACAAAAGTTAGCCAAACGAGTTTTAGAGCGAGTGATTCTCCCGGTTTGGATATCATTGTAGATTTGCTCCACGGGACGATCTTTAGCAATTCTTGCTCGAACTCGTGAAAGCTTTTGCTTGGGTCTTGGTTGAACATCTTCTTCATCTTGTTCTTCATCTTGGCCTTCTTCATTGTTAGCGTTGTCGTTCTCTTGTCGTGGTGGAGAAGGAGGTTGTTGACGTTCGTCTTGGTGTACTTCCTCGTTTTCTTCATCTTGGTGTGTCCCACTCGTGGATGCTTCCGTATCAACCCTTGGTTCACCTTGTCGTGAGGTAGAAGCTTCCACTTGGATGGACGAGGTACTCTCCTTCATCTCCGTTGGACGAATCTTGCCAATAGACAAGTCTTGGATTGCTTCCGAGGGATCTTTGTCTCCTACATCAATCGGCAATTGCTCTACTTGCGAGCCATTAGATTCATCAAACTTCACATCTACCGTTTCTTCAACCTTTCGGGTGAAATTGTTGTAGACACGATATGTGTGAGATTTTGAGCCATAACCAAGTAGGAAACCTTCATGAGATTTAGGAGCAAATTTAGAACGACGATGCTTATCAAGAATGTAGCACTTTGAGCCGAATACTCGAAAGTATCCAACTTGGGGTTTGTTACCGGTGAGGAGCTTGTATGCCATCTTGCCGAGTAGCTTGTGAAGATACAAGCGATTTGTTGCATGACAAGCTGTCTCAACCGCTTCCGCCCAAAAGTGTTTTGGTGTCTTGTACTCATCAAGCATCATTCTTGCCATCTCGATAAGAGTCCGGTTCTTCCTCTCAACGACTCCATTTTGTTGAGGTGTGTACATAGCCGAGAACTCATGTGCAATCCCTTCTTCATCAAGAAAGGTGTCTACATTTGTGTTCTTGAACTCCGTTCCGTTCTCGCTCCGAACCTTCTTGATCTTCACGTTAAATTGATTTTGGACCTTCCTAGCAAAGTTTTTGAAGATCTTTTGGACCTGCGATTTGTCATCAAGAAAGAACACCCACGTAAATCTTGAAAAATCATCAACTATGACTAGACCAAATGAGTTACCACCGAGACTCTTGTAGGCATTTGGACCAAAGAGATCCATGTGAAGTAGCTCGAGTAGTCTTCTTGTGGTCATGATGTTCTTAGCGTGATGACTTCCTCCAACTTGTTTCCCTGCTTGACAAGCACTATAAAGTCTATCCTTGTCAAATATGACATTGTTAACGCCAAGGATATGATTTCCTTTAATGAGTTTGTCAAGGTTTCGCATGCCCACATGGCCTAGCCTTCTATGCCACAACCAGCCTTTAGAAGATTTAGCAATTAAGCAAGTTCTAGGTTGAGCCTTTTTAGTGAAATCAACAATGTAAAGATCTCCTCTACGTATACCGGTAAAGACCATTTTATGATTATCTCTACGAAACACTTGGCAGTCTACTTTAGTAAATAGGACATTGAAACCGAAATCAGCAAGTCTAGATACTGAAAGTAAGTTGTAGCCAAGAGATTCAACGAGCATGACATTTTGTATGGAGCTATCATGTGAGATGGCCACATTACCAAGGCCAACCACCTTACCCTTCACCAAAAGTGACATACTTTCGAGGGCCGCCGTTTCTAGCAAGCTCACGGAACATGTCTTTATCTCCGGTCATATGATCAGTACATCCACTATCAAGGACCCATTCCTTTCCTCCAGCCATGTAGCCGCGAAGATTTGCCATAAGACCAAAGTGTCTCATCGCATCATCGAGATCATAGTCACTATCATCATCCTCATCATAGTATCCATGTTCAACATAATTTTGTGATTGATCAATTCCTAGAGAGGGTAATTCATTAGACAAATGATCATCGCAATGGTCACTGAGGGAGTCCTGGATTAGGGGGTGTCCGGATGGCCAGACTGTACCTTCAGCCGGACTCCTGGACTATGAAGATACAAGATTGAAGACTTCGTCCCGTGTCCGGAAGGGACTCTCCTTGGCGTGGAAGGCAAGCTTGGCGATATGGATATGTAGATCTCCTACCATCGTAACCGACTTTGTGTAACCCTATCCCTCTCCGGTGTCTATATAAACCGGAGGGTTTTAGTCCGTAGGACAACGTACAGAACAACAATCATACCATAGGCTAGCTTCTAGGGTTTGCCTCTCCGATCTCTTGGTAGATCTACTCTTGTACTACCCATATCATCAATATTAATCAACCAGGACATAGGGTTTTACCTCCATCAAGAGGGCCCGAACCTGGGTAAAACTTCGTGTCCCTTGCCTCCTGTTACCATCCGGCCTAGACACACAGTTCGGGACCCCCTACCCGAGATCCGCCGGTTTTGACACCGACATTGGTGCTTTCATTGAGAGTTCCTTTGTGTCGTCGCCGTTAGGCTTTATGGCTCCTACGATCATCAATAGCGATGCAGTCCAGGGTGAGACCTTCCTCCCCGAACAGATCTTCGTCTTCGGCGGCTTCGCACTGCGGGCCAATTCACTTGGCCATCTGGAGCAGATCGAAAGCTATGCCCTTGGCCGTCAGGTCAGATTTGGAAGTTTAAACTACACGGCTGACATCCGCGGGGACTTGATCTTCGACGGATTCGAGCCACTGCCGAGCGCGCCGCACTGTCACGACAAGCATGATCTAGCTCTGCCACCGAACAGTGCCCTGGAGGCCGCACCCGCATCGGCTTCAATCCTTAATTCGGAGCCAACTGCGCCGATCGAGGATGGGCGGTTGGACGCCGCCTCGGGGGCTGCAATCCCAACGGCGATCGAGCCGAACACCAGCCCCACACTCCGCGAGACTCGTGACTCCAAGGATCCGGACTCCTCTCCGGACTCCGAACCTTCCGCGCCCCTGCCGATCGAATCCGATTGGGCGCCGATCATGGAGTTTACTGCCGCGGACATCTTTCAGCACTCACCTCTCGGTGATATTTTGAAGACACTAAGTCTCTCTCTTTATCAGGAGAGCCCTGGCCAGACTACGGTCAGCAAGGTTGGGATACGGACGATGAAGAAATTCAAAGCCCACCCACCACCCACTTTGTAGCCACTGTCGATGATTTAACCGACATGCTCGACTTCGACTCTGAAGACGTCGACGGTATGGACGCCGATGCAGGAGACGATGAAGAACCAGCGCCTATTGGGCCCTGGAAAGCCACCTCGTCATATGACATATACATGGTGGACACCCCAAAAGAAGGAGATGGCGATGGAACAGCGGAGGATGACCCCTCCAAGAAACAGCCTAAGCGCCGGGGTCAGCGGCGCCGCTCAAAATCCCGCCAAAGCAAATACGGCGATTCCAGCACGGGAGATAATAATACTCCGGAGAGTGCCAAAGAAAGCCCCCTCCAGCAAGATTCAGCACAGGAGGATGGAGAAGCCAGCCCTCATGAGAGAGCGGCAGACAGAGAGGTCGAGGACGATAATTATATGCCTCCCTCCGAAGATGAGGCAAGCCTCGACGACGACGAATTTGTTGTGCCAGAGGATCCCATCGAGCAAGAGCATTTTCAACGCAGGCTTATGACCACGGCAAGCAGCCTCAAGAAAAAACAGCAACATCTTAGAGCTGATCAAGATTTGCTAGTCGACAGATGGACTGAAGTCCTTGCGGCCGAAGAGCATAAACTCGAACGCCCCTCCAAGAGCTACCCAAAGCGCAGGTTGCTACCCCGATTAGAGGGGGAAGCACTTAAACCTACATCACCAGCACTTGATACGGCCGACCGGCCACCTCGTGGCCGCGACAGAGAGGCCTCTCCGCCCTCCGCTCAAGCCGCACCCCGTGCCAAGGCGCGGGAAAATGCGCCTGACCTGCGAGTTATGTTGGAGGACAAGGCAAGGCAAACAAGATCGATATACAGATCACGTGGGCGCCCCACGACTCGAGACGGTAACCATCACGCCGGACACAAATCCGGTAGGGCCGAACACAGTATACAAAGCTCATTGGAGCTACGTTGTGATATAGCCCAGTACAGAGGCGCCGCACACCCACTATGCTTCACAGACGAAGTAATGGATCATCAAATCCCCGAGGGTTTCAAACCCGTAAACATCGAATCATATGATGGCACAACAGATCCTGCGGTATGGATCGAGGATTATGTCCTTCATATCCACATGGCCCGCGGCGATGATCTCCACGCCATCAAATACCTCCCACTCAAGCTTAAAGGACCAGCTCGGCATTGGCTTAACAGCTTGCCAGCAGGATCAATCAGTTGTTGGGAGGACCTAGAAGCCGCATTCCTTGACAATTTCCAGGGCACTTATGTGCGACCACCAGACGCTGATGACCTAAGCCATGTAATTCAGTAGCCAGAGGAATCGGCCAGGCAATTCTGGACACGGTTCCTAACAAAGAAAAATCAAATAGTCGACTGTCCGGACGCAGAGGCCCTAGCAGCCTTCAAGGACAATATCCGTGACGAGTGGCTTGCCCGGCACCTTGGACAGGAAAAGCCGAAATCTATGGTAGCACTCACGACACTCATGACCCGCTTTTGCGCAGGAGAAGACAGCTGGCTTGCTCGTAGCAACAATATGACCAAGAACCCTGGTAATTCGGATACCAGGGACAGTAGTGGCAGGTCGCGTCGCAACAAGCAGAAGCGCCGCATTAACGGCGACAATGCTGAGGATACGGCAGTTAATGCTGGAATCAGAGGCTATAAATCCGGCCAGCGGAAAAAGCCATTCAAAAGAAATCCTAGGGGCCCGTCCAGTTTGGACCGAATACTCGACCGCTTGTGCCAGATACATGGCACCCCCGAAAAGCCGGCCAATCACACCAACAGGGATTGTTGGGTGTTCAAGCAGGCAGGCAAGTTAAATGCCGAAAATACCGACAAGGGGCTGCATAGCGATGACGACGAAGAGCCCCGGCCGCCGAACAACAGTGGACAGAAGGGTTTTCCCCCACAAGTGCGGACGGTGAACAAGATATACGCAACCCACATCCCCAAGAGGGAGCGGAAGCGCGTGTTAAGGGACATATACGCGGTAGAGCCAGTCGCCCCAAAGTTCAACCCATGGTCCTCCTGCCCGATCACCTTTGATCGAAGGGACCATCCCACTAGCACCCGTCATGGCGGATTCGCCGCATTGGTTCTAGACCCAATTATTGACGGATTTCATCTCACTAGAGTCCTTATGGACGGCGGCAGCATCCTGAACTTGCTTTACCAGGATATAGTGCGGAAAATGGGCATAGATCCCTCAAGGATTAAGCCCACCAAAACGACCTTTAAAGGTGTAATGCCAGGTGTAGAGGCCAACTGTACAGGCTCAGTCACACTTGAAGTGGTCTTCGGATCTCCGAATAATTTCTGAAGCAAGGATTTAATCTTCGACATAGTCCCATTCCGCAGTGGCTATCACGCATTGCTCGGGCGAACCGCATTTGCCAAGTTCAATGCGGTACCGCACTACGCATACCTTAAGCTCAAGATGCCAGGCCCTCGAGGAGTAATTACGGTCAATGGAAACACCGAACGCTCTCTCCGAACGGAGGAGCACACGGTGGCCCTTGTAGCGGAAGTACAAAGCAGCCTCTCCAGTCAGTTCTCCAGTCCGGACATTGAATGTCCGGACACTGTCAAGCGCGCCCGGAGTAACCTACAACAAGACCGCCTGGCACGTTCCGAGAAGGCGTAGCAATGCGGCCCCAACCCCAGCCCTCGCAAAAATGCGACACCAGTGCTTTGCGTACATAACTACGCTCTAGAAATACCATGGGTACAGGGGGAGGGGCACCATCACGGCACGCCCGAAACACAGCTTAAACCGCACCAGGGGCTGCCAATTTTCTAATTTTCTCTTACTTTTAGGACTCTATTCTTCTGAAGGCCTGTTCGGCAGTTCAATTGCCGCACAAACGATGCAAGAACCAGGGAAGCAGACAAGCCATGCTGCATTACGGAGCTCCCAGGTGGTCCCTATCATGAGCAGTATACCTGCTTCGCATACCATTCCACAGCATGCCCCTGGAACGGACATGTTAAATAGTCCAACCTTTTGCTTATCACATTATTTTTATCGTTCTGCTTTGATCGCAGCCCTTTTTAATAAACAATGCATAGCTTTTGTCTATTTTTGCATTACTCTTTGTTTTACAAATATATGTTCCTTAATGACATATTGCACCCGTACACTTTGGTACGGCCAAAATACGCCAGGGGCTTTAGTACCCCTCAATATGGTGTGAGAAGTCCGAACACTTTAACAAGTGCGGCACCCCGAAGTTATAGCATTATATGCATCGGCTCCGAATCATGTCTTGGGTAAATAGTTGGGTTTGCCCGGCTCCTATATTTTGGTGCCTTACGTTCCGCTGTGTCGGCTAAGGTAGAACTAGGAGAACTACTACGATTGTGCCCCAGTTGAGCTGGGTCGAGCACCTCAGTAGAGAAAGCTAAAACTGACTGTCATGATGAAGCGAGAGCCGGTCACTGTTCGAGTGGTTTTTCGAGTCCCTAAAGACTTATGCCGGTTAGAGCGAGGAGTCGGCTCTGTCCGGCCAAGGCGTGGATAGCGCCCCGAACTCGGTCTTCCGAATACCAGGGGCTTCGCCGAAATTTAAAATTATAGAATTCTATGGCTAAGTGAGAGTGTTCACGCATTATAGTCCGATTGCCTTGTTCATTGTGCCGAGCGCCTCCCTCGAAGGACCCAAACATGGGAAAAAGAGCGCTCAGGTTTATCCCCGAACACCCCAGCACTAGCGGCACGGGGGCAGAAGCCGACGACTCGCCATCTCTCAGAATTGATAAATAGCCGCACAGAAGGTAATATTTTAAATTCCAACAGCATTGCTTAGCGCATATGAACAAGTTTTCAGCGCACAGGACAAAACGAGCGAGTTTTACTCAAAAATTACATCCCTGGTACATTCATCCGCCATAAGGCAGGAACCCTTTAGAACATCCTTATAATAATTCTCGGGCTTGCGATGCTCTTTCCCCGGCGGTGGCCCATCCTTCACAAGCTTCTCAGCATCCAGCTTGCCCCAGTGCACCTTAGCACGGGCAAGGGCCCTATGGGAACCTTCAATGCAGACGGAGCGCTTGATGACTTCGAGCCTTGGACAGGCCCCCACCAGCCGCCGCACCAGCCCGAAATAGCTCCCAGGCAGAGCCTTTCTAGGCCACAACCGAACTATGAGGCCTTTCATGGCCTGTTCGGCCGCCTTGTGGAGCTCGACCAGTTGCTTCAGCTGGTCGCTCAGGGTCACGGGGTGTCCGGCCTCAGCATACTGAGACCAGAACACCTTCTTTGTCGAGCTGCCCTCCTCAGCTCGATAGAATGCGACGCATCGGACACGCTACGGGGAAGATCTGCGAATGCCCCTAGAGAGCTCCGGATTCGGGGAAGTAACAAGTAACTCACGTTTATGTGTTTGCTTTGCATAAAGAATGCCTTACTCGCCGCTACCTTTTTCACCGCATCCAACTCCTGGAGGGTCTTCTGGGATTCGGCCTTGGCAGACTTAGCACTTTCAATAGCCATCGCGAGCTCGGACGCTCGCGTCTTTGAGTCAAGCTCCAAACTCTCATGTTTTTTCAAGAGAGCCTGGAGCTCTTGCCGCACCTTGCCAAACTGGGCCTCATACTTCTCCCGCTCGATGCGCTCCGTGGCCGCCCTCTTCTCGGCCTCGACCAACGCTTGCTTAAGGGTCGCCACCTCAGACGTGGCCCCTACAATAGCCACGATAATCCTGTCATTTTTTGCAATTGCACTTTTTATATATATACTTAAACAAGGTATTTCTTACCTTCCTTGTCCTCGAGCTGCTTCTTGGCACGCCCGAGCTCTTGCTCGGACTGCTCGAGGTTCTGCTTTAGCGTGTCCACTTCCGCAGTCAGTGCGGCAGACGCCAGCAAAGAAGCATGCATACGCATATTGACTCCTTTTTGTTAGACTCCTGCGAGTTTTATTTAATCCTCTATTCGGCTTTTCTTCCCGAATGCCAAACATAGCATCAGGGGCTACTGTCTATGTGGTAATATTATTTACACATTCTTTACTTACCTCAAAGCCTGTTAAAAGGCTAGCACAAGCTTCAGTCAGTCCGCTCTTGGTGGACTGAACCGTCTGGACCACCGCACTCATAATGGTGCGGTGCTCCTTGTCGATGGAGGCGCCTTTGAGCGCCTCCAACAGATTGTCCGGTGCCTCTGGTTGGACGGGGGTCACCAGCACGGTGGGCTTGCTCCCCTTGGAAGGAGGCCGCCCGGTGGACTCTGGAACCTTTGAAGGTTCCGGAGCGGTGTACGGCCTAGGGCCGGACTTGGAGCCCTGGGGGGTTTTATCCCCTTTACTCCTGGAGTCCGGGAGGTCGCCTTGTGGCGCCCCCAGGACCACCTCCTCCTGGCTTGGAACCTGTTGGGACAACACTTCGGCGTCATCTGTAGGGCGGGGGGAGGAAGCCGTCGGAAGCGAATTCACATCCGACGAGTCCAGTGAACCGCTCGACGACACGTCGAGCCGATCTTTGGGTGGGCTGCATAATCATATTCGACATAAGGGAAATCTGTGCAATAAAGGAATACTATGAATTACTCTGGTATCCGGATACTTACGATTTTGCCAGGGGCTTGGCCCTGAGCGGCCACTCCTCTCTGCCATTGTCGGCGTCGGTGGAGTAGTCCGGAGGAAGGGTCTTCCCCTTCTTGGACCTTTCGGCCTCCCTAGTGAGGGCGGCCTTCCTTTTCTTCTCTCCTCCCGCTGGAGGGGAGAGGCCTCTTCTTCCTCCTCCTTGTCTTCACGGGAGGAATGCGCCTTGGAGCCGTCAGATGATGAACCCGACACCTCCTGGCGCCGGGCACTTTTTTGAGTCCCCGTGGCCTTCTTCGTGACCTTCTTCTCTGGCACCACGTGGGGTGCCGGAACCAGCAGCTTCGCCAAGCGGGCATCGGCTGGGTCTTCGGGCAAAGGAGCCGGACAGTCGATCTGTCCGGACTTCACCTGCCAAACTTGTCAAAGGTAAGGGAGCTTAGATCCCGCATAGAGTTAAACTATGAAAAACTAATACCCTATAAAAGGTACAAACAACTTACTGCGCTAGTGTGACGCTGCGTGCTGAATCCGCGATCCTCGGTAGCAGATGTGGGAGCCTCGACCCCCTTGAAAAGCACCTTCCAGGCATCTTCGTACGTCGTGTTGAAGAGCCTGCTCAGAGTTTGGTGCTGCGCCGGGTTGAACTCCCACAGATTGAAGGCCCGTTGTTGACATGGGAGGATCCGGCGGATGAGCATAACCTGGACTACATTGACAAGCTTGAGCTGCTTGTCCACCAGGGATTGGATGCATGTTTGTAGTCCAGTCACCTCTCCTTTGCTGCCCCACGACAGGCCCGTCTCTTTCCAGGACGTGAGCCGCGTTGGGGGTCCGGACCGGAACTTGGGGGCTGCGACCCACTCAGGGTCACGCGGCTCGGTGATGTAAAACCACCCCGATTGCCACCCCATCAGGGTCTCCACATAGGAGCCCTCGAGCCATAAGACGTTGGGCATCTTGCCCACCATGGCGCCTCCACACTCCGCCTGGTTGCCGCGCACCACCTTCTGCTTGACATTGAAAGTCTTGAGCCATAGGCCGAAATGGGGGCGGATGCAGAGGAAAGCCTCGCACACGACGATAAACGCTGAGATGTTGAGGATGAAGTTCGGGGACATATCATGGAAATCCAGGCCGTAGTAGAACATGAGTCCCCGGATGAATGGGTGGATAGGAAAGCCCAGTCCGCGGAGGAAGTGGGGAAGGAACACTACCCTCTCATGGGGCCTTGGGGTGGGGAGGAGCTGCCCCTCTTCGGGAAGTCGGTACGTGATGTAGTTAGACAAGTATCCGGCCTTCCTCAGTTTTTTGATGTGTCCCTCCATGACGGAGGAGACCATCCACTTGCCTCCCGCTCCGGACATGGCTGGAGAAGGTTGAGGTGGGGAGTGCGGACTTGGGCGCTGGAGCTCGAGTGCACATTCTCGTAGAAAGGATTAAGAGTGATATAGCGCAAACTTGGGAAATCTTCAATGAATCACCGGTAGGATTGAAACAATGAATGAATTAATATGATAACCATGGAAGAGAATCTTGAGCAAACCACCGTAAGACTTGAAAATGAAAGTAGCAAAGGCACAAAACACCGGGAAGAATTTGAAAACGAATGAAGATACTTGCTGGGATTTAGATACGTGTGAGCGAATAGAACATGAGCTGCTTAGAGAATACTTGAATGATGCACCGGTAAGATTTGGAGAACGAGAGCTGAAAACTGGAATGAATAATTCTGAGATGATGGGCTCTGGAGAATCAAACTAAAAAGACTCCTGAATTGCTCCAGATGGTTAAAAATAATTCTCAGAATCGAAAACAATTATGAGAGGATGGCATAACGCTAGAACCACAAATCTTTAATAGAACGAAACAAGATTTAAGGGAAAACTCTTCTTCGGTCTTCAAAATCCGAGAATGACGACGAGAAACACCACCATGAATTATTAAGATACTCTGGGAGAATGAATAATGAAGGAGTTGAGCCAACGATGAAAAGAATTTGAAAGATCTTGGAGGAAGACACATGACTGATGATAATTCATTTTTACGTCGACTTGGAGAAGAATTTGAGAGTAATTCTGAGAAAATAGAAGAGTCAGGTAAGATCCTGGGAAAGACCTGTGGGTTAGGGCCCACTGAAAAGAAACACCGTTGAACGATTTAAAATATAGATTGCGTCGGTTGAATTAAATGTCTTGATTAAGGTAAGACCTCGAAATAGCTTGAACGGATGCAGAGTGGAAACACGAATCTTCGAGATATCTTCAGCACTCCGGAACAATTGAATAGCAACATGGGACTGATTAAGAGGTGCACCGACATGAGAAGGCATTTGCAACGAGGAAAAGATATGATTGGCAAAGCTTGAATTGAATTCACCGAAGGAGAAACAGAACGAAGAATGATAAACTTGAGGCTCAGTTAGTATCTTCCTGAGAATCACCGGATACGAACATTGACGGAAAAGAATGGAGAAACTTCACATCCATGAAATGGATACTTGATTAAGAAATATGAGTCCTCGAAGAAAAAGGGTGGGAGGGCGGGAAAACAAAGGCAACTTGGGACAGATGAAACAAACAACGTTGAGAAGACTTTGAGTTGATGTTGTGGATGTTGAAAAATGATTGGATCCACTTGAAGAGAAACACGTCAGTTGAAAAGGATTGACATGACAATCTCGATTATCATGAAGGATTAGTATTCCCATAGAAATATGAGAACACCTCTTAGGAAAGGTATGGAATCAACATTTGACTTCGAAGAAACTCGAATACCACAACAACAAAACAAAACAAGGGTTAGACTTGCAAAATAAGCCGGAAACAAACATATGATAG
This sequence comes from Triticum aestivum, assembly GCF_018294505.1. Taxonomy (NCBI): domain Eukaryota; kingdom Viridiplantae; phylum Streptophyta; class Magnoliopsida; order Poales; family Poaceae; genus Triticum; species Triticum aestivum. The sequence continues at coordinate 91,320,629 of NC_057797.1, read as the reverse complement.
ACCCCATATCGTATCATGTGTCTGTTGGAAAGATATTCTAGGAGCTACTTGAATTCCCACTTATAAACTCCTGAAACTTTATGGTTATGCAATCAGGTGTTGGGAATACAGGGGAAGCATAATATCTCACCCAAAACTAGCAAATCCTACATCTAGTTGTATCCATCCTTCAACAAATAACCAAGAAACCTTCGGAAATCATTTACCTCAACCTTCGAAAAGCATCCGTTATACGAGTTATGGCAATACTCTCGAACTCCCGCCCCAGTACTGGGTGACACCGAGGTTATCTCACCAACAACTGCATAAAAGAGATTTTCGATGTCGGCGCAACTCAGGTATTCCAGAACTGCAACGATAAAATTGTGACGACAACACCTCGGAGCTCAAATCCCCGGGACACTGCCACAACCCCTAAATGTCAGGAGGCACCAAGAACAATGTTCTCATCACAAAACCATCGGAACGATACCAAGATACCTGCGTGATCCTAAATTTTTTTAGTGAAATTTGAGAAGAGAAGAGTCGGAACTTGTACGTCAGGAGGCCTCACCAGAGCGACGAAGGGACTGAGGAGTAAAAAGAATCCTACTCTCTGATATATGTAATCCTAAGACTCAAAACATTTTGTTCTAGACTCAACAACATCAGCGATTTGATCAAGCAGGGGGCTCCTAAGTCGGGGATGGCTCTGATTACCAACTTGTAACACCCACAATGCGGCTATATCTCCCACGTGTCGGGGCACGACTTAGAGGCGTAGCCGCATGGTAGGTTTGTCGCAAGAGGGGTAATCTTCACACAATCCCATGTACTAAATAAGAAAGGGATAAAGAGTTGACTTAAAATCGCCACTTCACACAAATACAAGTAAAACATACATCATCCAGAATACAATCAAGGTCCGACTACGAAACCAAAATAAAAGAAGACAACCCCAAATGCTAGATCCCCGATCGTCCCAACTGGACTCCACTACTGATCAATTGGAAATGGAACAACACAACGAACACGAGCTTCCTCGGGCTCCCGCTTGAGCTCGGTTGCGTCACCTGCACTGGTTTCATCGGCACCTGCAACTGTTTGGAAGTATCTGTGAGTCATGAGGACACAACAATCTCACACCCGCGAGATCAAGACTATTTAAGCTTATGGGTAGTTTAAGGTAATGAGGTGGAGCTGCAGCAAGCACTAAGCATATATGGTGGCTAACTTACGCAAATGAGAGCGAGAAGAGAAGCAATGCACGGTCGTGAACTAGAAGTGATCAAGAAGTGATCCTGAAACTACTTACGTCCAAGCATAACCCAAGAACCGTGTTCACTTCCCGGACTCCGCAGAGAAGAGACCATCACGGCTACACACGTGGTTGATTCATTTTAATTAAGTTAAGTGTCAATATTTCTACAACCGGACATTAACAAATTCCCATCTGCCCATAACCGCGGGCACGGCTTTCAAAAGTTCAAAACCCTGCAGGGGTGTCCCAACTTAGCCCATCACAAGCTCTCATGGTCAGTGAAGGATATTCCTTCTCCCGGGAAGACCCGATCAGTCTTGGAATCCCGGTTACAAGACATTTCAACAATGGTAAAACAAGACCAGCAAAGCTGCCCGGATGTGCCAACAAATCCCGATAGGAGCTGCACATATATCGTTCTCAGGGCACACCGGATTGTCCAAACTTCCGGTAGGCCAGCCCAGAGTTGCCCCTGGTGGTCACCGGCGGCTGACAGGTTGGACCAACACTCAGAGGAGTACTGGCCCGGGGGGGTTAAAATAAAGATGACCCTCGGACTCCGGAAACCCAAGGGAAAAAGGATTAGGTTGTTAGGCAAATGTAAAACCAAGGTTGGGCCTTGCTGGAGGAGTTTTATTCAAAGTGAACTGTCAAGGGGTTCCCATTACACCCAACCGCGTAAGGGACGCAAAATCAAGGAACATAACACCGGTATGACGGAAACTAGGGGGGCAAGTGTCGAACAAAACACCAGGCATAAGGCCGAGTCTTCCACCCTTTACCAAGTATATAGATGCATTAATTAAATAAGAGATATTGTGATATCCCAACATATCCATGTTCCAACATGGAACAAACTTCAACTTCACCTGCAACTAGCAATGCTATAAGAGGGGCTGAGCAAAGCGGTAACATAGCCAAACAACGGTTTGCTAGGAAAGGTGGATTAGAGGCTTGACAAGGCAATATGGGAGGCATGATAAGCAACTATCAGGTAGGGCGGCATAGCAATAGAGCGAACAACTAGTGTCGGTGTCAAAACCGGCGGATCTCGGGTAGGGGGTCCCGAAGTTTGTGTCTAAGGCGAATGGTAACAGGAGGCGGGGGACATGATGTTTACCCAGGTTCGGGCCCTCTCGATGGAGGTAATACCCTACGTCCTGCTTGATTGATCTTGATGATATGAGTATTACAAGAGTTGATCTACCACGAGATCGTAGAGGCTAAACCCTAGAAGCTAGCCTATGGTATGATTGTTGTTGTCCTACGGACTAAACCCTCCGGTTTATATAGACACCGGAGGGGGCTAGGGTTGCACAGAGTCGGTTACAAGGGAGGAGATCTACATATCCGTATTGCCAAGCTTGCCTTCTACGCCAAGGAGAGTCCCATCCGGACACGGGACAAAGTCTTCAATCTTGTATCTTCATAGTCCAACAGTCCGGCCAAAGGATATAGTCCGGTTGTCCGGAGACCCCCTAATCCAGGACTCCCTCAGCAGCCCCTGAACCAGGCTTCAACGACGATGAGTCTGGCGTGCAGATTTGTCTTCGGCATTGCAAGGCGGGTTCCTCCTCCGAATACTCCATAGAAGATTTTGAACACAAGGATAGTGTCCGGCTCTGCAAAACAAGTTCCACATACCACCGCAGAGAGAATAATATTTCCACAAATCTAATCTGCCGACACGTTTAGCAACATGACATCATGCCATGCCCGGTCATTATTCGAACCGTTTTTCTCAACCAGCACCGCATATATTGCGAGGCGGTTTTCTTGACACGTCTTGTCGAAGCAGAGATTGTATCCCCCTTATTACGGGATTCTCATCAATACGGACATGGGTAACCCAATCGTGCCCATTGATATGACTCCTCGATTTTAGGCAAGTCCCAAACGGCCATGAGGAGGACGCTTGATATTCACCCTCTTTATAAAGAGGCCAAGGCTTGTCCTTTTCATACTCAATCGAATCCTTCCCCCGCCTCAAGTTCCAACACCCAAGGCTCAGGTTAGGCGCTTCGGACCTTCAACCATGTCCGGATCCAACCTTCAAGGTCGGTGGATGCCTTCCTCTGTCACATAGGAAGACATCAATAAGCTAAGAGAGGCCAGGTATTTTACCGGCGAAATCTGGCACAGGCTGCCTCCTCGAGGGCAGGTTATTCCCACTCCCGAACCCGGCGAGAGCGTTGTATTCATCTCTCACTTCCTCTGAGGGCTAGGCCTTGCTCTGGATCCCTTTGTTAGGGGGCTCATGTTTTATTATGGGCTGGATTTCCATGACCTGGCCCCGGATTCCCTCCTTCACATCTCGTCGTTCATCGTCGTATGTGAGGCCTTCCTCCGCATTACCCCACACTTCTTCCTATGGCTCAAGACTTTCAATGTGAAGCCAAAGATGATTGAGGGGCAACACGCAGAGTGCGGAGGTGTCGTAATAAGCAAATGCGCTGATGTTCCATGGCCAGAGGGTTCCTTCCCAGAGGTGTCTAGTTTATGGCAACGGGAGTGGTTTTATATCACAGCTCCCCGGAGTACCAAGTGGGTAGCCGCCCCTGCCTTTCGCTCGGGCCCCCCACCACAACTGACGTCATGGATCAACAAGGGGCTGGACTGGGGGCCAGTAAATGATGTGCCGATATTGCAGAGTCGCATCCGAGATCTCCTCGAGAGAAATGTCAGCCTGGTCACGGTAATGCAAGTCATGCTAGTTCGTCGGGTCCCGCCTTGCAAACGTCGGCCCCTCCGTATGTGGGAATTCAACCTGGAGGGACCGCGGACTATTCAGCACTTCCTCGGCATGACGCGCGAAGAGATGTACAAATTGTTCTTCGGACCACAAATAAAGTGTCCGGACACCACCGAGGATGCGGGTCTGAGCTGTAATCGCCCAGATACCCAAGTAAGTAATCCCGTGGCCGAACATGCTGTCTTTTTATTTATCACAACATCATTCTGAAAAGTCGCTCTTTGACCAGGATTGGGTAACAAAGGCGAAGATGATTAGGTGTTCGGCCCCCCTTCCCGAAGGCTCAGCAAATCCAGTAATAGCCAGAATGCTTGAGCCGGCGCCTTATCAGGCGCCCTCAGGGGAAGATAAAGGGGAGAATAAAGAGGCTGAAAGCAGGCCTCACTCATTATTCATCCAAACCGGGGGAATTAGCGCCTCCGCAAAGGAGGATAACCAGTGAGAAGAATCTGAAATTCCCTCTCCCCAAGGAAGGAAGAGGACCACCTCTGAAGACCCGGAAACAATGGTTTCCAGATGGGGGAAGAAATCATCGCCAGAGGGTCCTGCCTCAGTGAGTACTCTTGCCGCACAGTGCCCGCAAGGGGATCAGCCCTCTACTGAGCTATAGTAAAAAGTACTTAATAGTAAAAATATCCTACATTACTTCTGAGGATAATAACCGAAGCATATATCTTGTAGTTCAGATCATAGCCCTTCTCAATAGAGTTCATCTTTGGGAGATCTTCTTACGGAGATGATGGAGAGCGAAACACCTCCCCCTGCCACCCCGCCTCATGAGGCGGGCGACCCTGAAGTGTCGTCGCGGAGGGTTTCTCCTGATCCGCCAAGGCCAGAGGGTAATCCTTTGGCCACCCGAAGTCATCAGTATTCTACTCCTAAAGAGAGCAACAGAAAGAGTCCGGAACCATCCAGTGTGTGATCGGACGCACTGAAGGATCTTATGGAGCAAGCGGCCATCTCAAAAGTGCATCGTAAGCCGAAAGCAGGTTGCATGAAGCTTTTATGAGTCTGCTGAAAGGCTTTAAGGTACGTGAAATAGTGTATGTTTTTGATAGTACCGCACATGTTAGGTGCGCCCTATGCAGATAGTAGCCCCTAAGACTCTGGTTGCCGTCGAGAACGGCGGAAAGAAGAGGATCCTAGTCCCAGGTAATAATCAGGCCGCCTTCATGTGCAGGTGGCTGGAGGTCCGGTGGCTAGCCGGATTGGTGAGTTTGCCGAGCTGAAGCGGCAATTTGATGCGGCAGATGCCGACATCGTGCTTGTAAACAAGCGGCTCGACGAGGCACAGGGTATGTGATTTCTCCGGTGATCAACACATAGTAAGAGGAGGATGATGCTAGTATCTTTAATATGTTGTGACTGCAGATGGAGCTGCCACTTTGGAGACCCTTTGGGTGGAACTTGCCCGAGCCAAGGAACAAGCCAGGAATAGTGATGCGGCCGCTCTAAACGCGGTCGAAGAGCTGAGAGCCGAACAGGCTGCGCATTGCCAAAGCAAGGAGAAAATAGCCAAGATGGCCATTGAGTTGAAAGATGCCGCCGACCGTTACCAGCTTCTTGAAAAAGAAAGTCGAGCGAAGGCGACAAACCTGGAGAAGGCCATGGTAGCAGCCAAGGAAGCCCACTCTAAAATCAGGGCGGCAAAGGAGGAGCTGCGTCAAGCTGGAGATATTGCGGCTGGGAAGCCCTTTTTGTTGCGGTCGAAGTTCGGAGATCCAAAGTATGCCCCTCTTGATCAACTATGGAGTTCTGCATATGTGTACATGGATTTGGCAGCAAGTGCTGCTGATGCAGCTGAGTACTTCAAGGATCAAAAAGATCGTGAAGTGGAAAAGTTGTTCTGGTCACAGTTCCATGCTCCAGTGCGTCCGCTGCTGTTGAATGAGCGAATGGCCGAGTGGGCCGAGCTCCATAGGTTGTCCGGGCTTGCCATGAGGCCTGTTGTGGATCATCTATGGCCGGAAGGGCCAAGGCCGAATAGTTATTTTAGTTTAGTGCAACAGTTCCTTGGTGTTGTGCCGCACATCGACGCTATGAAGAGGTCGATGTGCATAGAGGGTGCGCGTATGGCACTTGCCCGTGTCAAGACATACTGGGCAGAGATGGGGGCCACCTCTATTGCAACCCAGAGTTCGGCCGTAGGCCGAGTATCTGCCGAGCACTACTTTGAAGAAGTCCTTGAAGGTGCTTGTTCAACAGAGGCTCAGTGCTCGAAGAATATTATGCTCTAGTGACATGTATTCCCATTGTAAAAACAATGTTTTATTGAATTATAAAGGCTGTGTTTATACTTTTGCCTGAAAGTATTATGATGCCTCATGTGCGGCCGTTTATGTATATATGTATATAACCTGAAAGTTTGCAGTCGTCGGCTTCAGCCCCCACGCATATAATGCGGGGGTGTTCGCAAAAAATGCGTATTCACACTTGATCCAACGTCTTGGTCCATTAAGGAGGTGGTAGCGCAGCAAACGAGGCAATCGGACTATATTGCTTTAACACTTTCACTTAGCCATAGGAGTTTGACGGTGGGACTACTATATAACCCCTGGTACTTCCGCGCTCGTCCAAATACGGGGGGCGTGCGTACATGACCGGGAAACGGCCCTTCGTTAATGCGGAGGAATCCCAAAGATTCCGCTAAGTCATCGAGTGGTTGACCAGTCTCGCGCTTTATCATGACAGTCAGTTTTTGGCTTTCTCTACTGAGGTGCTCATCGGGATGAACCAGGGCACAATCGCAGTAGTTCTCCCGGTGCCACCTTAGCCAATAGAGCGAAACATAAGGTAGAAAAACACGGGAGCTAAGCAAAGCCAACATTTGACCAAAGACATGATTCGGAGCTGATGCATATAAGGCCAAACTCGCGAAACTAAACACTCCCTAAGGTATTCGGTCTTTATAACATATGCCGGGCTGAACGATGCCCTCAATAATAAACCCCGAGTGTCCAGGTACGTGCAATATTCTGACATGGCAACATGCCAATAACGTCAGCATCCTTCTCGGTTGTATTGAGTATCCGGAGGATGTGGACAACAAGAGACAGTAAAAAAAGGTTTACGCAGGGTCTTAATCTAAAAAGAAACCTTTGAGCGGGTCCCTGCTGCACGTCTACGCCCGTGTCTCCGTTGTGCCGTGTCCTGGACGGGTGTAGCACGATTGTCGTCTATAAAAGAGAAGAACTTAGGTGAAAGTTGGTGTGCCAAAAAATTGGTTATTCTCGATAAACCATTAAAATTCAAGATAAGTCGAGTTGAGCCGAACTAGCCCTGATTACACGTGGGAAGCCCTTGTTACCGTCTATGAAGGTTTAACCATCAAACCAATCTCAGGTATATCTAGTGATGCGCTGGACCCATCGAACCATGTCCGCGGTCTTGACGACCTGTCATTTATTCTGGTTGGTGAGGCCGTCTAGTGCTTGAGTGTTAAAGCCGTCGCACATTCTTCCGCGCGTAGAGAACGCTCAATATTTCCACTAACTGTGATGGTGCCACGTGGACCAGGCATCTTAAGCTTAAGAAAAGCGTAATGTGGTACCGCATTAAAACAAGCGAAAGCTGTTCTTCCGAGGAGTGCATGATAACCGCTTTGGAATGGAGCAATGTCGAAGTCTAACTTCTCACTTCGATAGTTGTCGGGTGAACCGAATACAACCTCTAGTATTAGAGAGCCCATGGAGCGGGCCTCTGGGCCTGGTATTACTCCCTTGAAGGTAGTATTACTGTGGCTGATTTTTGTTGGCTCTATCCCCATTTTGCGGACTGCGTCCTGATATATCAGATTTAGACCACTGCCGCCGTCCAGAAGGACTCGTGTGAGATGGTATCCGTTTATTATTGGGTCTAACACCAAGGCAGCCAATCCTTCATGCCGGATGCTTGTCGGGTGATCCCTGTGATCAAAAGTGATCGGGCAGGCCAACCAGGGGTTGAACTTGGGGGTGACGGGCTCTACGGCGCGTATGTCTCAGAGTGCATGTTTGCTTCTCCCCTTTGTCACGTGGATCATGTTTACTGTTTTAACCTCTGGTAGGAATATTTTCTGTTCTCCCGTGCTTTGCTGGCAAGGTTCGTCCTCATCTTCGCTTGGTGTCTCCCTCCCCTTGTGTTCGGCGTTTAGCTTACCGGCCTGCTTGAAGACCCAGCATTCTCTATGGGTGTGATTTGCAGGTTTATCAGGGGTGCCATGAATCTGGCATAGTTTGTCTAGAATCTTATTTAGGCTGGACGGTCCATCTCTGCTGCCTTTGAAAGGCTTTTTCCGCTGACCTGGTCGAGAGCCCCTGAATCTGACGTTTACCGCTGTATTATCTGGGCTGTCTTCTTTATTTCGACGCTTGCTTTTACTGCGTCATGGTTTTCCATTGCCATCCCTGACTTCAGATGTGCTTGGGTCACTGGTGCTACTGTGGGCTAACCAGCTATCTTCGCCCGTGCAAAAGCGGGTCATGAGACTTGTCAGGCCTGCCATTGTTCTCGATTTTTTTTGGCCAAGGTGTATGGCGAGCCATTCGTCTCGGACGCTGTGCTTGAAAGCTGCTAAGGCTTCAGCGTCCGGGCAGTCGACGATTTGGTTCTTCTTAGTGAGAAACCTGTTCCAAAGCTTTCAGGCTGACTCTCCGGGCTGTTGAATTATATGACTTAAATAGTCTGCATCCGGAGGTCGGACATAGGTCCCTTGAAAATTAGCCCGAAAAGCATCCTCGAGCTCCTCCCAACTTCCAATTGAGTTTTCGGGGAGGCTTTTCAGCAAGTGCCGAGCTGGTCCTTTAAGCTTGAGGGGTAAGTACTTGATGGCGTGGAGATCGTGTCCGCGAGCCATATGGATATGGAGGATAAAGTCCTCAATCCAGACCCCAAGGTCCATGGTCCCGTCGTACGCTTCTATGTTCACTGGTTTGAATCCTTCTAGAAATTCATGGTCCAGCACCTCATCGGTGAAACATAGGGGGTGTGCGGCACCCCTGTATTTGGATGTATCATGGCGTACGGACGGTTGTGGTATTCGGTTTTGATTTTGTGCCGGAGCGCGCTTCCTAGATCCATAGATGGATCTGGTCATGCTGGATTTTTGGCGCAAGTCTTCACATAGATCGTGTATTGACTTATGTGCGGCCTTGTGAGCCGCTCTATTGCGATCACAAGGTGGTTGATCCGGCCGGTTGGCCATTTTATTTTTCGGCTGTGTGGGCTCTAAGGCCTCTTCGTCAAATTCAGGCAGTAGCTTGCGCTTTGGATGGCTCTTTGTGTGGTAACTTCCACCATAGTTTCCTTCGTTGTCGAGCACTTTGCTCCATCTGCTGCTGAGCGTATTTTGTGCGGCCTTAAGCCTTTGCTTCTTCTTCTTCAGACTCCTCGCTGTGGCAATAAGCCTTTTGCGGAGGTTCTCTTGTTCCAAGTGCCTTTCCAGGATGATGTGTGCATCTTTGTCCGGACTGTTTTCCTCCCCGGAGGGAGGTTTATGAGCTTTATCCTCGGTGTCGCCGTGTCCGGATATCGGATCCATACTATGATCTTCGTTTTCAGTTTCATCATGCTCTGCCGCCGGGGCAATGTCGTCGTCATTTCCTCTAGAGTCGACTGGAGTGTTGTTTTCTCTTGCACTATTATTGCTGTTTTTGCCGAGGCGGGATTTGGAGCGGCGCCTATGCCGATGCTTTGTTTGCTTCTTGGAGGGGTCATCCTCCGCTGTCTTGTCGCCATTGCCTTCTTTGGGTGTATCCACCATGCATATGTCATGTGATGAAGTGGTTGTCCAGCGCTCTATGGGCACTGGTTCCTGTTCCTCTCCTGCATCGTCGTCCATGCCGTCGATGACTTCGGAGTCAAAATTGAGCATGTCGGTTAAATCGTCGACAGTGGCTACTAAGTGGGTGGTGGGTGGGCAGCTATATAGTTCGGCCAAGGTTCTCCTGACAAGGAGAGATACCTTAATGAAGTTAGCACATCGCTGAAAGGCGAGTGCTGAAAGATATCCATGGAGGTAAACTCCATGATCGGTGCCCAATCGGATTCGATAGGCACGAACGCAGGCGGCTCGGAGCCTATGGCCGGGGACGAATCCAATGGCTCGGCAACACGGCTCTCGCAGGGGGCGAAGTCAGTATTCGGCTCTATAGCCACTGAGAGTGCGGCCTCCATGGCGGGGTCTATCCACCCATCCTCGGATGGCGCACTTTGCTCCAGATTCAGGGCCGGAGTAGTTGCAGATGCGATCTCCCGAACACTATCCAACGGCAGAGCTAAATCATGCTCGTCATGATTGTGCGGCGCACCTGACATGGGCTCAAATCCGTCGAAGATCAAGTCTCTGCGGATGTCGGCAGTGTAGTTTAAGTTTCCGAACCTGACCTGATGGCCAGGGGCATAGCTCTCTATCTGCTCCAGATGGCCAAGCGAGTTGGCCCGCAGTGTGAAGCCGCCGAATACGAAGATCTGTCCGGGGAGGAAAACCTTACCCTGGACCGCATCGTTACCAAGGATCGAAGGAGCCATCAAGCCTTATGGTGACGGCACAGTGGAACTCCCAATGAAAGCACCAATGTCGGTGTCAAAACCGGCGGATCTCGGGTAGGGGGTCCCGAACTGTGCGTCTAAGGCGGATGGTAACAGGAGGCGGGGGACATGATGTTTGCCCAGGTTCGGGCCCTCTCGATGGAGGTAATACCCTACATCCTGCTTGATTGATCTTGATGATATGAGTATTACAAGAGTTGATATACCACGAGATCGTAGAGGCTAAACCCTAGAAGCTAGCCTATGGTATGAGTGTTGTTGTCCTACGGACTAAACCCTCCGGTTTATATAGACACCGGAGGGGGCTAGGGTTACACAAAGTCGGTTACAAGAGAGGAGATCTACATATCCATATTGCCAAGCTTGCCTTCCACGCCAAGGAGAGTCCCATCCGGACACGGGACGAAGTCTTCAATCTTGTATCTTCATAGTCCAACAGTTCAGCCAAAGGATATAGTCCGGCTGTCCGGAGACCCCCTAATCCAGGACTCCCTCAACTAGCAAGCAAAGATAGAAGTGATTTTGAGGGTATGGTCATCTTGCCTGAGATCCCGCAAGGAAGAAGAACAAGTCCAAGAAGAAGACAAACGGATGTAGTCGAACGAATCCTGACTACTCCGGAACGAAACCGAAGCTAACGAGAGAAGCAACCCGGAAAGAAGCAAAGAACATAGTAAACAACCATCACATAAACATGCCATGATGCACAACCAAGTATGATGCATGTCCGGTTTAACGAAACATGACATGGAATAGTGCACAAACAATACTACAAATTAAGTAGAGCTTAATATGCAACGAGTTGCATATTGGCGAAACACCACATGACTTATTTAGTTCTGTCCCGTTTATGTACCCAACAAGGTTAAATGTTATTAAACATGGCAGGAGGTGAAAGAAAAAGTAAAATACACAATCTAAGCAATTTAAATGGGGCCAGAAACATCAAACAACACTTCCGGTAAATCCCCATATGCATTTAGCAATTTAAAGCAAACAACAATTTTAACATTCTTGATGTTGTTATCATGATGCGGATGACATGTGCAAGTTTTATGCAGCAATTATGAAAATGTTGACATGATAAGATATGAGGCATTTGTCATCGTGGCGTAAACGAAAGGGGTGCCATGGCAACGAATCCGAAAATGAAGCCACGGCAACATATCGGTTCCGGTAGCTCATGGAGATACCGGTGCAAAAGGAAAAGTGACGGGAGCATGTCATGCAAGGATGTTGGGGTGCTCCCGATTACCGGATGTCCCACATGACGGTGGCAAGGCAAAATAGGGGCTTCGTGCAACGAACAACTCTGACACGGAGCAAACACGAGCATCTCATACACCACACATGCATTCGTTCATGGGTGTCGTCTCGGTGTTATACCTTTGAAGCGTGCGGTTTTGCGGCGGTTCGAGTTCGTAGTGGAAGTAGTGGTACTCGCGGATCGTAGTGGAAGTAGAGGTTCACGAGTCAAAGAGGAAGTAGTCGTTCATGTTCGAGGAGCGGTAGTGGTACACTGTCGTCATCGAACTTGGCGTCACATCGCGTAGTCGTACACATTCCGTAGATGTTCATGTCATTGGTGTCGTGGTACTTGGGGTCTTCGGACTTGCCGGTCCCGTTCTTGTGACGGTAGTTGATACGTCCATTTTGCATCATGCTTTTATATCAATATTTATTGCATTATGGGCTGTTATTACACATTATGTCACAATACTTATGCCTATTCTCTCTTATTTTACAAGGTTTACATAAAGAGGGAGAATGCCGGCAGCTGAGATTCGTGGCTGGAAAAGGAGCAAATATTAGAGACCTATTCTGCACAGCTCCAAAAGTCCTGAAACTTCACGGATGATGTTTTCCAAATATATAAAAAATACTGAGCGCAAGAACCTCACCAGGGGGGCCACACCATTCCCACGAGGGTGGGGGGCGCGCCCTACCCCCCAGGGCGCGCCCCCTACCTCGTGGGCCCCCTGGTGGCCCTCCGGTGTCCATCTTCTGCTATATGGAGTCTTTCGATGGAAAAAAATCATAAGCCATCTTCTCGGACGAAACTCCGCCGCCACGAGGCGGAACCTTGGCGGAATCAATCTAGGGCTCTGGCGGAGCTGTTCTGCCGGGGAAACTTCCCTCCCGGAGGGGGAAATCATCGCCATCGTCATCACCAACGCTCCTCTCATCGAGAGAGGGCAATCTCCATCAACATCTTCATCAGCACCATCTCATCTCAAAACCCTAGTTCATCTCTTGTATCCAATTCTTGTCTCCAAGTCCGGGATTGGTGCTAGTAGGTTGCTAGTAGTGTTAATTACTCCTTGTAGTTGATGCTAGTTGGTTTAATTGGTGGAAGATCAGATGTTCAGATCCTATACGCATATTAATACCCCCTCTGATTATGAATATGTTTATGCTTTGTGAGTAGTTACTTTTGTTCCTGAGGACATGGGAGAAGTCTTGCTATTAGTAGTCATGTGAATTTGGTATTCGTTCGATATTTTGATGAGATGTATGTTGTCTCTCCTCTAGTGGTGTTATGTGAACGTCGACTACATGACACTTCACCATTATTTGGGCCTAGAGGAAGGCATTGGGAAGTAATAAGTAGATAATGGGTTGCTAGAGTGACAGAAGCTTAACCCTAGTTTATGCGTTGCTTCGTAAGGGGCTGATTTGGATCCATAGGTTTCATGCTATGGTTAGGTTTACCTTAATACTTTTATTGTATTTGTGGATGCTTGCAATAGAGGTTAATCATAAGTGGGATGTTTGTCCAAGTAAGGACAGCACCCAAGCACCGGTCCACCCACATACCAAATTATCAAAGTACCGAACGTGAATCATATGAACGTGATGAAAACTAGCTTGACGATATTCCCATGTGTCCTCAGGAGCGCTTTACATTATATAAGAGTTTGTCCAGGCTTGTCCTTTGCTACAAAAGGATTGGGCCACCTTGCTGCACTTTATTTACTTTTGTTACTTGTTGCTCGTTACAAATTATCCTATCACAAAACTATCTGTTACCACTTATTTCAGTACTTGCAGAGAATACCTTGCTGGAAACCGCTTATCATTTCCTTCTGCTCCTCGTTAGGTTCGACACTCTTACTTATCGAAAGGACTACGATAGATCCCCTATACTTGTGGGTCATCAAGACTCTTTTCTGGCGCCGTTGCCGGGGAGTGAAGCGCCTTTGGTAGGTGGAATTTGGTAAGGAAACATTTATATAGTGTGCTGAAATTTACTGTCACTTGTTACCATGGAAAGTAATCCTCTTAGGGGCTTGTTCGGGGTATCTTCACCCCGACCAGTAGAGCAAAGAGTTGCTCCTCAACCTACTGAACCTACTGAAAATGAAAATGAAAATTAAAATGCTTGCTTTGAAGTTCCTTCGGGCATGATAGAAAAACTGCTAGCTAATCCTTTTCTAGGAGATGGAACAAAACATCCTGATGAACATATGATATATGTGGATCAAGTTTGTGGATTATTTAAGCTTGCAGGTGTACCCGGAGATGTTGTTAAGAAGAAGGTCTTTCCCTTATCTTTGAGGGGAGATGCATCGACATGGTATAGGCTATGTGATGATATGAGGTCTTGGAATTACAAACGATTGAAATTGGAATTTCATCAGAAGTTTTATCCTATGCATCTTGTTCATCATGATCGCAATTATATATATAATTTTTGGCCTCGCGAAGGAGAAAGCAGCGCTCAAGCTTGGGGGAGCCTTAAATCAATGTTATATTCATGCCCCAATCATGAGCTCTCAAGAGAAATGATTATTCAAAAATTTAATGCTCAGCTTTCTGGTAACAATCGCACCATGCTTGATACTTCTTGTGCTGGCTCTTTTATGATGAAGACTATTGAATTCAAATGGGATTTATTGGAAAGAATTAAACGCAACTCTGAAGATTGGGACCTCGACAATGGTAAGGAGTGAGGTATGACACCTAGTTTTGATTGTGTTAAATCTTTTATAGATACCAATATTTTTCGTAAATTTAGCACTAAATATGGACTTGACTCTGAGATAGTAGCTTCTTTCTGTGAATCTTTTGCTGCTTATGTTGATCTCCCCAAGGAGAAGTGGTTTAAATATCATCCTCCCATAGAAGTAAAAGTAGTTGCACATATTAAAGTTGAAGAAAAGACTATCACTTATAATGATCCTATTGTTCCTACTTCTTATGTTGAGAAACCACCTTTCCCTGTTAGGATAAAGGATCATGCTAAAGCTTCAACTGTGGTTCGTAAAAGAAATATTAAAACATATACCCCTCCTGAGCAAGTTAAAGTTGAACCTAATATTGCTATTGTTAAAGATATCTTGTCTGATAATGATGGGCATGTTATTTATTTCTGTAATGAAACTGCTAGAATTGCTAAACCCCGTGATAAAGATAAACCTAGACCTGTAGTAGGCATGCCTGTTATTTCTGTTAAAATAGGAGATCATTGTTATCATGGCTTATGTGATATGGGTGCTAGTGGTAGTGCAATACCTTATTCCTTATACAAAGAAGTTATGCATGATATTGCACCTGCTGAGATGGAAGATATTGAAGTCACAATTAAACTTGCCAATAGAGATACTATTTCACCAATGGGAATTGTTAGAGATGTTGAAGTCTTGTGTGGGAAAACTAAATATCCTGCTGATTTTCTTGTTCTTGGTTCCCCACAAGATAGCGTTTGTCCCATTATATTTGGTAGACCCTTCTTAAATACTGTTAATGCTACCATAGATTGCAAAAATAGATGTTGTTACTGTCGGTTTAGATGATATGACTCATGAATTTAATTTTTCTAAATTTAGTAGACAACACCGTGAAGAAGAATTACCTAGTAAGGATGAAATTATTGGTCTTGCTTCTATTGCCATACCTCCTAGTGATCCTTTAGAACAATATTTGCTAGACCATGAAAACGATATGTTTATGAATGAAAGAAGGGAATTAGATGAAGTATTCTTTAAACAGGAACCTATTCTGAAAAATAATTTACCTGTTGAAATCCTAGGGGATCCTCCTCCACCCAAGGGTGATCCCGTGTTTGAGCTTAAACTGTTACCTGATACTCTTAAATATGCTTATCTTGATGAGAAAAAGATATATCCTGTTATTATTACTTCTAACCTTTCAAAACATGAAGAAGAGAGATTATTGAAAACTCTGAAGAAGCACCGTGCTGCTATTGGTTATACTCTTGATGATCTTAAGGGCATTAGTCCCACTCTATGTCAACATAAAATTAATTTGGAAGAAGATGCTAAACCAGTTCATGATCATCAACGCCGGCTGAATCCTAAAATGAAAGAAGTGGTAAGAAAGGAGATACTAAAGCTCCTTGAGGCAGGTATAATTTATCACATTGCTGATAGTCAGTGGGTAAGCCCTGTCCATTGTGTCCCTAAGAAGGGAGGTATAACTGTTGTTCCTAATGATAAAGATGAATTGATTCCTCAAAGAATTATTACAGGTTATAGGATGGTAATTGATTTCCGCAAATTAAATAAGGCTACTAAAAAAGATCATTACCCCTTACCTTTTATCGATCAAATGCTAGAAAGATTGTCCAAACATACACATTTTTGCTTTCTAGATGGTTATTCTGGTTTCTCTCAAATACCTGTGTCAGCCAAAGATCAATCAAAGACTACTTTTACATGCCCTTTTGGTACTTTTGCCTATAGACGTATGCATTTTGGTTTATGTAATGCACCTGCTACCTTTCAAAGATGCATGATGGCTATATTCTCTGGATTTTGTGAAAAGATTTGTGAGGTTTTCATGGATGATTTTTCCGTCTATGGATCTTATTTTGATGATTGCTTGAGCAACCTTGATCGAGTTTTGCAGAGATGTGAAGAAACTAATCTTGTCTTGAATTGGGAAAAGTGCCACTTTATGGTTAATGAAGGTATTGTCTTGGGGCATAAAGTTTCTGAAAGAGGTATTGAAGTTGATAAAGCCAAGGTTGATGCTATTGAAAACATGCCATGTCCCAAGGACATAAAAGGTATAAGAAGTTTCCTTAGTCATGCCGGTTATTATGGGAGGTTCATTAAGGACTTCTTGAAAATTTCTCAGCTTCTGACTAATTTATTACAAAAAGATATACCATTTGTTTTTTATGGTGATTGTGTAGAAGCATTTGAAATACTTAAGAAAGCATTCATCTCTGCACCTATTGTTCAGCCACCTGATTGGAATTTACCCTTTGAAATTATGTGTGATGCTAGTGATTATGTTGTAGGTGCTGTTTTAGGACAAAGAGTTGATAAGAAACTAAATGTTATTCAATATGCTAGTAAAACTCTAGACAATGCTCAAAGAAACTATGCTACTACTGAAAAAGAATTCTTAGCAGTTGTATTTGCTTGTGATAAGTTTAGACCTTATATTGTTGATTCTAAACTAACTATTCACACTGATCATGCTGCTATTAAATATCTTATGGAAAAGAAAGATGCTAAACCTAGACTTATTAGATGGGTTCTTTTCCTACAAGAATTTGATTTGCATATTGTTGATAGAAAAGGAGCTGAGAACCCCGTTGCAGACAACTTGTCTAGGTTAGAAAATGTGCTTGATGACCCACTACCTATTGATGATAGTTTTCCTGATGAGCAATTAAATGTCATAAATGCTTCTCATACTTCTCCATGGTATGCTGATTATGCTAATTACATTGTTGCTAAGTTTATACCACCTAGTTTCACATACCAGCAAAAGAAAAAGTTCTTCTATGATTTGAGGCATTACTTTTGGGATGACCCACATTTTTATAAAGAAGGAGTAGATGGTGTTATTAGATGTTGTGTACCTAAGCATGAATAGGAACAGATCCTACGCAAGTGTCACTCCGAAGCTTATGGAGGACACCATGCTGGAGATAGAACTGCACATAAGGTACTGCAATCTAGTTTTTATTGGCCTACTCTCTTCAAGGATGCCCGTAAGTTTGTCTTATCTTGTGATGAATGTCAAAGAATTGGTAATATTAGCAGACGTCAAGAAATGCCTATGAATTATTCACTTGTTATTGAACCATTTGATGTTTGGGGATTTGACTTTATGGGACCTTTTCCTTCCTCTACTGGTTATACACATATTTTAGTTGATGTTGATTATGTTACTAAGTGGGTAGAAGCTATTCCAACTAGTAGTGTCGATCATAACACTTGTATTAAAATGCTTAAAGAAGTTATATTTCCAAGATTTGGAGTCCCTAGATATTTAATGACTGATGGTGGTTCACATTTATTCAAGGTGCCTTCCGTAAAATGCTTGCTAAATATGATGTTAATCATAGAATTGCATCTCCTTATCACCCTCAGTCTAGTGGTCAAGTGGAATTGAGTAATAGAGAGATCAAATTAATTTTGCAAAAGACTGTTAATAGGTCTAGAAAGAATTGGTCCAAGAAACTTGATGATGCATTATGGGCCTATAGAACTGCATATAAAAATCCTATGGGTATGTCTCCCTATAAAATGGTCTATGGAAAAGCATGTCACTTGCCTCTCGAACTAGAACACAAGGCTTATTGGGCTATTAAAGAACTTAATTATGATTTTAAACTTGCCGGTGAGAAGAGGTTATTTGAAATTAGCTCACTTGATGAATGGAGAACCAAAGCCTACGAGAATGCCAAGTTGTTTAAAGAAAAAGTTAAAAGATGGCATGACAAAAGGATACAAAAGCGTGAGTTTAATGTAGGTGATTATGTATTGCTATACAACTCTCGTTTAAGATTTTTTGTAGGAAAACTTCACTCTAAATGGGAAGGCCCTTACGTTATCGAGGAGGTCTACCGTTCTGGTGCCATAAAAATCAACAACTTCGAAGGCACCAATCCGAAGGTGGTAAATGGTCAAAGAATCAAACACTATATCTCAGGTAATCCCATAAATGTTGAAACCAATGTTATCGAAACCGTAACCCCAGAGGAATACATAAAGGACACTTTCCGGAATGTTTCAGACTCCGAAAAGGAATAGGTATGTGGTACGGTAAGTAAACCGACTCCAAAACAGTTTTTAAGGCAATATTTCTCCGTTTTGGAATATTTAGAAAAATAGAAAAATAAGCAGCAGTCCAGGAAAGACACGAGGGCTCCACGAGGGTGGAGGGCGCGCCCTACCCTACTGGGCGCGCCCCCTACCTCGTGGGCCCCTCGTGTGCTCTCCGGACTCCGTTTTCGTTCACGACACATATTTTGGTCGGTAAAAATTCATTATATAATCTCCCAGGGGTTTTGAGTCCCGTATCACGCAAAAATCCCTTGTCTTTGTTTTGAGTTGTCCTGCTGCAGACAGAGCAACATGTCGTCCCAGGATTCGGAAGGAGAAAGCTACGTGGCTGATTACCTTGCAGATCCTAAGATCTATGGGGATGTGGAGCATTGCGGTTGGACTACGGAAGAAGAAGAGGACTATGAACCCAAGGGAAAGGAGGAGATGAGCTCAGATGAAGATGATGTCCCACTACCTCAACCTAGGGACATGCATGTGGAGTTCAAAAAGTCAAGTCTCCCGGATAGAGTAAAGAAACCTAAGATCGAGTTTATCCATTTTCGCCTCTTGCAGAAGAACAAGCAGGAACTATGCAAAAAGATACTGAGCCTGGAACAGGATATCGAGGACCCAAGGGACCAAAATTCCGTCCTCAAACGCAAATTAAGGAAGAAGCCTACGTCATCAACAAAATCTCCACCGTCGCCACCAACAAAGAAGAATTGAGTATCTGGTATGGGCACTCCACTTGGCAACTGCCAAGCTTGGGGGAGTGCCCCGGTATCGTATCACCATCACTTTATCTTTACTGTTTTTCTTAGTTTGATCCTTTTGGTAATATCTTGATCTAGTAGAATAAAAGTTCTTAGTATGATCTAGTTGTGAGTTTTTCCTTATTATCCTTCTATGTAATTGAGTCCGTGAGCTATATAATAAAGATTAGTGTTGAGTCAAGGGCTTGATTATTTTGCCATGATCCTAAAGGAATAAAAGAAAAGAGAAAGAAATAAAAAGAAACAAAGAGATCATATGAGTCTTATGGAGAGTAATGAGCTCACATAGAAAGAGTATGATGAATAAAAGTGATTGAGGGTTGACACAGTTTTGGTCATCATTGCAATTAATAGGAAGTAATAAAGAAAGAGAGGTCTTCACATATAAATATACTATCTTGGACATCTTTTATGATTGTGAGCACTCATTAAAATATGACATGCTAAAGAGTTGACATTGGACAAGGAAGACAATGTAATGGGTTATGTTTTCTTACATCTGAGATAAATTATATTGTCTTGGATCTTCCAACATGATGAGTTTGCCTTTCCCCCTCATGCTAGCCAAATTCATTGCACCAAGTAGATATACTACTTGTGCTTCCAAACACCCTTAAACCAGTCTTGCCATAAGAGTCCACCATATCTACCTATGGATTGAGTAAGATCCATCAAGTAAGTTGTCATCGGTGCAAGCAATAAAAATTGCTCTCTAAATATGTATGATTGATTGGTGTGGAGGAAATAAGCTTTATACGAGCATGTGATATGGAAGTAATAAAAGCGACAGACTGCATAATAAAGGTTCATATCACAAGTGGAAATATAAAGTGATGTCCTTTCGCATTAAGATTTTGTGCATCCAACCCATAAAAGCGCATGACAACCTCTGCTTCCCTCTGCGAAGGGCCTATCTTTTACTTTTATCTCCTACATTGCATAAGAGTCATGGTGATCTTCACCCTTCCTTTTTACATTTTATCCTTTAGCAAGCACAATATCTTGGAAAGATCCTGGTATATATGGTCAATTAGATGTGAGTTTTCATGAACTATTACTGTTGACATTACCCTTGAGGTAAAACGTTGGGAGGCAAAACTATAAGCCCCTATCTTTCTCTGTGTCCGATTAAAACTCCATACCCATAAGTATTGCGTGAGTGTCAGCAATTGTGAAAGATTATATGATAGTTGAGTATGTGGACTTGTTGAAAAGCTCTTATACATTGACTCTTTCCTATGTTATGATAAATTGCAATTGTTTCAATGATCGAGATTGTAGTTTGTTAGTTTTCAATGAAGTTTACGATTCACACTTGATATTGTGATTGAATTATTACTCTAGCATCAGATATTATATGACAAAGAATTATGTAAGTTGTTGTTCTAAGAATGATCATGATGCCCTCATGTCCGTATTTTATTTTTATCGACACTTCTATCTCTAAACATGTGGACATATTTTTCGATTTCGGCTTTTCGCTTGAGGACAAGTGAGGTCTAAGCTTGGGGGAGTTGATACGTCCATTATGCATCATGCTTTTATATCAATATTTATTGCATTATGGGCTGTTATTACACATTATGTCACAATACTTATGCCTATTCTCTCTTATTTTACAAGGTTTACATAAAGAGGGAGAATGCCGGCAGCTGGGATTCTGGGCTGGAAAAGGAGCAAATATTAGAGACCTATTCTGCACAGCTCAAAAAGTCCTGAAACTTCACGGATGATGTTTTCCAAACATATAAAAAATACTGAGTGCAAGAACCTCATCAGGGGGGCCACACCCTTCCCACGAGGGTGGGGGCGTGCCCTACCCCCCAGGGCGCGCCCCCTACCTCGTGGGCCCCCTGGTGGCCCTCCGGTGTCCATCTTATGCTATATGGAGTCTTTCGATGGAAAAAAATCATAAGCCATCTTCTCGGACGAAACTCCGCCGCCACAAAGTGGAATCTTGGCGGAATCAATCTAGGGCTCTGGCGGAGCTGTTCTGCCGCGGAAACTTCCCTCCTGGAGGGGGAAATCATCGCCATCGTCATCACCAACGCTCCTCTCATCGGGAGAGGGCAATCTCCATCAACATCTTCATCAGCACCATCTCATCTCAAAACCCTAGTTCATCTCTTATATCCAATTCTTGTGTCCAAGTCCGGGATTGGTGCTAGTAGGTTGCTAGTAGTGTTAATTACTCCTTGTAGTTGATGCTAGTTGGTTTAATTGGTGGAAGATCAGATGTTCAGATCCTATATGCATATTAATACCCCTCTAATTATGAATATGTTTATGCTTTGTGAGTAGTTACTTTTGTTCCTGGGGACATTGGAGAAGTCTTGCTATTAGTAGTCATGTGAATTTGGTATTCGTTCAATATTTTGATGAGATGTATGTTGTCTCTCCTCTAGTGGTGTTATGTGAACGTCAACTACATGACACTTCACCATTATTTGGGCCTAGAGGAAGGCATTGGGAAGTAATAAGTAGATGATGGGTTGCTAGAGTGATAGAAGCTTAACCCTAGTTTATGCGTTGCTTCGTAAGGGGCTGATTTGGATCCATATGTTTCATGCTATGGTTAGGTTTACCTTAATACTTTTATTGTATTTGCGGATGCTTGCAATAGAGGTTAATCATAAGTGGGATGTTTGTCCAAGTAAGGACAGCACCCAAGCACCGGTCCACCCACATACCAAATTATCAAAGTACCAAACGTGAATCATATGAACGTGATGAAAACTAGCTTGACGATATTCCCATGTGTCCTCAGGAGCGCTTTACATTATATAAGAGTTTGTCTAGGCTTGTCATTTGCTACAAAAGGATTGGGCCACCTTGCTGCACTTTATTTACTTTTGTTACTTGTTGCTCGTTACAAATTATCCTATCACAAAACTATATGTTACCACTTATTTTAGTACTTGCAGAGAATACCTAGCTGGACACCGCCTATCATTTCCTTCTGCTCCTTGTTGGGTTCGACACTCTTACTTATCGAAAGGATTACGATAGATCCCCTATACTTGTGGGTCATCAGTAGTCATTCACGTTCATTCGGAGAGGTACTTGATGACTCCAACATCTTCGGGGCGACGGTAGTCGTTCACGGGTCTTTGGTAATGGTAGGCGTACACACGTGGTAGTAGAACTTAACGCTTGCGTTACACATGTCTTCATCGATGGTAGTGGTAAACTAGTCGGAGAGGAACTTGACGCATCAAAGGTCTTCGGTGCCACGGTACTTGGCAGGTCATCATGTAGACGTACTTTCAAAGAGGAACTTGTCGCGTCCCAAAATGAGCAAGGCAAAAGCCCTTGTTCAATGGTGCTCGAACATGACGAAATCCACGAATGGTTCTTGGCATATCCTGGTCTTGGAGAGGTCTATGGAAAAGAAC
The DNA here is from genome assembly GCF_018294505.1 of Triticum aestivum. NCBI lineage: Eukaryota > Viridiplantae > Streptophyta > Magnoliopsida > Poales > Poaceae > Triticum > Triticum aestivum. Next base: position 91,297,911 of record NC_057797.1, on the reverse strand, counting down.
TTGGCGTCCACGGAGATAAGGAGCCACGGTCTTGGTGTCGAGCAGGGTTCGAAGGCCAACGAGGGGCGAGGTAGACGCTGTTGTTGCCTGCCAGGAGGCGAAGCAAGGCGGGAGGATGCCGGTGGAGTAGGATCGGCCTAGGCATGAAGCAGCGGCCGGAGCAGGGAGCAGGGAGCAGGGAGGCCGGAAGGCGCGTTCGGGGAGGCGCCGTGCAGGTTGTCGGCGAGGGCGACGGAGAGGTCCGGCTCACCGGGCCAGCGGACGGCAGGGCAAGGGCCAGCGCGGAGCGGGGCTCGAGCACTGCAGAGGGAGAAGGACGGCGGGAGCTGCAGGGTGCCGGCGATGCTGAGGGCCTCACGAGCCATGCCGGGCGACAAACACAGCTTGGGGGAGGTGCGGATGCGAGGCCTCGCTGGTGGCCTGCTGGACGGGCGCGAGGAAGGAGACGCGTGGAGGAGGCTCGCGGGCAGGCAGCAGCGTAGCTGCACAGGGCTCCGACGGCGCGAAGACTTGGCGCGGGGTGACGGCGCCATGGGAGGTGCGATGTAGAGGGAGAAAGGGAGGTGCGCGGGATCGAGAGCAGAGGTCGTGGGGATCGGGAAGAGGGGAGAGGTCGAGGGATCTCTCAATCCCTCTGGCGGCGCTAGGAAACGAGGAGGAGGGGTGTAGGGAATCGGGCTAGGGAGCGCTAGGGTTATAGCTGGTGGAGTGGATGGGCCTTAGAGGCCGGCCCAGTTGTTGCTTCTTGCTGGAGACCCAAATGGGTTGGTTGGGCTCTCTCTCCCTCAATCTTCTTCTTAACCATTAAGAGAAAAGAAAATAGATAGAAGAAAAAAAATAGAAAGAGAGGGTTAGGGATGGAATTTGGGCATGGGGTTTATATTCCCGGACTCACAAGAATGTGTATGATCCAAGAAAAATGGAGTGGGCATTCTTCAAAGTTTTAAATTGAAACTCATTTGATTTAAATTCAAATGGTTCGAATAGGAAGTGAGGGTTAGGAAGGTCCAAAAATGTTCGGATTTTTGGTGGAGCTCCGGAAAATGGAGAAAGGATATATAGCAAAGTTAGAGGCCAAGACTTGTGATAATAAAGGCATTGGGATTGTTGCAAGTGTGTTAAGGTGAATTCCAAAATAGTGGAATATTTAATATAGCTCCCTATTATTGGGTATATGTTGTAAAGAGAATCACCACGTGAATTCCCTCGGTTTAAATGGACCGAAGATCCATACGATTTATTTAGTTGAGCTAGAAAGATTAAAGACATGATGACATGATGCAATGCGCATGATGCAATGATGAATGCAACGAACCAAACAAATCACACGACAAAAACTCGGAAATCAAGGAAGGCATCTGAAGCTCCGGTCTTGGGGCGTCACAGCTGTCAGGACCCCGACTCAATGCCACATCGATCTAGCATGTAACACCTCATATCACTTTGCGGCCTCACGCACGGTATTCCCACGGGTGTCACCTTACCTTTACCCGGGACCGTTTGCGCCTTTTGGCACACGTATATGACAGTGTCGCTAGCATCCATATGATAAGGAGCCCGGGCTGACATGGCTAGTCGTAAACCCAAAGTGGCACAAACTTATAGGGACAGGCATCCATGACCTAGCATCGAACGTGTCGGTCATCAGCGAGTGAATCCAGGCTGTAGCACTGGGCTAGCAGGACTCCGGTGAACCGGGCTGTAGCGGGCTAATAGGACTCCGGTATTCATCGCGTGACATTTCCCCGAAGGGACAGACATAGGAACGAAGAAGGACACATGCCGGCCAGCCTAAGTGTTCCGAAGCAGTAGCAAGCTACCATGGCTTAGTGGAAACACTAGGAGACATTTCCCGGTAAGAGAGGCTACTAAGGATAAACAACTAGATAGTCAGATCCCACACATACCAAGCATTTCAATAACATACACACAATATGCTCGATATGTGCAAATACAACATGGCATCACAACATGACTCTACAACTCAAGTATTTATTCAATAGGCTCCGAGGAGCGAGATATTACAAACATGGGTCTCATGACCCAACAATCAGAGCATACAAGTCAAAGCACATGCGGAAGCTTAACATGTCTGAGTACAGACAACTATAAATGAAAAGGCTGAAAGGCCTGACTATCTACCAGATCCTGCCGAGGGCACAAGATCGTAGCTGAGGTAACAAGCTAAACGTCGAAGTCCAAGCGGAACTACTAGTGAGACTGAAGTCTCTCTGCAAAAACATAAAATAGGCAAACGTGAGTACAAATGTACCCAGCAAGACTTACATCAGAACTAACTACATATGCATCATTATCAACAAAGGGGATGGTGGAGTTTAACTACAGCAAGCCAGCTTTGACTCGGTGGCTATCCTGAACTACGACTGCAAGTAACTCTTTTGAGGTGGCGCACACGAGTCCACATATTCACCATATCAATACACCACTATGGATCCGCTCCCGTCTCCCTACGAGAACGCCATCCATAGCACTCACGCTTATCTTGCGTATTTTAGAGTATCCACTTTCACTTGTCTATGAACTATGCAAGGGGTCCAAGTTTCCATATCCGAGGAATCCGGCTATTCGAATAGATAATGATAACCCTGCAGGGGTGTACTTCTTCACACGCGCTTTCGCCACTTATCGCCCTGTACACGTCATGTACCTCGGCAACCTTCAAGCGGAAGCCGGGCGAGGGAGTCGGCCACGACCTGACTAACCGAACAAGTCTCTAGTCCAGGTTTATCGCCTATTCGGGTTCCATCCGCAAGGAGATCCGGCCGGGGTGTCGCTCACGGCCCCAAACGATGTGAGCAGGGTTCCCAAGCCCACCTCGACGGGTGGATCTATGCTTGGTACACCGTGCCACTGTGCCTAGTCTGTCCCAAGCCCACCTGTACCGGGTGCCACTTGGTAGACTACTAACACTACCTACAAACACCAGAAACTAGTTGCAACTCCTGGACAGAGATCAAGTTGATTAATTAGTCGAGAGAGCTTGGAGCGCCCGGAGCTCAATGTGTGGTAGTAACTGATCATGGATCACAAACACAGAACTCAGTTCCTGAGGACGGCTGCAATGAGACAACCCACCATGTACTCCTACATGGCCTCTCACCGCTACCTTTACCAAATCGTGTTCACACACTTAGCTCACACACAGTAGGACATGTTCACACACCTCCGATTCATTCCCAATGAATCAGACCTGACTCAACTCTAAGCAGTAGAAGGCATGACAAACAAGCATGAATGAGTAGGCACATCAGGGCTCAAACAACTCCTACTCATGCTAGTGGGTTTCATCTATTTACTGTGGCAATGACAGGTCATGCAGAGGATAAAGGGGTTCAGCTACCGCAACAAGTAACAGATGAATCGTTGTTGTCCTAATGCAGTAAAAGAGAGCAGGAGCGAGAGAGTGGGATTTTATCGGAATGAACAAGGGGGTTTTGCTTGCCTGGCACTTCTGAAGATAATATAGTTCTTCATCGGTGTCATCGAACAATCGTCGGAACGTCGTCTATTGAGAGGGGACAATTACCGGCAAACATGAAAGAACACAATCAATGCGATGCAACAATATGATGCATGCTATGACATGGCAATATGAATGTGTTTTGTGCTAATGCAACTAAAACCAGATTAAATGAAGTTGGTTTGAATCCAAGATTCAAACTCAAACTCCATATGTGGATATTTAAATGACATTAATATGATTTGTGCTAAACAGCATCTATAAGTTGTTCTAACATGCATGAAAATGATACAGATGGATAGATTGGATTTTTCTGATCATTTTTCATATATAATTTATTTCATTTGGAGTTACGGTTGAATTTCTATGAATTTTAGAAGTTTTAGGCATTTTCTGGAAATAATAAATCATTTAAGATTTATTTAAATTCCAGAAAGGAATTATTGCGTCAGCATGACCTCATAGTGACGTTAGCGGGTCAATAGGTCACTGTCCGGTCAAACCTGACAGTGGGTCCCGCGTGTCAGTGTAATTAGTTTAGTTAGAATTTAGTTAAACTAAACTGGGTTAATTAACAGGGCTGGGCCCCACCTGTCAGTGACTCATCGGAGTCAACCAGGGCCCACCCGTGGTCAAAGTCAACGTCAGCTGCGCCGGTGTTTAGCCGCCGGCGAGCCCGACGCGGCGGCGAGAGTGGTTTTGGCCACTCCGACGACCAAAAGGGCCGCGGAGGGCATCTAGGTGGAGCTGGGGACGAGCCGAAGCTCTTGGTGGAGTTAGCTGGGGTCGGGGTGGCCGGAATCGGCGCCGGCGACGACTTAGGTGGCCGCCGGAGTTCGGCCGAGGTCGAACACGGCGCTGCGGTGCACTAGAGGGGAAACGGAAGGGCGCTGCGGGCTCCTGGGAGGGCGGCGAACTTGGTAACATGCTCGGGCGCAGGCTGGGGTGGCCCTGGCCACGGCGGCGCCATGGCCGGTGGCGAGGAGCGATCAGCTCCGGTGATTAGGGCGGCTAGAGGGTACGCCCCGCAGCGAGAAGAGAGGGGAAAGACGTCAGGGCTCACGTGGATCGTGTAGGGCTGGTCGGCGAGCTCGGGGAAGCACGAACGGCGGTGAATCGATGATGAGGTTGACGGCGGCCGAAGGTTGAAGATGAGCTTGAAGACGACGCTGCAGGGCTTCCGGAGGGCCGTGGATCGGTGGGGAGGAAGAGGGGGTCGAGGCGGAGCTTCCTGGGGCGTCGGTGAGGCGTGGGGGTGGCGGTGGCCGCGAGGGAGCTCGTCGGCGGCGACGGCTGCGTTCGGCGAGTGAGAGAGAGGAAGCAGAGGAGAGAAACGAGGGAGAGGGAGAGGGCGAGGGGGTCCAGGGGGTCGCGCTGGCGTCGTCTAGGCGCGAAGAGGGGAAGCCAGGCAGGCTAGGAGGGAGGAGGTGGCCGGGGCGCGTGGCCGCGCGCGCCGGGCGCGTGCCCGTCCTCCTGGCAGGGAGGAAGACGACATGGGGAGGTGGCGGTGGTGGGCTGGGCCAGGCCTCAGCCACAGTGCCGGGCCAGGTGGGCTGAGAGGTGAGCGCCAGGTAGTCCTTCTGCTCTTTCCTTTACTTATTGTTTTCTATATTTTTCTTCCTCTGTTTTGATTTAGTTTAGCAACTAAATCATTTTAATAAATTCTGTAGGTTTTTATGTGGCTTGCTAAAATATATACAAAGCCACTCACAAACTTCCAGAAGTATTGGAGTCATATTTAATATATATATTAAATATAAATCCAAAGCAAATAGTTATTGGATTAATTCAAATGGCCAAAATAAATATTTTTGTGACTCCAAAAATATTGGTTTGAATTTTACCTCTTACCAACATTTCTATGGAATAACAGGAACATTTTCTTGGACTCATTTGAGAAGATTTAAATGTTGATCATTTTTAGAAGGTTTCTGAGGCTTTGAAAATTCCTCAATTCAAATTTCATTTAAAATTAAACATGATGCACACATGGAAGCAAGCATAGGTCAGGCCAGAACTAGGGATGTGACAACTCGCCCCCACTAAACAAGAATCTCGTCCCGAGATTCAAGCGTAGGGTAAGATGAAGGGGAAAACGCAACTAACGAAATCTTCACGATCCAGGTTGCACTTCAAAAGAACGTTGATTTGATCACCAACATTGTCTCGACGTCTTTCTCTGAGAACTCCAGCTAATCATGACAAGAAGAGGAAAGGAAAACTCTAGAAGGATCGATCTTCTCGAAGATCGAACAACTCAGGATCAACTCATGGGATGAGACATTGACACATCTCTCGAGCTGAGACACGAAGCACCCTCTAGCGGAAAGGAGTGGAACAGATGACGGAGGTTTACCAGGTAGACTACAATTCCACACTTAAGAATGTGGCGAACGGTTGTCAGCGCAGCGAGGAGTAAAGTTGTCATGATACCACAACGAGGCACCTTAGGGATGGTGACTCGTAGATATATCCCCTTAAGTGGCAAAAGAATTACCTTTGATTCGAGATCATTGAAACTCTTTGTTCCAGCTTAAGGCAGATCATAATCGATCATTTGGAGGGGTTCGGTAGAATGGCATACCCGAACTTGGATGATGTGGATTACCTTGTTGAGGACAACGTAATGGATGAATTTGCTTACCACCGGAAATGGAAGGGACACATGGTAGAATGCCACATTGGCGGTGCAAGCTGGGAACAAAATGCAAATGCTGGGAATGATTCTGGTAACTGGGGAAGAACCCAGCAATAGAGAGTGAATTCACTGTTTGAAAAGTTATAGCATAACCGAGGAAACTGAGAGGAATCCCAGTTAGTGCTGATGATAACACGTAGCGCTTGTGCGTGCTCTCAAGAACTTGAGCATTTCCACAATCATCAAGGTTTTATCAACATCCGTGTCAAGGGTGCTGACAACACAACATACTACCATGATGAATAGCGATGGACGATGCAGATGCAAAGGAGGATAACACTTTCTCAGATTTCACCTTAGCGAGGCCAAGGGAACGAAATCTGGATGATCGACCGAGAGACATTTAGCACTCCGCTTCTAATGTTCTCCTTGATGTGCTAGTGTAACCCATTCATAGATATGGTTTGATATCTAGAACATCAAGTAAAAAGGTCGGACTTCGGAACACAGAAATCCATAGGGGCAACTAGGGAGTAAATCCTACGAAATCCCTATGGGGAGGTGGCCAACTTCTCCAGTCAAGATACTACAATATTAGGTCTCCCGGCGGGGTGTGTTGGCCACGACATCCACTTTACCGGTTTCCGAGGGACCGATATTATAGTTCTTGGGAAATGTTCCAAACCACCATATCTGCCTGAGATTCAGATCTGGTTGGTGTCAGGATATTCCAGACTCATCGAGTCTAGGAAGAAAAATGAAAGTTTGCAACACAAATCGACGAGATGACGTTGCGAGATTCTCGGGGAGCGAACTACGATAGCAAGCTCCAAAACATGAGCTGGTTCTGCTACACACATGTGAACACGTTGTCCCAGACAAACATTATCACATGGTAGTCTTACAATAAAACACTATCGAGTTCAGGTGGGGAATCATCATTAATGACATCGAAGTCTCCACACGTGGAAGTCCAAAGAGTTCACCTTGGACAAACTCCTTTATCTTTGAACAACTCAATGAGTGGCTTGGTGTGCTAGGGTATACATATGGAATGGAGGTTGCAAGTCTCCGAACCACAGAATACTTCGCACGTATGCATGACTGATTTGGGATGATTCCAAAGGAAACAACATTGACTTTCTCGAGTCCACGGCGGCAACTTGCATCCAATGCACATGAACTAGAGGAAGTCACTTCTTACATCCGAACATATGCTTCATGAGCTAGCATGAACAAATGCTTTCAAAAGTTTCCAACACTAGCTTAATGTTCAGCAAAATTATGGAGAAGACAAGGATGTTGTCGATGGACTCAACAACAATTCATCCAGATTCCCATGAAGATGGAATTCCCTAATTATGTGAACAGGTGATAGCATTGGTCGGACCCAAAGAATATAATGGTGTATGCTCGAGGAAAAACCACGAGTAAAACAACATTACGAACATCGTTGGTACTGATTTGATTTGACGATAGCCCACACTCAAATCAAAGGATTGATAAGACAATAGGTCCAGCAACTGATCACAGGGACCAATCGATGAAGATATCATCTTTCTTCAACTACCACACCAACACCAGGATATCCCTTTGAAACGAACTAAGTTAGGTAAGCTTTTATCTTCCAACTCTCCAAGTTGTCGTTTAGCTTAACCAACTAGCTCAGAGGTATCCAACACGAATTCTTGGAGAAAGGGTGGTTTATAGGAATAAACCAACTTGATCACGAACTCAGCATAGCGGTTAGGTGACAACCTGGTAATACTTCAGAGAAGATATACGGAAAATCACGAACCACCGATATGTTACTAAGCTCGAGAACAATCTTGCTTTTCAGGGCGAGATGATATGATCAAATGAGCTAGGACTTGACAAAATCCTAACTCATCAATCAAAGAGTGCACCAGGAAATAAGGACTAGGTAGCACAATCTATCTTAGAATGGTGATTCAATAACCAACACGTTAAGAATGAGGATGTTGTCCATTTAACTACCAAGCAACAAGGTTGCTATGAGTATTGATTTCACACATCACGATTCACTTGTCGGCGTTCCGATTATAATAACACGGGAACCGAGAAATGAATAATGATGGAGAGAGTATCACTGTATCAAGAGTTCATAGGATGGTGTGCAATTCCCATGATATTCTTGATATAAAGATGGTAATACTCCAAGGTAAAACAGAACAAAAGTTGGATTAGCAACTTGATCTGCAGGGTGCAACTGCTTTGACCCAATCCTAGATATGGATGAGGTACTGGAGTTTGTTTCTCCAAGTCATTCAGGACAGAATGGCTTGACGGACCACAAGAGTAATAGGCATCGATAAACGAACGCACGCATACTCTTGACTATCAACTGATAGACGAAGGTCAGTAGACAACTAAAGAGGGACAACTCAAAGGAACATATAACTTTCTGAGTTGTGGATGCATAGATTAGTATGTCGAACCAAGTTCAACTTAATTCTTCCGGATAACCCATGCAGAAAGGTTGAGCTGGCAGAGTCACAATATAGCATGGAGAACTCATCGAGAGCACTCTTGTTGTCATCTTTTGGTTTAGAAGAACTCCTGCCAAGGATGGTTCATGGTAATTGGAAGAAGGATGTACCACGAACCTCGAGGCCTATCGCAAAGGTTACTAATATCCTAAAGGAACTAGCAAACACTATCAACATGAAGTAAGTAGAGTGAATCTCGGGTTCAAAACCCAGGAATAGAATACCTACTACTAAGTAGCATCACGGGATGCTTTCGAGAGTAAAGGCCAGAATCTTCACACTGAGACACAAATCATGGCTAAATTACTAGATGATCCCCTAAGACACCTAGGGTCATAATACCAGCTCCAACATATATGTCAAGGCAATAAAGTACCTCAACTCACTGATCTGTGTGATTAATCTGACCAAAGGCACATTGGAAACAGAAGGAAGGGATTTGCAAATGCATCCGACTATTTTAGAAACCTGGGATGACTCGGACAGCATAACGGCTGTAAATGCTCAAAAAGATTTGAGACATTCACAAAAATGGTGGCATAACCACTCAGGAAGCACAATATCAAGGTTTCGAGATCAACAGTTAACATACAGAAGTAGTAAAGGCTGAACTGAGATTTAAATCCAACAATCTTATAGGTCTACGGATTAGTAACACGTGATCCTGATAGAAAGAAGAGAATTCTAGTTCTTAATCCCCGTAGAAAGAAGAGGTTGACTCAGATCAGAAGGCCATGAGGTATAAGGAGTAAAAAGAGCCTTACGTTCCATCCCACAATCAATTCCCTTATATAACTAAAGAATTTCTAGACTCAACTTCGACCAGTTTGGCTTGGTAATCCTACAGGCAGTCAAGCTCTGATACCAACGCTGTCAGGACCCCGACTCAATGCCACATCGATCTAGCATGTAACACCTCATATCACTTTGCGGCCTCACGCACGGTATTCCCACGGGTGTCGCCTTACCTTTGCCCGGGACCGTTTGCGCCTTTTGGCACACGTATATGATAGTGTCGCTAGCATCCATATGATAAGGAGCCCGGGCTGACATGGCTAGTCGTAAACCCAAAGTGGCACAAACTTACAGGGACAGGCATCCATGACCCAGCATCGAACGTGTCGGTCATCAGCGAGTGAATCCAGGCTGTAGCACTGGGCTAGCAGGACTCCGGTGAACCGGGCTGTAGCGGGCTAACAGGACTCCGGTATTCATCGCGTGACATTTCCCCGAAGGGACAGACACAGGAACGAAGAAGGACACATGCCGGCCAGCCTAAGTGTTCCGGAGCAGTAGCAAGCTACCATGGCTCGGTGGAAACACTAGGAGACATTTCCCGGTAAGAGAGGCTACTAAGGATAAACAACTAGATAGTCAGATCCCACACATACCAAGCATTTCAATAACATACACACAATATGCTCGATATGTGCAAATACAACATGGCATCACAACATGACTCTACAACTCAAGTATTTATTCAATAGGCTCCGAGGAGCGAGATATTACAAACATGGGTCTCATGACCCAACAATCAGAGCATACAAGTCAAAGCACATGCGGAAGCTTAACATGTCTGAGTACAGACATCTATAAATGAAAAGGCTGAGAAGCCTGACTATCTACCAGATCCTGCCGAGGGCACAAGATCGTAGCTGAGGTAACAAGCTAAACGTCGAAGTCCAAGCGGAACTACTAGTGAGACTGAAGTCTCTCTGCAAAAACATAAATAGGCAAACGTGAGTACAAATGTACCCAGCAAGACTTACATCAGAACTAACTACATATGCATCATTATCAACAAAGGGGATGGTGGGGTTTAACTGCAGCAAGCCAGCTTTGACTCGGTGGCTATCCTGAACTACGACTGCAAGTAACTCTTTTGAGGTGGCGCACACGAGTCCACATATTCACCATATCAATACACCACTATGGATCCGCTCCCGTCTCCCTACGAGAACGCCATCCATAGCACTCACGCTTATCTTGCGTATTTTAGAGTATCCACTTTCACTTGTCTATGAACTATGCAAGGGGTCCAAGTTTCCATATCCGAGGAATCCGGCTATTCGAATAGATAATGATAACCCTGCAGGGGTGTACTTCTTCACACACGCTTTCGCCACTTATCGCCCTGTACACGTCATGTACCTCGGCAACCTTCAAGCGGAAGCCGGGCGAGGGAGTCGGCCACGACCTGACTAACCGAACAAGTCTCTAGTCCAGGTTTATCGCCTATTCGGGTTCCATCCGCAAGGAGATCCGGCCGGGGTGTCGCTCACGGCCCCAAACGATGTGAGCAGGGTTCCCAAGCCCACCATCGACGGGTGATCTACCTTGGTACACCGTGCCACTGTGCCTAGTCTGTCCCAAGCCCACCTGTACCGGGTGCCACTTGGTAGACTACTAACACTACCTACAAACACCAGAAACTAGTTGCAACTCCTGGACAGAGATCAAGTTGATTAATAAGTCGAGAGGGCTTGGAGCGCCCGGAGCTCCAATGTGTGGTAGTAACTGATCATGGATCACAAACACAGAACTCAGTTCCTGAGGACGGCTGCAATGAGACAACCCACCATGTACTCCTACATGGCCTCTCACCGCTACCTTTACCAAATCGTGTTCACACACTTAGCTCACACACAGTAGGACATGTTCACACGCCTCTGATTCATTCCCGATGAATCAGACCTGACTCAACTCTAAGCAGTAGCAGGCATGACAAACAAGCATGAATGAGTAGGCACATCAGGGCTCAAACAACTCCTACTCATGCTAGTGGGTTTCATCTATTTACTGTGGCAATGACAGGTCATGCAGAGGATAAAGGGGTTCAGCTACCGCAACAAGTAACAGATGAATTGTTGTTGTCCTAATGCAGTAAAAGAGAGCAGGGGCGAGAGAGTGGGATTTTATCGGAATGAACAAGGGGGTTTTGCTTGCCTGGCACTTCTGAAGATAATATAGTTCTTCATCGGTGTCATCGAACAATCGTCGGAACGTCGTCTACTGAGAGGGGACAATTACCGGCAAACAAGAAAGAACACAATCAATGCGATCCAACAATATGATGCATGCTATGACATGGCAATATGAATGTGTTTTGTGCTAATGCAACTAAAACCAGATTAAATGAAGTTGGTTTGAATCCAAGATTCAAACTCAAACTCCATATGTGGATATTTAAATGCCATTAATATGATTTGTGCTAAACAGCATCTATAAGTTGTTCTAACATGCATGAAAATGATACAGATGGATAGATTGGATTTTTCTGATCATTTTTCATATATAATTTATTTCATTTGGAGTTACGGTTGAATTTCTATGAATTTTAGAAGTTTTAGGCATTTTCTGGAAATAATAAATCATTTAAGATTTATTTAAATTCCAGAAAGGAATTATTGCGTCAGCATGACCTCATAGTGATGTCAGCAGGTCAACAGGTCACTGTCCGGTCAAACCTGACAGTGGGTCCCGCGTGTCAGTGAAATTAGTTTAGTTAGAATGTAATTAAACTAAACTGGGTTAATTAACAGGGCTGGGCCCCACCTGTCAGTGACTCATCGGAGTCAACCAGGGCCCACCCGTGGTCAAAGTCAACGTCAGCTGCGCCGGCGTTTAGCTGCCGGCGAGCCCGACGCGGCGGCGAGAGTGGTTTTGGCCACTCCGACGACCAAAAGGGCCGCGGAGGGCATCTAGGTGGAGCTGGGGACGAGCCGAAGCTCTTGGTGGAGTTAGCTGGGGTCGGGGTGGCCGGAATCGGCGCCGGCGACGACTTAGGTGGCCGCCGGAGTTCGGCCGAGGTCGAACACGGCGCTGCGGTGCACTAGAGGGGAAACGGAAGGGCGCTGCGGGCTCCTGGGAGGGCGGCAAACTTGGTAACATGCTCGGGCGCAGGCTGGGGTGGCCCTGGCCACGGCGGCGCCATGGCCGGCGGCGAGGAGCGATCGGCTCCGGTGATTAGGGCGGCTAGAGGGTACGCTCCGCAGCGAGAAGAGAGGGGAAAGACGGCAGGGCTCACGTGGATCGTGTAGGGCCTGGTCGGCGAGCTCGGGGAAGCACGAACGGCGGCGAATCGACGATGAGGTTGACGGCGGCCGAAGGTTGAAGATGAGCTTGAAGACGACGCTGCAGGGCTTCCGGAGGGCCGTGGATCGGTGGGGAGGAAGAGGGGGTCGAGGCGGAGCTTCCTGGGGCGTCGGTGAGGCGTGGGGGTGGCGGTGGCCGCGAGGGAGCTCGTCGGCGGCGACGGCTGCGTTCGGCGAGTGAGAGAGAGGAAGCGGAGGAGAGAAACGAGGGAGAGGGAGAGGGCGAGGGGGTCCAGGGGGTCGCGCTGGCGTCGTCTAGGCGCGACGAGGGGAAGCCAGGCAGGCTAGGAGGGAGGAGGTGGCCGGGGCGCGTGGCCGCGCGCGCCGGGCGCGTGCCCGTGTCCTTCTGGCGAGGGAGGAAGACGACACGGGGAGGTGGCGGTGGCGGGCTGGGCCGGCCAGCTGCAGTGCTGGGCCGGTTTGGCTACCAGGTGAGCGCCAGATAAGTCCTTCTCTCTCTCTCTCTTTTATTTCTATTTAATTCTGTTTTCTATTTTCTGTAGGTTGTTTTGATTTAGTTTTAGACACTAAATCATTTTTATTGCTTCTGATAATTATGATAGGGACTGGTAGGATTATTCCAAAGCCCTTCATCAAAGATCAGAATTATTGGACATATATTAATTAATTAAGAAATATATATCCAATGCAAATAGTTATTTATTTAATTCAAATGCCCAAAATAATTAACTCTGAGATACCAAAAATATTGTTTTGAGTTTTACCTCTTTGCAATATTTTCAGAGACTTAGAGGAACATTTTCTTGGACTTCTTTGAGAAGATTTTAATGTTGATCATTTTTAGAAGGTTTCTGAGGCTTTGAAAATTCCTCAATTCAAATTTCATTTGAAATTAAACATGATGCACACATGGAAGCAAGCATAGGTCAGGCCAGAACTAGGGATGTGACAACAACACTCCACCACTACAAGAGGATCTCGTCCCGAGATCTAGGATTGCACCGGAGAGAAACGGAAGAGGAAGCGAAGAGGTAAAACTAAGTTGCTTCTTCGGTAAACGAGTGAAAGCCATGAACCTTGAGAGGTTAAACCATTTTGAGAAAAGAAAACAACGGAGATGATCGAAGTTGAAAACACTCCGTTAGAAAAGAGGAACAAGGAAGAACAAATTCAGACAGCACTCCGGTTGAAAAGAGATGTAAGACTTTGATAAGGTGAAAAGAACTTGAGCAGAGGGCACAACACTCCGGTTGAATGGATAAGCAATGGAAAGAACATGATCTTTGACAAAATTGAGATAATGGGTTGAATAGAACAACATCACAAAGCCTCCGGAAGAAATGAAAGAATGGAATTAAAGGAACGGAGAAGAAAACAACATCTTCTACCTCAAATGAGCTTGAAAAAACATCTTTAGGAGAAGGGTCGAACGGAGTTGTTGGAAAACCAACAACGAAAAGAGTAAGCTTGTAGTGGGCTTATGGAAAACTTCTAAAAACTATGAGGTGAAATTCTGCCACTAACGAAAACAATAGATTGGATTGATATGAACAAGGAGACGAGAAACTTATTTCAGCGGGAGGATAAATGAAGAACTTGGGTCGTTTATAAGCACCATAAATAGCAACAATCCTTGGGGAAATCTTTAGGTGAAATATAACCCAAGATAACTCCAACGAAGAGGTTAATGGATTGCAAAGGATCTCCTGAACGAAAAGAAAATGAAGGGTTTACATATCTCATTCGTGACAACTTGCGAATCATGAAACACGAAGGGAAATTGTCAAGAATGACATAACACCACCTCAAAAGATAAGGTAGAAAGAATTGCACTTCGGAATGCAATATGAAGAATGCTTGAACTCCTCAAAACAAGACATGTGTTGAGCACCATGTTTATTTGAGAGTATAGCTTGGTGGATCATAACTTCAAGAGAAATCTTGAAGAACAATTGAAGAATGAAAAGAATCCTTGACGAACCACGAAGTAGAGCCTCCATGAAGAACTCCGGTAACAAAATGATGATAGAAGAAAGAGAAGTTGAAAACACAAGGTGAAGCCTTGTAATGATTTAGATGGATCTTCATGGTGATATAGTTGAGAGATCTTGGAACTTCAAGAAAAGTATGAAGCACTTGAACCGAGAATTTACTCATCGTGGACAAACTCCGTAAGAAAGAATCCATCATTTGGATGAAGCAAGAATAAGAATTATGTTATGCATATCCTTCACCAATTTAAATTGATGACAAGCAACAGATTTGGCATACTACTTATTCTTCAATGAACCACCGGTAGGATTGAAACAACGAATGAATTACTATGATAACCATGAAGAGAATCTTGAGCAAACCATGTAAGACTTGAAAATGAAAGTACCAAAGGCACAAAACACTGGGAAGAATTTGAAAACGAATGAAGATACTTGCTGGGATTTAGATACGTGTGAGCAAATAGAACACGAGCTGCTTAGAGAATACTTGAATGATGCACCGGTAAGATTTGGAGAACGAGAGCTGAAAACTAGAATGAATAATTCTGAGATGATGGGATCCGGAGAATCAAACTAAAAGACTCCTGAATTGCTCCAGATGGTTGAAAAGAATTCTCACAATCGAAAACAATTATGAGAGGATGGCATAACGCTAGAACCACGAATCTTTGATAGAACGGAACAAGATTTAAGGTAAAACTCTTCTTTGGTCTTCAAAATCCGAGAATGACGACGAGAAACACCACCATGAATTATTGAGATACTCCGGGAGAATGAATAATGAAGGAGTTGAGCCAATGATGAAAGGAATTTGAAAGATCTTGGAGGAAGACACATGATTGATGATAATTCATTTTTACGTCAAGTTGGAGAAGAATTTGAGAGTAATTCCGGGAAAATAGAAGAGTCAGGTAAGATCCTGGGAAAGACCTGTGGGTTAGGGCCTGATACGTCTCCAACGTATCTATAATTTTTGATTGCTCCATGCTATATTATCTACTATTTTGGACTATATTGGGCTTTATTTTCCACTTTTATATTATTTTTGGGACTAACCTATTAACCGGAGGCCCAGCCCAAAATTGTTGTTTTTTGCCTATTTCAGTGTTTCAGATAAACGGAATGTCAAATGGAGTCCAAACGGAATAAAACCTTCGGGAACGTGATTTTCTCACCGAACGTGATCCAGTAGACTTGGACCCTGCTCCAAGGAACAAAAGAGGCGGTCACGGGGGTGGGGGGCGCGCCCCCCCTAGGGCACGCCCCTTGCCTCGTGGGCCCCTTGTTGCTCCTACGGCATACTTCTTCATCCTATATATACACACGTACCCCCAAACAATCAGAACAGGAGCCAAAAACCTAATTCCACCGCCGCAACTTTCTGTATCCACGAGATCCCATCTTGGGGCCTATTCCGGAGCTCCGCCGGAAGAGGGCCGTCATCACGGAGGGCTTCTACATCATCCTAGCCCCTCCGATGAAGTGTGAGTAGTTTACCTCAGACCTTTGGGTCCATAGTTAGTAGCTAGATGGATTCTTCTCTCTCTTTGAATCTCAATACAAAGTTCTCCCCCTCTCTTGTGGAGATCTATTCGATGTAATCTTCTTTTTGCGGTGTGTTTGTTGAGAACGATGAATTGTGGGTTTATGATCAAATCTATCTATGAATAATATTTGAATCTGCTCTGAATTCTTTTATGTATGATTGGTTATCTTTGCAAGTCTCTTCAAATTATCCGTTTGGTTTGGCCAACTAGATTGGTAGTTCTTGCCATGGGAGAAATGCTTAGCTTTGGGTTCGATCTTGCGGTGTCCTTACCCAGTGACAGAAGGGGCAGCAAGGCACGTATTGTATCGTTGCCATCGAGGATAACAAGATGGGGTTTATTTCATATTGCATGAATTTATCTCTCTACATCATGTCATCTTGCTTAAGGCGTTACTTTGTTTTTAACTTAATACTCTAGATGCATGCTAGATAGTCAGTCGATGAGTGGAGTAATAGTAGTAGATGCAGAATCGTTTTGATCTACTTGTCACGGACGTGATGCCTACATACATGATCATGCCTAGATATTCTCATAAATATGCTCAATTCTATCAATTGCTTAACAGTAATTTGTTCACCCACCATAGAATACTTATGCTCTTGAGAGAAGCCACTAGTGAAACCTATGGCCCCGGATCTATTCTCATCATATCAATCTCCATCACTTTAATCTTGCTTTGCTTTTTACTTTGCTTTTACTTTTTACTTTGCATCTTTATACCAAAAATACCAAAAATATTATATCTATCAGATCTCACTCTCGTAAGTAACCGTGAAGGGATTGACAACCCCTAATCGCGTTGGTTGCGAGTAGCTATCGCTTTGTGCAGGTACGAGGGACTTGAGCGTGGGCTCCTACTGGATTGATACCTTGGTTCTCAAAAACTAAGGGAAATACTTACGCTACTCTGCTGCATCATCCCTTCCTCTTCGGGGAAAACCAACGCAAGCTCAAGACATAGCAAGAAGGATTTCTGGCGCCGTTGCGGGGGAGTCTATGCAAAAAGTCAACATACCAAGTACCCATCACAATCCCTATCTCTCGCATTACATTATTTGCCATTTGCCTCTCGTTTTCCTCTCCCCCCAATTCACCCTTGCCGTTTTATTCGCCCTCTCTCTCTCTATCCTCCCTCTCTATTTGCCTCTTTTTGCCCGTTTGCTTTTATTTGCTCGTGTGTTAGATTGCTTGTTTGTCGCGATGGCTCAAGATACTACCAAATTGTGTGACTTCACCAATACCAACAATAATGATTTCCTTAGCACTCCGATTGCTCCTCTTACCGATGTTGAATCTTGTGAAATTAATACTGCTTTATTGAATCTTGTTATGAAAGATCAATTCGCCGGCCTTCCTAGTGAAGATGTTGCTACTCATCTGAATAGCTTCGTTGATTTATGTGACATGCAAAAGAAAAAAGATGTCAATAATGATGTCGTTAAATTGAAGCTATTTCCTTTTTCGCTTAGAGATCGTGCTAAAGCTTGGTTTTCGTCTTTGCCTAAGAATAGTATTGATTCATGGAACAAGTGCAAAGATGCTTTTATCTCTAAGTATTTTCCTCCCGCTAAGATCATCTCTCTTAGAAACGATATTATGAATTTTAAACAACTTGATCATGAACATGTTGCACAATCTTGGGAGAGAATGAAATTAATGATACGTAATTGCCCTACTCATGGTTTGAATTTGTGGATGATCATACAAATTTTTTATGCCGGATTGAATTTTGCTTCTAGAAATCTTTTAGATTCGGACGTGGGAGGCATTTTATGGAAATCACTTTAGGATATGCTACTAAACTCCTAGATAATATTATGGTTAATTATTTTCAATGGCATACTGAAAGATCTTCTAATAAAAAAGTGCATGCGATAGAAGAAATTAATGTGTTGAGTGGAAAGATGGATGAACTTATGAAATTATTTTCTACTAAGAGTGTTTCTTCTAATCCTAATGATATGCCTTTGTGTACTTTGATTGAGAATAACAATGAATCTATGGATGTGAATTTTGTTGGTAGGAATAATTTTGGTAACAACGCTTATAGAGGGAATTTTAATCCTAGGCCATATCCTAGTAATCCTTCTAATAATTTTGGTAATTCCTACAACAACTCTTATGGAAATTATATAAGATGCCCTCTGAATTTTAGAATAGTGTTAAAGAGTTTATGAATTCACAAAAGAATTTTAATGCTTTGCTTGAAGAGAAATTGCTTAAAGTTGATGATTTAGCTAGAAACGTTGATAGAATTTCTCTTGAGGTTGATTCTTTAAAGCTTAGATCTATTCCTCCTAAGCATGATATCAATGAGTCTCTCAAAGCCATGAGAATTTCCATTGATGAGTGCAAGGAAAGAACCGCTAGGATGCGTGCTTCCAAAGATGCCTTTATTAAAGCGTGTTCTTCCAATACCTATGAAAATCAAGATGAAGATCGAAAAGTTATTGATGTGTCTCCTATTAAATCTTTATTTTGCAATATGAATCTTGATGAAACTGAATATGATCTTCCTTTACCTAGAAGGTGTTCTAAAAATTTGGAGTATTTAGATCTTAATGACGAAATTGACGAAAGTGGGATTGAAAGAAATAAAAATCTAGATGTTGCTAAACCCACTATATTGGATTTCAAGGAATTTAATTATGAAAGTTGCTCTTTAATTGATTGTATTTCCTTGTTGCAATCCATGCTAAATTCTCCACGTGCTTATAGTCAAAATAAAGCCTTCACCGAACATATTGTTGATGCCTTGATGCAATCTTATGAAGAAAAACTTGAGTTGAAAGTTTCTATCCCTAGAAAACTCTATGATGAGTGGGAACCAACTATTAAAATTAAAATTAAAGATCATGAGTTTTATGCTTTGTATGATTTGGGTGCTAGTGTCTCTACTATTCCCAACATGCAACACTTTCCTAGAAAGAAAATAAAATTACCATATGAAACTATCATGAGAGCCACTTATGGATTGCCAACCAAAGATGGCAATACCTAGATCTATACTCGCTTTTATGCCTAGCTAGGGGCGTTAAACGATAGCGCTTGTTGGGAGGCAACCCAATTTTATTTTCATTCCTTGCCTTTTGCTCATGCTTAGTAATAAATAAATTATTTAGCCTCTGTTTTGGTTGTGTTTTTTGTGTTTAATTAGTGTTTGTGCCAAGTAGAACCGTTGGGAAGACTTGGGGAAAGTCTTGTTGAACTTGCTGTAAAAAACAGAAACTTTAGCGCTCACGAGAACTGCTGTCATTTTTATTTAAAGAGTGATATTTAGTTAATTTTTTTGCAGATGATTAATATATAAATTCCTCACCCAGAAATTTATTTTAGAATTTTTGGGGTTCCAGATCTTGCGCTAGCTACAGATTACTACAGACTGTTCTGTTTTTGACAGATTCTGTTTTTCGTGTGTTGTTTGCTTATTTTGATGAATCTATGGCTAGTAAAATAGTTTATAATCCATAAGGAAGTTGGAATACAGTAGGTTTAACACCAATATAAATAAAGAATGAGTTCATTACAGTACCTTGAAGTGGTCTTTTGTTTTCTTTCGCTAACGGAGCTCATGAGTTTTCTATTCTGAGTTTTGTGTTGTGAAGTTTTCAAGTTTTGGGTGAATTCTTTTGATGGATCATGGAACAAGGAGTGGCAAGAGACTAAGCTTGGGGATGCCCATGGCACCCCCAAGATAATACAAGGACACCAAGAAGTCAAAGCTTGGGGATGCCCCGGAAGGCATCCCCTCTTTCGTCCACTTCCATCGGTAATTTACTTGGAGCTATATTTTTATTCACCAACATGATATGTGTTTTGCTTGGAGCGTCTAGTATTATTTGTGTCTTTGTGTCTTAGTATGCCACAATCATCCTTGTTGTACACACCTTTTTAGAGATCCATACATGAATTAAAATTTGATAGAATACTCTATGTGCTTCACTTATATCTTTTGAGCTAGATAATTTTACTATATGTGCTTCACTTATATCTTTTGAGCTAAGTAATTTTGCTCTATGTGCTTCACTTAGATATTTTAGAGCATGGTGGTGGATCTGTTTTAAAGAAACTATTGATCTCTCATGCTTCACTTAAATTATTTTGAGAGTCTCTTAATAGCATGGCAATTTGCTTAATAATAATATGCTTGGTATTCAAGATTTGTGAAACTTTCTTTTGAGTGTGTTGAATACTAAGAAAAGATTGAAGCATGATAATTGTTTTGAGATATGGAGGTGATAATATTAAAGTCATGCTAGTTGAGTAGTTGTGAATTTAAATAATACTTGTGTTAAGGTTTGTGATTCTCGTAGCATGCACGTATGGTGAACCGTTATGTTACGAAGTCGGAGCATGATATATTTATTGATTGTCTTCCTTATGAGTGGCGGTCGGGGACGAGCGATGGTATTTTCCTACCAATCTATCCCCCTAGGAGCATGCGCGTAATACTTTGCTTTGATAACTTCTAGATTTTTGCAATAAGTATATGAGTTCTTTATGACTAATGTTTAGTCCATGGATTATACACACTCTCACCCTTCCACCTTTGCTAGCCTCTCTAATACCGCGCACCTTTCGCCGGTATCATACACCTACCACATACCTTCCTCAAAACAGCCACCATACCTACCTACTATGGCATTTCCATAGCCATTCCGAGATATATTGCCATGCAACTTTCCACCATCTAGTTCATCATGACACATTCATCATTGTCATATTGCTTAGCATGATCATGTAGTTGACATAGTATTTGTGGCAAAGCCACCGTTCATAATTTATTCATACTTGTCACTCATGATTCATTGCATATCCCGTTACACCGCCGGAGGCATCCATATAGAGTCATACTTTGTTTTAGAATCGAGTTGTAATCATTGAGTTGTAAATAAATAAAAGTGTGATGATCATCATTCAATAGAGCATTGTCCCAATAAAAAGGGGGCAATGCTACTATCCTTTTACCACACTTGTGCTTCAAAGTAACACCATGTTCTTCATATAGAGAGTCTCATATGTTGTCACTTTCATATACTAGTGGGAATTTTACATTATAGAACTTGGCATGTATATTCCAATGATGGGCATCCTCAAAATTGCCCTAGGTCTTCGTGAGCAAGCAAGTTGGATGCACACCCACTAGTTTCTTTTGTTGAGCTTTCATACATTTATAGCTCTAGTGCATCCGTTGCATGGCAATCCCTACTCACTCACATTGATATCTATTGACGGGCACCTCCATAGCCCGTTGATACGCCTAGTTGATGTGAGACTATCTTCCCCTCCTTTTTGTCTTCTCCACAACCACCATTCTATTCCACATATAGTGCTATATCCATGGCTCACGCTCATGTATTGCGTGAGATTGAAAAAGGTTTGAAAAAGTTAGAGTATGAAACAATTGCTTGGCTTGTCATCGGGGTTGTGCATGATTTAAATACTTTGTGTGGTGAAGATGGAGCATAGCCAGACTATATGATTTTGTAGGGATAACTTTCTTTGGCCATGTTATTTTGAGAAGACATAATTGCTTTGTTAGTATGCTTGAAGTATTATTATTTTTATGTCAATATAAACTTTTGTCTTGAATCTTTCTAATCTGAATATTCATACCACAATTAATAAGAATTGCATTGAAATTATGCCAAGTAGCACTCCGCATCAAAAATTCTCTTTTTATCATTTACCTAGTCGAGGACGAGCAGGAATTAAGCTTGGGGATGCCTAATACGTCTCCAACGTATCTATAATTTTTGATTGCTCCATGCTATATTATCTACTATTTTGGACTATAATGGGCTTTATTTTCCACTTTTATATTATTTTTGGGACTAACCTATTAACCGGAGGCCCAGCCCAGAATTGCTGTTTTTTGCCTATTTTAGTGTTTCGGATAAACGGAATATCAAACGGAGTCCAAACGGAACAAAACCTTCGGGAACGTGATTTTCTCACTGAAGGTGATCCAGAAGACTTGGACCCTGCTCCAAGGAACAAAAGAGGCGGTCACGAGGGTGGGGGTGCCCCCCCTCCTAGGGCGCGCCTCCCTGCCTCGTGGGGCCCTCGTTGCTCCTCCGGCGTACTTCTTCCTCCTATATATACACACGTGCCCCCAAACGATCAGAACAGGAGCCAAAAACCTAATTCCACCGCCGCAACTTTCTGTATCCACGAGATCCCATCTTGGGGCCTGTTCTGGAGCTCCGTCGGAAGAGGGCCGTCATCACGGAGGGCTTCTACATCATCCTAGCCCCTCCGATGAAGTGTGAGTAGTTTACCTCAGACCTTCAGGTCCATAGTTAGTAGCTAGATGGCTTCTTCTCTCTCTTTGAATCTCAATACAAAGTTCTCCCCCTCTCTTGTGGAGATCTATTTGATGTAATCTTCTTTTTGCGGTGTGTTTGTTGAGACCGATGAATTGTGGGTTTATGATCAAGTCTATCTATGAATAATATTTGAATCTTCTCTGAATTCTTTTATGTATGATTGGTTATATTTGCAAGTCTCTTCGAATTATCCGTTTGGTTTGGCCAACTAGATTGGTAGTTCTTGCCATGGGAGAAGTGCTTAGCTTTGGGTTCGATCTTGCGGTGTCCTTACCCAGTGACAGAAGGGGCAGCAAGGCACGTATTGTATCGTTGCCATCGAGGATAACAAGATGGGGTTTATTTCATATTGCATGAATTTATCTCTCTACATCATGTCATCTTGCTTAAGGCATTACTCTGTTTTTAACTTAATACTCTAGATGCATGCTGGATAGCGGTCGATGAGTGAAGTAATAGTAGTAGATGCAGAATCGTTTCGATCTACTTGTGAAGGACGTGATGCCTATATACATGATCATGCCTAGATATTCTCATAACTATGCTCAATTCTGTCAATTGCTCAACAGTAATTTGTTCACCCACCGTAGAATACTTATGCTCTTGAGAGAAGCCACTAGTGAAACCTATGGCCCCGGGATCTATTCTCATCATATCAATCTCCATCACTTTAATCTTGCTTTGCTTTTTTACTTTGCTTTTACTTTTTACTTTGCATCTTTATACCAAAAATATTATATCTATCAGATCTCACTCTCGTAAGTAACCGTGAAGGGATTGACAACCCCTAATCGCGTTGGTTGTGAGTAGCTATCGCTTTGTGAAGGTACGAGGGACTTGAGCGTGGGCTCCTACTGGATTGATACCTTGGTTCTCAAAAGTGAGGGAAATACTTACGCTACTCTGCTGCATCATCCCTTCCTCTTCGGGGAAAACCAACGCAAGCTCAAGACATAGTAGGGCCCACTGAAAAGAAACACCATTGAACAATTTAAAAGATAGATTGCGCCGGTTGAATTAAATGGCTTGAATAAGGTAAGACCTCGAAATAGCTTGAACGGATGCAGAGTGGAAACACGAATCTTCGAGATATCTTCAACACTCTAGAACAATTGAATAGCAAGCAGGGAATGATTAAGAGGTGCACCGGCATGAGAAAGCATTTGCAACGAGGAAAAGATATGATTGGCAAAGCTTGAATTGAATTCACCGGAGGAGAAAGAGAAGGAAGAATGATAAACTTGAGGCTCCGTTAGTATCTTCCTGAGAATCACCGGAAATGAACATTGACGGAAAGGAATGGAGAGGCTTCACATCCATAAAATGGATACTTGATTAAGAAATATGAGTCCTCGAAGAAAAAGGGTGGGAGGGCGGGAAAACAAAGGCAACTTGGGACGGATGAAACAAACAACATTGATAAGACTTTGAGTTGATCTTGCGGATGTTGAAAAATGATCAGATCCACTTGAAGAGAAACACGTCAGTTGAAAAGGATTGACATGACAATCTCGATTATCATGAAGGGTTAGTATTCCCATAGAAATATGAGAACACCGCTTAGGAAAGGTATGGAATCAACATTTGACTTCGAAGCAACTTGAATACCACAACAACAAAAACAAAACAAGGGTTAGACTTGCAAAATAAGCCGGAAACAAACATATGATAGACCCCATATCATATCATGTGTCTGTTGGAAAGATATTCTAGGAGCTACTTGAGTTCCCACTTATAAACTCCCAAAACTTTCTGGTTATGCAATCAGGTGTTGGGGATACAGGGGAAGCATAATATCTCACCCAAAACTAGCAAATCCTACATCCAGCTGTATCCATCCTTCAACACATAACCAAGAAACCTTCGGAAATCATTTACATCAACCTTCGAAAAGCATCCGTTATACGAGTTATGGCAATACTCCTGAACTCCCGCCCCAGTACTGGGTGGCATCGAGGTTATCTCACCAACAACTGCATAAAAGAGATTTTCGATGTCGGTGAAACTCAGGTATTCCAGAATTGCAACGATAAAATTGTGACGACAACACCTCGGAGCTCAACTCTCCGGGACACTTCCACAACCCCTAAATGTCAGGAGGCACCAAGAACAATGTTCTCGTCACAAAACCATCAGAATGATACCAAGATACCCGTGTGATCCTAAAAAAAATTTAGTGAAATTTGAGAAGTGAAGAGTCAAAACTTCTACGTCAGGAGGCCTCACCAGAGCAACGAAGGGACTGGGGAGTAAAAAGAATCCTAATCTCCAATATATATAATCCTAAGACTCAAAACATTTTTTTCTAGACTCAGCAACGTCAGCGATTCGATCAAGCAGGGGGCTCCTAAGTCGGGGATGGCTCTGATTACCAACTTGTAACACCCATAATGCGGCTATATCTCCCACGTGTCGGGGCACGACTTAGAGGCATAGCCGCATGGTAGGTTTGTCGCAAGAGGGGAATCTTCACACAATCCCATGTACTGAATAAGAAAGGGATAAAGAGTTGGCTTACAATAAACATACATCATCCAGAATACAATCAAGGTCCGACTACGAAACCAAAATAAAAGAAGACAACCCCAAATGCTAGATCCACGAGCATCCCAACTGGACTCCACTACTGATCAACTGGAAACGAAACAACACAATGAACACGAGCTTCCTTGGGCTCCTGCTTGAGCTCGGTTGCGTCACCTGCATTGGTATCATCGGCACCTGCAACTGTTTGGAAGTATCTGTGAGTCACGAGGACTCAGCAACCTCACACCCTCGAGATCAAGATTATTTAAGCTTATGGGTAGGGTAAGGTAATGAGGTGGAGCTGCAGCAAGCACTAAGCGTATATGGTGGCTAACTTACGCAAATGAGAGCGAGAAGAGAAGCAATGCACGGTCGTGAACTAGAAGTGATCAGGAAGTGATCCTGAAACTACTTACGTCCAAGCATAACCCAAGAACCGTCTTCACTTCCCGGACTCCACTGAGAAGAGACCATCACGGCTACACACGCGGTTGATTCATTTTAATTAAGTTAAGTGTCAAGTTTTCTACAACCGGACATTAACAAATTCCCATCTGCCCATAACCGCGGGTGATACGTCTCCGTCGTATCTACTTTTCCAAACACTTTTGCCCTTGTTTTGGACTCTAACTTGCATGATTTGAATGGAACTAACCCGGACTGACGCTGTTTTTAGCATAATTGCCATGGTGTTATTTATGTGCAGAAACAAAAGTTCTCGGAATGACCTGAAACTTCACGGAACGTCTATTTGGAAATAATTAAAAATCATTGCAAAAGATGAAGACCAGGGGACCCACACCCTAGCCACGAGGGTGGGGGCGCGCCTGCCCCCCCCCCCCCAAGGGAGCGCCCCTACCTCGTGGGCCCCCTGGAGCTCCTCCGAACTCAACTCCAACTCTATATATTTGCTTTCGGGGAGAAAAAAATCATAGAGAAGGAATCATCACATTTTACGATACGGAGCCGCCGTCAATCCCTAAAACCTCTCGGGAGGGCTGATCTGGAGTCCGTTCGGGGCTCCAGAGAGGGGAACCCGTCGCCATCGTCATCATCAACCATCCTCCATCACCAATTTCATGATGCTCACCGCCGTGCGTGAGTAATTCCATCATAGGATTGCTGGATGGTGATGGGTTGGATGAGATTTATCATGTAATCGAGTTAGTTTTGTTAGGGTTTGATCCCTAGTATCCACTATGTTCTGAGATTGATGTTGCTATGACTTTGCTATTCCTAATGCTTGTCACTAGGGCCCGAGTACCATGATTTCAGATCTGAACCTATTATGTTTTCATCAATATATGAGAGTTCTTGATCCTATCTTGCAAGTCTAGAGCCACCTATTATGTGTTATGATCCGTTAACCCCGAAGTGACAATAATCGGGATACTTACCGGTGATGACCGTAGGTTGAGGAGTTCATGTATTCACTGTGTTAATGCTTTGGTTTGGTACTCTATTAAAAGGAGGCCTTAATACCCCTTAGTTTCCGCTAGGACCCCGCTGCCACGGGAGGGTAGGACAAAAGATGGCATGCAAGTTCTTTTCCATAAGCATGTATGACTATATTCGGAATACATGCCTACATTGCATTGATGAATTGGAGCTAGTTCTGTGTCACCCTATGTTATAACTGTTACATGATGAACCGCATCCGGCATAATTTTCTATCACCGATCCATTGCCTACGAGCTTTCCATATATTATTCTCCACTTATTTACTTTTCCGTTGCTATTGCTATCATCACTACAAAATACCAAAAACATTACTTTTGATATCATTACCTTTTGCTACCATTACCACTACTATCATATTACTTTGCTACTAAATACTTTGTTGTAGATGTTAAGTTTCCAGGTGTGGTTGAATTGACAACTCAGCTGCTAATACTTGAGAATATTCTTTGGCTCCCCTTGTGTCGAATCAATAAATTTGGGTTGAATACTCTACCCTCGAAAACTGTTGTGATCCCCTATACTTGTGGGTTATCAGGACTATTTTCTGGCGCCGTTGCCAGGGAGCACAGCTCTATTCTTTGAGTCACTTGGGATTTATATCTTCTTATCATTATGAAGAACTTGAGAGATCCGAAAACCAAGATTTATCCCTCAACTACGAGGGGAGGTAAGGAACTGCCATCTAGCTCTGCACTTGATTCACCTTCTGTTTTGAATAAGCCTGCGACAACTAAACCTGCTTCTGCTATTCGTTCTGATATGTCGCATGTTATTGATGATGCCACTTCTGCTATGCATGATACTTATGATGAAACTACTTCTATGCTTGATACTACTATGCCACTTGGTGAATTTCTTGATGAACAACTTGCTAGGGTTAGAGAGAATGAAAATATTGAATCTGATAATATTGATGAAAGTGATGATGAAGACTCTCCCCCTAATAAATATGAATCGCCTATTATTCCTGAGGGTTATGTTTTTGAAAAGGAAGCTTCTTTAGCTATTTTAGCTTGCAAAGATAGATATGAGCTCAAGAGGTTATTAGCTAAATGGAAGCAGCAATTGCTATCTCTTGAGCTTGCGTTGGATTTCCCCAAAGAGGAAAGGATGATGCAGCAGAGTAGCGTAAGTATTTCCCTCAGTTTTTGAGAACCAAGGTATCAATCCAGCAGGAGGCCACGCTCAAGTCCCTCGTACCTGCACAAAACGATAGCTACTCGCAACCAACGCGATTAGGGGTTGTCAATCCCTCCACGGTCACTTACGAGAGTGAGACTGATAGATATAATATTTTTGGTATTTTTGGTATAGAGATGCAAAGTGAAAAGTAAAAGGCAAAGTAAAAAAGCAAAGCAAGATAAAAGTGATGGAGATTGATATGATGAGAATAGACCCGGGGGCCATAGGTTTCACTAGTGGCTTCTCTCAAGAGCATAAGTATTCTATGGTGGGTGAACAAATTACTGTTGAGCAATTGACAGAATTGAGCATAGTTATGAGAATATCTAGGCATGATCATGTATATAGGCATCACGTCTGTGACAAGTAGACCGAAACGATTCTGCATCTACTACTATTACTCCACTCATCGACCGCTATCCAGCATGCATCTAGAGTATTAAGTTAAAAACAGAGTAACGCTTTAAGCAAGATGACATGATGTAGAGAGATAAATTCATGCAATATGAAATAAACCCCATCTTTTTATCCTCGATGGCAACGATACAATACATGCCTTGCTGCCCCTTCTGTCACTGGGTAAGGACACCGCAAGATCGAACCCAAAGCTAAGCACTTCTCCCATGGCAAGAACTACCAATCTAGTTGGACAAACCAAATAGATAATTTTAAGAGACTTGCAAAGATAACCAATCATACATAAAAGAATTCAGAGAAGATTCAAATATTATTCATAGATAGACTTGATCATAAACCCACAATTCATCGGTCTCAACAAACACACCGCAAAAAGAAGAAGATTACATTGAATAGATCTCCACAAGAGAGGGGGAGAACTTTGTATTGAGATCCAAAAAGAGAGAAGAAGCCATCTAGCTACTAACTATGGACCCAAAGGTCTGAGGTAAACTACTCACACTTCATCGGAGAGGCTATGGTGATGTAGAAGCCCTCCGTGATGACGGCCCTCTCTGGCGGAGCTCCGGAACAGGCCCCAAGATGGGATCTCGTGGATATAGAAAGTTGTGGCGGTGGAATTAGGTTTTTGGCTCCTGTTCTGATCGTTTGGGGTACGTAGGTATATATAGGAGGAAGGAGTACGTCGGTGGAGCACCGAGGGGCCCACGAAGCAGGGGGCGCGCCCCCCACCCTCGTGACCGCCTCTTTGACTCCTTGGAGTAGGGTCCAAGTCTCCTGGATCACGTTCGGTGAGAAAATCACGTTCCCGAAGGTTTTATTCCGTTTGGACTCCGTTTGATATTATGTTTCTCCGAAATACTGAAATAGGCAAAAAACAGCAATTCTGGGCTAGGCCTCCGGTTAATAGGTTAGTCCCAAGAATAATATAAAAGTGGAAAATAAAGCCCAATATAGTCCAAAACAGTAGATAATATAGCATGGAGCAATCAAAAATTATAGATACGTTGGAGACGTATCAGCAATCTCTTAATGCTAGAATGAAACCTGACCCTGCTTTTGCTACTTCACCTATCTGTGTTACTGATAAGGATTATGAATTCTCTGTTGATCCTGATATAATTACTTTGGTTGAATCTGATCCTTTTCATGGCTATGAATCTGAAATTGTTGTGGCACATCTTACTAAATTAAATGATATAGCCACCCTGTTCACTAATGATGAGAGAACTCGCTACTTTTATATCCTTAAAATATTTCCGTTCTCATTAAAGGGTGATGCTAAGATATGGTTTAACTCTCTTGATCCTGGTTGTGTGCGTAGTCCCCAGGATATGATTTATTACTTCTTTGCTAAATATTTCCCTGCTCATAAGAAACAAGCTGCCTTAAGGGATATATATAATTTTGTGCAAATTGAAGAAGTGAGTATCCCACAAGCTTGGGGGAGGCTTCTCAAGTTACTTAATGCTTTGCCTGATCATCCTCTTAAGAAAAATGAAATACTTGATATCTTTTATAATGGACTAACCGATGCTTCCAGAGATTACCTGGATAGTTGTGCTAGTTCTGTTTTCAGGGAAAGAACACCGGATGAAGCTGAAATTCTATTGAATAATATGTTGACAAATGAAAATAATTGGACACTTCCTGAGCCAACTCCTGAGCCTATTCCTAAACCAACTCCGAAGAAAAGAGGTGTTCTATTTCTCAGTCCTGAAGATATGCAAGAGGCAAAGAAAACTATGAAATAAAAAGGTATTAAAGCTGAAAATGTTAAGAATTTACCTCCTATTGAAGAAATACACGGTCTTAATTTACCGCCTGTTGAAGAAACGTATGATCTTAATCCATTACCTATTGAAGAAATACATGGTCTTGATAACCCGACACAGGTAGTAAAGGTAAATTCTCTCTATAGATATGATAAAGCTGAAATCCCTCTTATTAAGTTTGCTAGCCCATGCTTAGATGAGTTTGATAATTTTATGGTGAACCAAGAAGATTTTAATGATTATTTTGGTAGACAATTGAAATACAATTCAAATATGCTTGAACACTTGGGTGATTATATGGCTAATGTCAAAGGTGAACTTAAACTTATTAGTAAACATGCTTCTATGGTTACCACTCAAGTAGAACAAGTACTTAAAGCTCAAAATGATTTGCTCAATGAATTGAATAGTAAGAACAATGATAATGCTGTTAGAGTTATGACTAGAGGTGGTAAAATGACTCAGGAACCTTTGTATCCTGAAGGCCACCCTAAGAGAATTGAGCAAGATTCTTAGAGAAATAATATAGATGCACCTAGTCCTTCTAAAAGAAAGAAAAAGAAAAATGATAGGACTTTGCATGCCTCTAGTGAACCTGTTATTGATACACCTGAGAATCCAAATGATATTTCTATTTCTGATGCTGAAACACAATCTGGTAATGAACCTGAAACTAGTGATAATGTTATACATAAGGTTCATGATGATGCTCAACCTAGCAATGATAATGATATAGAAATTGAACCTGCTGTTGATCTTGATAACCCACAATCAAAGAATCAACGCTATGATAAGAAAGACTTTGTTGCTAGGAAACATGGTAAAGAAAGAGAACCATGGGTTTAAAAACCCATGCATTTTCCTCCCAAACCATCCAAGAAAAAGGATGATGAGGATTTTGAGCGCTTTGTTGAAATGATTAAACCTATCTTTTTGCGTATGCGATTAACTGATATGCTTAAATTGAATCCTTATGCTAAGTACATGAAAGAAATTGTTACTAATAAAAGAAAGATATTGGAAGCTGAAATTTCCACCATGCTTGCTAATTATACTTTTAAGGGTGGAATACCAAATAAACTTGGAGATCCAGGAGTACCCACTATACCATGCTCCATTAAAAGAAACTATGTTAAAACTGCTTTATGTGATCGTGGAGCCGGTGTTAGTGTTATGCCTCTCTCTTTATATCATAGACTTGATTTGAATAAGTTGACACCTACTGAAATATCTTTGCAAATGGCTGATAAATCAACTGCTATACCTGTCAGTATTTGTGAGGATGTGCCTGTTGTGGTTGTAAACGTTACCATTTTAATGGACTTTGTTATTCTTGATATTCCCGAGGATGATAGTATGTCTATTATTCTTGGAAGACCCTTTTTGAATACTGCAGGGGCTGTTATTGATTGCAACAAAGGCAATGTCACTTTTCATGTTAATGGTAATGAGCATACGATACACTTTCCGAGGAAACAACCTCAAGTCCACAGTATTAATTCTATTGGGAAAATTCCATCAATTATTTTTGGAGGTTTTGAATTTCCTCTTCCTACTGTCAAGAAGAAATATGATATTCTTATTGTTGGGGATGTGCATATCCCCGTTGAGGTAACATAGTGTTATTCGAAATTTCTCCGGTTCCATGTTATTCGGAATGAGTTCGTTAACAAGACTTGATCAACCTTGTTAGTGGATTCCTTTTGATGATCATGAGATGGATGAAGTTATAAAACACAACTCTCGGTACCCTCCTTTTACTTTCTGTTATTTATATTAAAAATAAAAATAGTATTATCCGTCTGTTATCTGAATTATCCATGCAATATAAAAATACCCCGAAAATAAAAGTTCTCCAAATGCCCTGAAATTTAAATATGATTTTTTTCTGGAATATTTGAGAATATTTGGCACTGAGAACACAACACGGGGGGCATCCACCTTGCCACGAGGGTGGAGGGCGCGCCCTACCCCCCTGGGCGCGCCCCTGCCTTGTGGGCCCATGGTGGCCCTCCTCCACTTATTCCTGCACCCACACACGCCTTCTTCCTCCCACAAACATGAATATCCAGCTCAAGCACGAGTTCTAGCTCATTTTGCTGCCATTTTCGATCTCCTTGCTCAAAGCACCTCTCACAAAACTTCTTGGGGATTGTTCCTTGGTATGTGACTCCTCCATTGGTCCAATTAGTTTTTGTTCTAGTGCTCTATTCATTGCAAATTTGTGCTTCCTAGGTGACCATGTTCTTGAGCTTGCATGTCAAATTTATATGGTTCCAAGTAGTTCCAATGCATGATATATGCTCTAGGCACTTGTAGGAGTAGTTGCTATCAACTTTGTTAAGTTTGGTTTACTTTTATTTTGAAGTTACTAAAAAATTTCAGAAATTTTTCAAAGGAAGAAATATGCTTAGGAAAATGTACCAAGGTGTTTCTTCAAGGAAGCAAGGACCCAGGCTTGCAATGCGTGATGCTGATGAAGAGCCACCAAGAGACGCTCTAGTGCGTCCTTGTGAATGGCGTTCGGAAAACTTTATGGATCGAGCGGGAATTAAGGAAGAATTTAACGCATATTTGCGTAACGCTGATCTTGTGAGCTTCGAGGAAGAAAAATGCCGCCAGTACCACTATCTCACTAGTTCCTTTGTGAGGAGGTTTGAATTTTCATCTTCACGTAATTCTCCTACTGTCCTGTTTGATCTTTATGAAAAATCTTATACTATGGACTTAGAGGATTTTACCGCTGCTTGCAAACTTCCACAATGGGGTAGTGTCAGGGAACCTCGCAAACCTGAATTTAGAGATTTTCTTGCTAGTATAACTGTGGGGGAATCTAGAGATATAACACAAGCTACCATAGGGAGCATTCACTTTCCTGCTATACATTATTTTGCTCTCTTCATAGGTAGATGCATTAATGGTAAAGATGAGGCATGTTACATGTGTGTGCCTGACATCAGTATTCTTAGGAGTGCTGTGTTAGGAGATAAATCTTATAATTTGGGAGCCATTGTTGCACGTAGGTTGCATCTTAATAGATTTAATGGAGATTCCTTTGGTGGAATTTATGCAACCTGCTTAGCTGATTTTCTTGGTGTAACCATACGCAATGATGATATTGAATTGCCTCCTGCTTACCTAGACTTTAATGCTATGGTTCACCACCAGTTTGTTGAGAGGAATGAATCACCTCTCTAGTATCGCTTAATCTTTGACAGACGCCATGTTGTTTGTATTACTCTCCATGCTCCTGCCCTCTTTGATTATCAGGCAAAAGGAAGATATGTTATTACCAGAGAGGAGGCAGATGAGTATGAGAGGAGGGTGGAGGCCACTCGTCGCCACGCTGCAGCTCAGGAAGCGATAGCCGCTGCATCTCAGTACGACCCCAACTATTACTATGGATATCCGCCAGGCCAGCCATGGCCATAGACCAACTTAGGCCAAAAGCCTAAGATTGGGGGAGTACGTATTTCTCACCGACATTATATTCAAGTTCACACACTCATTGCTATATGTCGGTGCGCATACTTTTTCATTGTAATATCCATGCTAGTTTATTTTCCTTTTATGCTTTCTTCTTGTGTGTTTAATAAACCTTAAGAAAAACCAAAAAAATAGTTGTAGCTTTTAATTAGTTTACTTTCCATGCTTGTAGTAGTAATTAAAAAGAAAACCCAAAAATATTTCCTGTTCTTCTTTTGCTTGTTGGGAGCTTTCCCATGTAAATAGTTTTATTTCTTTTCTTTGGGGTCGATAGGAGAAGATCATAATTAAATTGATGAAGTGGCTCTTATGTGCATTATTGTTGATCTGACAAAAGAGCCCATATTGCCTTGTCCTCTCCTGTTTATTGAATGCTCGCAGATTCCAGCTTAGTCCAATGCACGTGTACTATTATTATTATCCACATCATTCGGTCGTGCAAGTGAAAAGCAATTATGACGATATATGATGGACTGACCGAGATGAGAAAAGCTGGTATGAACTCGACCTCTCTTGTTTTTGTAGATATGATTAGTTCATCGTTCCTAATTCAGCCTATTATGAATAAACATGTTTGCAATGACAACTAGAGATTATAGTTGCTTGTGCCATGCTTGATTAGCTAGGACCTTATAATGGTTTACCTTGCGTGCCAACATGCTATTAAAATGGTTGTGATGTGGTATGATAGGGTGGTATCCTTGTAACGCCCTCGATGCGGCTATATCTCCCACGTGTCGAAGCACGACTTAGAGGCATAACCGCATTGAAAGCAATGTCGCAAGTGAGGTAATCTTCACACAACCCATGTAATACATAAGGGAAAGAGATACATAGTTGGCTTACAATCGCCACTTCACACAATTACATGAATAAAGCATTACATCATCCAAATACAATCAAGGTCCGACTACGGAACCAAAATAAAAGAAGAACCCCAAATGCGACAAAGGTCCCCGATCGACCCCAACTGGGCTCCACTACTGATCAACTAGAACGAAACAACACAAAGGGCAAGATCTTCATCGAGCTCCTCCTTGAGCTTGGTTGCGTCATCTGCACGGTAACATAGGCACCTGCAAACTGGTTTTGGAAGTATCTGTGAGCCACGGGGACTCAGCAATCTCGCACCCGCGAGATCAAGACTATTTAAGCTTATAGGAAGGATGGAGTAATGAGGTGGAGCTGCAGCAAGCGACTAGCATATATGGTGGCTACAATCGCAAAAGAGAGCGAGAAGAGAAGGCAAAGCACGGTCGATAAAAGTATGATCAAGAAGTGATCCTATAGCAACCTACGTCAAGCATAACTCCAACACCGTGTTCACTTCCCGGACTCCGCCGGAAAGAGACCATCACGGTTACACACACGGTTGATGTATTTTAATTAAGGTCAACTTCGGGTTTTCTACAACCGGACGTTAACAAATTCCCATCTGCCACATAACCGCGGGCACGGCTTTCGAAAGATAATACCCTGCAGGGGTGTCCCAACTTAGCCCATCACAAGCTCTCACGGTCAACGAAGGAATAGACCTCCACCCGAGACGTTCCGATCAGACTCGGTATCCCGGTACAACAAGACATTTCGACAGGGTAAAACTAAACCAGCAACACCGCCCGAATGTGCCGACAAATCCCGATAGGAGCTGCACATATCTCTTTCTCAGGGCACACTCAGATGAGCAATCCGTACAACTAAAACCAAACCTCGAGTTTCCCCGAGGGGGCGCTGCACAGGGCTCTAGTTCGGACCAACACTCAGAGGAGCACTGGCCCGGGGGGGTTAGAATAAAGATGACCCTTGAGTCTGCAGAACCCAAGGGAAGGTGGTAGGTTGTTAGTGCAAATGGTAAAACCAATGTTGGGCATTGCTGGAAGAGCTTTACTTAAGGCGAACTGTCAAGGGGTTCCCATTATAGCCCAACCGTGTAAGGAACGCAAAATCCGGGAACATGACACCGATATGACGGAAACTAGGGCGGCAAGAGTGGAACAAAACACCAGGCATAAGGCCGAGCCTTCCACCCTTTACCAAGTATATAGATGCATTAATTAAATAAGATATATTGTGATATCCCAACAAGTAAACATGTTCCAACAAGGAACAACATCTCCATGTTCCAACAAGGAACAAACTTCAATCTTCACCTGCAACTAACAATGCTATAAGAGGGGCTGAGCAAAGCGGTAACATAGCCAATCAACGGTTTGCTAGGACATGGTGGGTTAGAGGTTTGACATGGCAATTTGGGAGGCTGACAAGCAAATGGTAGGCATCGTAGCATTGGCATGGCAAAAGAGCGAGCAAACTAGCATAGCAAAGATAGTAGTGATTTCGAGGGTATGATCATCTTGCCTGAGATCCCGCAAGGAAGAAGAACGCGTCCATGAAGAAGACAAACGGACGTAGACGAACAAATCCTCACAACTCCGGAACGAAACCGAAGCTAACGAGAGAAGCAACCCGGAAAGAAACAAACAACATGGTAAACACACAAGCATAAACATGTCATGATGCACAAACAAGCATGATGCATGTCCGGTTTAATGAGGCATGACATGGCAAAGTGCAACAAATAATACTACAAATTAAGTGGAGCTCAATACGCAACGAGTTGCATGTTGACGGAACACCACATCAATTATTTAGTTATCTCTCGTTTAAGCTACCCAACAATATTAACTGTTGTTAAACATGGCAAGAGGTGAAGCATAATATAAACTATACCATCTAAACAATTTAAATGGGGCCGGATATAAAAACAACAAATCCGGTAAATCCCCATATGCATTTAGCAATTTGATGCAACAACAAGTTTAAACATTTTAAATGTTGTTATCATGATGCGGATGACATATACATGTTTTATGCAATTTTATGAAAACGATAACATGAGCATGATACGAGGCATTTGGTCACCATGGCGGAACGAAAAAGGTGCCACGGCGGTGAAACGGAAATGGTGCCACGGCAACATATCCGAAAATGATGCCACGGCAACATATCGGTTCTGGTAGCTCATGGAGATACCGGTGCAAAAGGAAGTGGGCGTGAGCGTGTCATGCAAGATGGTGGGGTGCCCCCGGATTCCGGGTTCCCACGGGATGGCAGCATGGAAAACGAGTGACAATTCGAACACGGTGCAAACATACGGTTCATCTCATACATGCAAGGGCATCTCATCGCGGTCGTCTCGGGTTATACCTTCGAAGCGAGCAATCGGGACGGTTCTCGTTCGGCGAAGGAAGTAGTCGTTCACGGCCGTAGTGGAGGTAGACGTTCACGTGGCGACGTAGAGGAAGTAGTTGTACACGGCGACGGTAGTAGTGGAAGTTGTCGTTCTTGCACGCTCTAGGGTCGAGGGTAGAGGTTCTCGCGATCTCGGCGACGGTAGTGGTACATGTGACGTCGGGGTACTTGTTGTTTCCGTAGACGGCGGTAGAGGTACTTGACGCGGTCGTCGAACTTGACGAAATCCATCTGGAAGTAGACGTCCGTGGGGTCTTGTCGGTTGGGTACTTGGCGAACCCAGAGGCCTTCGTAGTGGTAACTCGTGAACTCCATGGGGCGGTCTTGGCATGCCACGAGCAATGGTGCGATGTCCAGGTGCATCGGCGACGGGGATCGGGCGAGGACGAGGACGAAACGCGGACCTGGGCGGCGGGAGCCCAGCTCCGACGATGGCGGCGGCGCTGGAGCGTGAACGAACGCCGGGGGAGGCAGAGAAGCTCGCGTCCCTGGCGGCAGGGAACTTGGCGCGGCGACGGCGAGACGGGGCGGCGTCGGGCACGCAGGGCGAGGAGAAGCAGGGCCAACGGCGCATCGAGATGGTGTAGCAGCTGTTGCTGCTGCCGGTGGCGAGGAGGTCCTGGCACGGTTGCGGGAGGCGAGGCGCTACGGGGATGGCTGCGGGGTGGAGGAGGCGCGACGGGATGGCTCGGGCACGATGCGGGAGGAGAAGCAGGAGGAAGGTTGTAGGGGACGGGCCGAGGCATGGGGTCGTCGGAGCAGCGCATGGGCGACAAGGCCGCCGGAGGAGGCTCGCGTGGAGGGCGACGCTCGGCAGCGGGGCCAGCAGCAGGGCAACCGCGGGAGGCCGAGGCCGGCGGAGGTGCGGAGGCGGCGTGGCCATGGACGACGGCGAGGAGGGAGACGTGGGCACGCGTCGCTCCTCTCTCTCTCTGCGACGGCGCAACGAGGGAGGAGGGGATCGAGCGCTGGGCTCTCCCTGGCGATGTGCGTGCGAGAAGGAGGAGGAGGGATCGAGCGAAGGCGGCGGCCAGAGGGAGAGATGGGGATCGGGCTAGGGTTAACAGTGGTGGGGGCGGCTGGGCCTTGGGCCTAAGAGGCCGGCTAGCCTTGGGTCAAATGGGCTGCGGGGAAGCGGCCCTCTTCTCTCTCTCCCTTATATTTTCTTAGCAGAAAACAATTAAAGAGAAGAAAAGGAAAGAGAGGGTTAGGGAAAGGATTTGCGCATGGAGACAATTTTCCCGGACTCACAAAAATGAGCTCGATCCAGGAAAAATAGAAGTGGGCATGACCGAAAGATTTAAATTCAAACTCATTTGAAATTCAAATGGGTTTGAACTAGGACTTGATGAAAGGAAGGTCCAAAAATGTTCGGATTTTTGGTGGAGCTCCGGAAAATGATGAAAGAAATTATGGGCAAGGTTGGAGACCAAGAATTGAGATAACAAAGGCATTGGGATATTTTGCAAGTGTGTTAAGGTGATTCCAAAACAATGGAATATTTTATTATAGCTCCCTAAATATCGGGAGGGTATGTTATAAAGAGAAGTCACCATGTGAGTCCCTCGATTTAAATGGATCGAAAAATCCATACAATTTATTTAGTTGAGGTTTTAAAAATTAATGATATGATGGCATGATGACATGATGCAATGCACATGATGCAAGGATGAATGCAACAAATAAAACAAATCACACGACGAAACTCGGAATAGCTGGAAGTCTTCTGGAGCGTCGGTCTCGGGGCGTTACAACACTCCACCACTACAAGAGGATCTCGTCCCGAGATCTAGGATGGCACCGGAGAGAAATGGAAGAGGAAGAGAAGAGGTAAAACTAAGTTGCTTCTTTGACCAATGAGTGAAACCAAAGAACCTTGAGAGGTTGAACAAATTGAAAGAAAGAATACAAAGGAGATGAACGAGATTGCAAACAATCCGTTAGAAAGAGGAACAAGGAACATTACGAGAACTTGAAGGTTGCAAAGACATGAATCAAGAGTTTAATGGACAAGATAGAATTCGAAACCACTCCGGTTAAAACAAGATGAGAGGGGAAGAATTCGGGCAGTACTCCGGTTGAACATGGAAGGAATAGAACATGAACTTGAGAAGATGGGATGTTACTTGATGAAATCAACAACACACTGCCTCCGGAACTATTGAAAGAATGGCACAATGGGTAAGAAGGATTTCAGACAGCTCTCCAGTTGAGGAAGGAGGGAAAACTTGATAAGATTAGAGAACTCGAATGAAAACACGACACTCCGGTTAAATGGATAAGCAAGAAAAGAACACGATCCTCACGAATCGAGATGGTGAGTGAAAAGAGCAACGTCACAATGCCTCCGAAAGAAATAATAGAAGATATATCATTGGAATAACAGAATGGAGAAGAAAATGCCAACTTCTGCCACAAATGAGTTTGGAAAGCATCCTTGCAAAGAAGAATTGAACGGAGTTGTTGGAAAATCAACAACGAAAAGCACAAGCTTGTAGTGGGCTTATGGAAAACATCTCAAAATTATGAGGTGACAACCGGCCACTAACGGAAACAATTGCTTGCTTGAGATCAACGAAGAGATGAAAACTTCTTCCACCAAGATGATAAAGAGATAACTTGGATCATTGGCAAGCACCACAAATAGCAACATTCCCAATGGAAGGCTTTTAGGTGAAATATGACACAAGATAACTCCAACAACGAGGTTGATGGATTTAAAAATAACTCATTCTTAACAACATGTGAATCATGGAACATGAACTCAAATTATCAAGAATGACATAATACCACCTCCAAAATATGGTAGAAAGAATTGCACTCCGGATTACCATATGAAGAAAGCTTGAGCTCCTTAGGAAAGAATCTCGATGAAAACTTTGAGAAGGGAATTAAATCCTTGATGAACCATCATGTAGAACCTCCATGAAGAACTCCGGTAAACAAAAGGAATGAAAAGAAAGAGAAATTGAAAACACAAGGTGAATCCTTGCAATGATTTAGATGGATCTCCGTGATAATTAGAGCTTGGAACTCCGGGAAAAAGAGAAGATGAAACAAATGAAACCGAGAATTTTAAGGGCCTCCGGAATAAAGAATTAATCACTTGGATGAACAAGAATAAGAATTATGTTATGCTTATCCTTCACCAATTAAATTGACGACAATCAACGGATTTGGCATACTACTTATTCTCGTAGAAAGGATTAAAAGAGATATATCAAAACTTGAGAAGGTCTTCAACGAACCACCGGTAGGATTGGAACAACAAATGAATTGATATGATGAACAAGGAAGAGAGATCTTGAAAGAACCACCGTAAGAATTGAAAATGATCGAAGTAGGGGTGCATCACCGGTAAGAATTAGCAAATGAACGAAGGTGCTTGAGACAAACTAGATACATGAGAACAAAGAGATCAAGAACTGATTAGAGGATATTCGATAGATGCACCGGCAAGATAGGAGAATGATAACTGACGGCTGAGAATGAATAAACCTGAATTGATGGACTCCGGATGACAAACTGAGAAGACTCTTGAATATCTCCTGATGGGTGAAAAAGATTCTCACAATCGAAAACAATTATGAGAGGATGGCAACAAGCTAGCACCATGAATCTTGAAGAGAATAGAGCAAGATTAAAGAGAAACTCTTCTTCGGTCTTCAAATGATGAGAATGACAACGAGAAACACCACCAAGAATTATTGAGGCACACCGGAAGAATCAAAAGCGAAGAGGTTGAGCCAACTATGAAAAGAATTTGAAAGATCTTGGAGAAAAGCATTTGACTAATGATAACTCATTCTTACGTCAAACTTGGAGAAGAATTTAGGATAGCTCTGGGAAAATAGAAGAGTCAGGTAAGATCCTGGGAAAAGACCTGTGGGTTAGGGCCCACTCAAAAGAACACCGTTGAAAAGATTTAAAAGAGATGTTGCACCGGTTGAATTAAATGACTTGAATGAGATACCAATCTCGAAAGAGCTTGAACGAATGCAGAGTGGAAACACGAATCTTCGAGATATCTTGAGCACTCCAGAATAATTGAATAGCGAGAGATGGATGATTAAGAGGTGCACCGGCATAAGAAAAGCATTGGAAAAAAGAAAAAGAAAGAAAGGAGTATGCTTAATACAAAAGCTTGAATTAAATCCACCGGAGAAGAAAAGAACGAGGAATGACGAACTTGAAGCTCCATTAGAATCTTCATGAGAATCACCGGATAAGAACATTGACGGAAAAGAATGGAGAAACTTCCCATCAATAAAATGGACACTTGAAGAAGAAATCTTAGTCCTTGAAGAAAAACAAAAGGGAGGGAGGGTGGGAAAAACAAAGGCAACTTGGAGACGGATGAAACAAACACCGTTGAGAAGAAGTGATAAATGATCTTGCAAATGTTGACGTGAACGGATCCACTTGAGGAGAGACACACCGGTTAAAAAAAAGGATTGACAAGACAGACTCGATGATCAAGAAGGATTAGTATTCACATAGGAATATGAGAACACCATTTGGAAAAGGTATGGAATCAACATTTGACTTCGAAGCAACTCGAATACCACAACTCAAAACAAAACAAAGGATTGGCTTGCAAAATAAGCCAGAACAAACATATGATAGAGATTTCGTCCGAAGTTTTCGTGGTGGGGCCTACACGGGCTCGATCGTACAGCACCATCATGTACAAGGCAGTGCACATGACATACGAAGCGTCCCCGAGTCGGCATAGCCAAGGACTCTTTAAGACACAACGAGACCACTGTAAAACGACCGTGAATAGGCGGACCACTAGACGTCGAACCCCAATTTCATATCATACATCTGTCGGAAAGATATCCTAAGAGCTACTTGAATTCCCACCTATGAAACTCCCGAAATTTTCAGGTTATGCAATCAGGTGTTGGGGATACAGGGGAAGCATAATATCTCACCCAAAACTAACAAATCCTACATCCAGCTGTATCCATCCTTCAACACATAACCAAGAAACCTTCGGAAATCGTCTACCTCAACCTTCGAAAAGCATCCGTTATACAAGTCATGGCAATACTCCCGTACTCACCTCAGTACTGGGTTATCGGGGTTATCTCACCAACAACTGCATAAAAGAGATTTTCGATGTCGGCGTACTAAACTCAGGTATTCCAGAACTGCAACGATAAAATTATGACGACAACACCTCAGAGCTCAACTCCCCGGGACACTTCCACTAAACCCCTGACAGGAGGCACCAAGACAATGTTCTCATCATAAAACCATCGGAACGATTCCAAGATACCCGCGTGATCCTAAAATTTTTTTTAGTGAAATTTGAGAAGAGAAGAGTCAAAACTCTACGTCAGGATGCCTTACCAGAGCGATGAAGAGACTGGGGAGTAAAAAGAATTCCTAACTCTCCGATATATATAATCCTAAATGACTCAAAATATTTTTCTAGACACAACTCGGCCGCTAAAAACGATCAAGCAGTGGGGCTCCTAAGGTCGGGGAAGGCTCTGATTACCAACTTGTAACGCCCTCGATGCGGCTATATCTCCCACGTGTCGAAGCACGACTTAGAGGCATAACCGCATTGAAAGCAATGTCGCAAGTGAGGTAATCTTCACACAACCCATGTAATACATAAGGGAAAGAGATACATAGTTGGCTTACAATCGCCACTTCACACAATTACATGAATAAAGCATTACATCATCCAGATACAATCAAGGTCCGACTACGGAACCAAAATAAAAGAAGAACCCCAAATGCGACAAAGGTCCCCGATCGACCCCAACTGGGCTCCACTACTGATCAACTAGAACGAAACAACACAAAGGGCAAGATCTTCATCGAGCTCCTCCTTGAGCTTGGTTGCGTCATCTGCACGGTAACATAGGCACCTGCAAACTGGTTTTGGAAGTATCTGTGAGCCACGGGGACTCAGCAATCTCGCACCCGCGAGATCAAGACTATTTAAGCTTATAGGAAGGATGGAGTAATGAGGTGGAGCTGCAGCAAGCGACTAGCATATATGGTGGCTACAATCGCAAAAGAGAGCGAGAAGAGAGGCAAAGCACGGTCGATAAAAGTATGATCAAGAAGTGATCCTATAGCAACCTACGTCAAGCATAACTCCAACACCGTGTTCACTTCCCGGACTCCGCCGGAAAGAGACCATCACGGTTACACACACGGTTGATGTATTTTAATTAAGGTCAACTTCGGGTTTTCTACAACCGGACGTTAACAAATTCCCATCTGCCCATAACCGCGGGCACGGCTTTCGAAAGATAATACCCTGCAGGGGTGTCCCAACTTAGCCCATCACAAGCTCTCACGGTCAACGAAGGAATAGACCTCCACCCGAGACGTTCCGATCAGACTCGGTATCCCGGTACAACAAGACATTTCGACAGGGTAAAACTAAACCAGCAACACCGCCCGAATGTGCCGACAAATCCCGATAGGAGCTGCACATATCTCTTTCTCAGGGCACACTCAGATGAGCAATCCGTACAACTAAAACCAAACCTCGAGTTTCCCCGAGGGGGCGCTGCACAGGGCTCTAGTTCGGACCAACACTCAGAGGAGCACTGGCCCGGGGGGGTTAGAATAAAGATGACCCTTGAGTCTGCAGAACCCAAGGGAAGGTGGTAGGTTGTTAGTGCAAATGGTAAAACCAATGTTGGGCATTGCTGGAAGAGCTTTACTTAAGGCGAACTGTCAAGGGGTTCCCATTATAGCCCAACCGTGTAAGGAACGCAAAATCCGGGAACATAACACCGATATGACGGAAACTAGGGCGGCAAGAGTGGAACAAAACACCAGGCATAAGGCCGAGCCTTCCACCCTTTACCAAGTATATAGATGCATTAATTAAATAAGATATATTGTGATATCCCAACCAGTAAACATGTTCCAACAAGGAACAACATCTCCATGTTCCAACAAGGAACAAACTTCAATCTTCACCTGCAACTAACAACGCTATAAGAGGGGCTGAGCAAAGCGGTAACATAGCCAATCAACGTTTTGCTAGGACATGGTGGGTTAGAGGTTTGACATGGCAATTTGGGAGGCTGACAAGCAAATGGTAGGCATCGTAGCATTGACATGGCAAAAGAGCGAGCAAACTAGCATAGCAAAGATAGTAGTGATTTCGAGGGTATGATCATCTTGCCTGAGATCCCGCAAGGAAGAAGAACGAGTCCAAGAAGAAGACAAACGGACGTAGACGAACAAATCCTCACAACTCCGGAACGAAACCGAAGCTAACGAGAGAAGCAACCCGGAAAGAAACAAACAACATGGTAAACACACAAGCATAAACATGTCATGATGCACAAACAAGCATGATGCATGTCCGGTTTAATGAGGCATGACATGGCAAAGTGCAACAAATAATACTACAAATTAAGTGGAGCTCAATATGCAACGAGTTGCATGTTGACGGAACACCACATCAATTATTTAGTTATCTCTCGTTTAAGCTACCCAACAATATTAACTGTTGTTAAACATGGCAAGAGGTGAAGCATAATATAAACTATACCATCTAAACAATTTAAATGGGGCCGGATATAAAAACAACAAATCCGGTAAATCCCCATATGCATTTAGCAATTTGATGCAACAACAAGTTTAAACATTTTAAATGTTGTTATCATGATGCGGATGACATATACATGTTTTATGCAATTTTATGAAAACGATAACATGAGCATGATACGAGGCATTTGGTCACCATGGCGGAACGAAAAAGGTGCCACGGCGGTGAAACGGAAATGGTGCCACGGCAACATATCCGAAAATGATGCCACGGCAACATATCGGTTCTGGTAGCTCATGGAGATACCGGTGCAAAAGGAAGTGGGCGTGAGCGTGTCATGCAAGATGGTGGGGTGCCCCCGGATTTCGGGTTCCCACGGGATGGCAGCATGGAAAACGAGTGACAATTCGAACACGGTGCAAACATACGGTTCATCTCATACATGCAAGGGCATCTCATCGCGGTCGTCTCGGGTTATACCTTCGAAGCGAGCAATCGGGACGGTTCTCGTTCGGCGAAGGAAGTAGTCGTTCACGGCCGTAGTGGAGGTAGACGTTCACGTGGCGACGTAGAGGAAG
This sequence comes from Triticum aestivum, assembly GCF_018294505.1. Classification (NCBI taxonomy): domain Eukaryota; kingdom Viridiplantae; phylum Streptophyta; class Magnoliopsida; order Poales; family Poaceae; genus Triticum; species Triticum aestivum. Next base: position 91,253,140 of record NC_057797.1, on the reverse strand, counting down.
TAGTTGTACACGGCGACGGTAGTAGTGGAAGTTGTCGTTCTTGCACGCTCTAGGGTCGAGGGTAGAGGTTCTCGCGATCTCGGCGACGGTAGTGGTACATGTGACGTCGGGGTACTTGTTGTTTCCGTAGACGGCGGTAGAGGTACTTGACGCGGTCGTCGAACTTGACGAAATCCATCTGGAAGTAGACGTCCGTGGGGTCTTGTCGGTTGGGTACTTGGCGAACCCAGAGGCCTTCGTAGTGGTAACTCGTGAACTCCATGGGGCGGTCTTGGCATGCCACGAGCAATGGTGCGATGTCCAGGTGCATCGGCGACGGGGATCGGGCGAGGACGAGGACGAAACGCGGACCTGGGCGGCGGGAGCCCAGCTCCGACGATGGCGGCGGCGCTGGAGCGTGAACGAACGCCGGGGGAGGCAGAGAAGCTCGCGTCCCTGGCGGCAGGGAACTTGGCGCGGCGACGGCGAGACGGGGCGGCGTCGGGCACGCAGGGCGAGGAGAAGCAGGGCCAACGGCGCATCGAGATGGTGTAGCAGCTGTTGCTGCTGCCGGTGGCGAGGAGGTCCTGGCACGGTTGCGGGAGGCGAGGCGCTACGGGGATGGCTGCGGGGTGGAGGAGGCGCGACGGGATGGCTCGGGCACGGTGCGGGAGGAGAAGCAGGAGGAAGGTTGCAGGGGACGGGCCGAGGCATGGGGTCGTCGGAGCAGCGCATGGGCGACAAGGCCGCCGGAGGAGGCTCGCGTGGAGGGCGACGCTCGGCAGCGGGGCCAGCAGCAGGGCAACCGCGGGAGGCCGAGGCCGGCGGAGGTGCGGAGGCGGCGTGGCCATGGACGACGGCGAGGAGGGAGACGTGGGCTCGCGGCGCTCCTCTCTCTCTCTCTGCGACGGCGCAACGAGGGAGGAGGGGATCGAGCGCTGGGCTCTCCCTGGCGATGTGCGTGCGAGAAGGAGGAGGAGGGATCGAGCGAAGGCGGCGGCCAGAGGGAGAGATGGGGATCGGGCTAGGGTTAACAGTGGTGGGGGCGGCTGGGCCTTGGGCCTAAGAGGCCGGCTAGCCTTGGGTCAAATGGGCTGCGGGGAAGCGGCCCTCTTCTCTCTCTCCCTTATATTTTCTTAGCAGAAAACAATTAAAGAGAAGAAAAGGAAAGAGAGGGTTAGGGAAAGGATTTGCGCATGGAGACAATTTTCCCGGACTCACAAAAATGAGCTCGATCCAGGAAAAATAGAAGTGGGCATGACCGAAAGATTTAAATTCAAACTCATTTGAAATTCAAATGGGTTTGAACTAGGACTTGATGAAAGGAAGGTCCAAAAATGTTCGGATTTTTGGTGGAGCTCCGGAAAATGATGAAAGAAATTATGGGCAAGGTTGGAGACCAAGAATTGAGATAACAAAGGCATTGGGATATTTTGCAAGTGTGTTAAGGTGATTCCAAAACAATGGAATATTTAATATAGCTCCCTAATATTGGAGGATATGTTATAAAGAGAAGTCACCATGTGAGTCCCTCGATTTAAATGGATCGAAAAATCCATACAATTTATTTAGTTGAGGTTTTAAAAATTAATGATATGATGGCATGATGACATGATGCAATGCACATGATGCAAGGATGAATGCAACAAATAAAACAAATCACACGATGAAACTCGGAATAGCTGGAAGTCTTCTGGAGCGTCGGTCTCGGGGCGTTACAATCCTCCTCTGAATGATTTAAGTGACTTGACTTGGCACATCTTCACGCATGTAGTTGAAACAAAATCAACTTAGCCTTCAGGATATTTATGTTCATGGTGAATTATATCCTACTCATGCTTGCATTCGGTGTTGATTAATTGTAATGCATGTTCATGACTGTTGTCGCTCTCTAGTTGGTCGCTTCCCAGTCTTTTGCTAGCCTTCACCTGTACTAAGCGGGAATACTGCTTGTGCATCCAACTCCATAAACCCCCAAAGTTATTCCATATGAGTCCATCATACCTACCTATATACGGTATCTACCTGCCATTCCAAGTAAAATTTTATGTGCCAAACTCTAAACCTTCAAATAAATATCCTGTTTTGTATGCTCGAATAGCTCATGTTTCAACTAGGGTTGTCCGTATCTTCCATGTTAGGCGGGTTATTCTCAAGAGGAGTGGACTCCGCTCCTCACTCACGAGAAAATGGCTGGTCACCGGGATGCCCAGTCCCATGCTTTATGCAAACTAAATCAAAATAATTGCAAACAAAACTCCCCCTGGGACTCTTGTTAGTTGGAGGCACTCGTTGTTTCGAGCAAGCCATGGATTGATGCTTGTTGGTGGAGGGGAGTATAAACTTTACCATTATGTTTGGGAACCGCCTATAATGTGTGTAGCATGGAAGATATCGCCATCTCTTGGCCGTTATGTTGATAATGAAAGTATACCGCTCAAAATATTATTCACCTCTATTTCAAAACCGAGCTCTGGCACCTCTACAAATCCCTGCTTCCCTCTGTGAAGGGACTATCTATTTACTTTCATGTTGAGTCATCATCCTCTTATTAAAAAGCACTAGTTGGAGAGCACTGCTGTCATTTGCATTCATTACTGTTAGTTTACATTGAGTATGACTTGACTGGATCTCTTTTACCATGAATTACAATGTCTAGTCAGTCCTTGATCTTTAAAGGTGCTCTGCATTTATGTTTTGCGGTCTCAGAAAGGGCTAGCGAGATACCATCTTGTTATATCATATTATGATTGTTTTGAGAAAGTGTTGTCATCCGAGATTTATTATTATTGTTCACTAGTTGATTATGCCATTGATATGAGTAAACATGAGACCTAAGCGTTATTGTGAATATGGTTAGTTTATAATCTTTGCTGAAAACTTGAATGCTGGCTTTACATATTTACAACAACAAGAGCAAACAGAGTTTGTAAAAGTTTTTGTTTATCACTTTCAGTTCATCAACTGAATTGCTTGAGGACAAGCAAAGGTTTAAGATTGGGGAGTTGATACGTCTCCATCGTATCTACTTTTCCAAACACTTTTGCCCTTGTTTTGGACTCTAACTTGCATTATTTGAATGGAACTAACCCGGAGACTGACGTTGTTTTCAGCAGAATTGCCTTGGTGTTATTTATGTGCAGAAACAAAAGTTCTCGGAATGACCTGAAACTTCAGGGAACGTCTATTTGGAAATAATAAAAAATCCTTGCAAAAGATGAAGACCATGGGCCCCACACACTAGCCACGAGGGTAGGGGCGCGCCTTCCCCCCCCCCCCAGGGGCGCACCCCCTACCTCCTGGGCCCCCTAGAGCTCCTCCGACCTCAACTCCAACTCTATATATTTGCTTTCGGGGAGAAAAAAATCAGAGAGAAGGAATCGTCGCATTTTATGATATGGAGCCACCGCCAAGCCCTAAAACCTCTCGGGAGGGCTGATCTGGAGTCTGTTCGGGGCTCTGGAGAGGGGAATCTGTCGCCATCATCATCATCAACCATCCTCCATCACCAATTTCATGATGCTCACAGCCGTGCGTGAGTAATTCCATCATAGGCTTGCTGGACGGTGATGGGTTGGATGAGATTTATCATGTAATCGAGTTAGTTTTGTTAGGGTTTGATCCCTAGTATCCACTATGTTCTGAGATTGATGTTGCTATGACTTTGCTATGCTTAATGCTTGTCACTAGGGCCCGAGTGCCATGATTTCAGATCTGAACCTATTATGTTTTCATAAATATATGAGAGTTCTTGATCCTATCTTGCAAGTCTATAGTCACCTACTATGTGTTATGATCCGTTAACCTCGAAGTAACAATAATCAGGATACTTACCGGTGATGACCGTAGTTTGAGGAGTTCATGTATTCACTATGTGTTAATGCTTTGATCCGGTACTCTATTAAAAGGAGGCATTAATATCCCTTAGTTTTCGCTAGGACCTCGCTGCCACGGGAGGGTAGGACAAAAGATGGCATGCAAGTTCTTTTCCATAAGCACGTATGACTATATTCAGAATACATGCCTACATTACATTGATGAATTGGAGCTAGTTCTGTGTCACCCTATGTTATGACTGTTACATGATGAACCGCATCCGACATAATTCTCTATCACCGATCCATTGCCTATAAGCTTTCCATATATTGTTCTCCGCTTATTTACTTTTCTGTTGCTATTGCTATCATCACTACAAAATACCAAAAACATTACTTTTGGTATCATTACCTTTTGCTACTGTTACCACTACTATCATATTACTTTGCTACTAAATACTTTGCTGCAGATATTAAGTTTCCAGGTGTGGTTGAATTGACAACTCAGCTGCTAATACTTGAGAATATTCTTTGGCTCCCCTTGTGTCAAATCAATAAATTTGGGTTGAATACTCTACCCTCGAAAACTGTTGCGATCCCCTATACTTGTGGGTTATCAGCGGGCACGGCTTTCGAAAGTTCAAAAACCTGCAGGGGTGTCCCAACTTAGCCCATCACAAGCTCTCATGGTCAACGAAGGATATTCCTTCTCTCAGGAAGGCCCGATCAGTCTCGGAATCCCGGTTACAAGACATTTCGACAATGGTAAAACAAGAGCAGCAAAGCTGCCCGGATGTGCCGACAAATCCCGATAGGAGCTGCACATATCTCGTTCTCGGGGCACACCGGATTGTCCAAACTTCCGGTAGGCCAGCCCAGAGTTGCCCCTGGTGGTCACCGGCGGCTGACAGGTTGGACCAACACTCAGAGGAGCACTGGCCCGGGGGGGTTAAAATAAAGATGACCCTCGGGCTCCGGAAACCCAAGGGAAAAGGCTTAGGTTGTTAGGCAAATGTAAAACCAAGGTTGGGCCTTGCTGGAGGAGTTTTATTCAAAGCGAACTGTCAAGGGGTTCCCATTACACCCAACCGCGTAAGGGACGCAAAATCAAGGAACATAACACCGGTATGACGGAAACTAGGGCGTCAAGAGTGGAACAAGACACCAGGCATAAGGCCGAGCCTTCCACCCTTTACCAAGTATATAGATGCATTAATAAAATAAGAGATATTGTGGTATCCCAACATATCCATGTTCCAACATGGAATAAACTTTAACTTCACCTGCAACTAGCAACGCTATAAGAGGGGCTGAGCAAAGCGGTAACATAGCCAAACAACGGTTTGCTAGGAAAGGTGGGTTAGAGGCTTGACAAGGCAATATGGGAGGCATTATAAGCAAGTGGTAGGTAGTGCGGCATAGCAATAGAGCGAACAACTAGCAAGCAAAGATAGAAGTGATTTCGAGGGTATGGTCATCTTGCCTGAGATCCCGCAAGGAAAAAGAACGAGTCCAAGAAGAAGACAAATGGATGCAGTCGAACGAATCCTCACTACTTCGGAACGAAACCGAAGCTAATGAGAGAAGCAACCCGGAAAGAAGCAAACAATATAGTAAACAACCATCACATAAACATGGCATGATGCACAACCAAGTAAGATGCATGTTCGAATTAATGAAACATGAAATGGCAAAGTGCACAAACAATACTACAAATTAAGTGGAGCTTAATATGCAACGAGTTGCATATTGATGGAACACCACATGACTTATTTAGTTCTCTCCCGTTTATGTACCCAACAAGGTTAAATGTTATTAAACATGGCAGGAGGTGAAAGCAAAAGTAAACTACACAATCTAAGCAATTTAAATGGGGCCGGAAACATCAAACAACAATTCTGGTAAATCCCCATATGCATTTAGCAATTTAGAGCAAACAACAATTTTAACATTCTTGATGTTGTTATCATGATGCGGATGACATGTGCAAGTTTTATGCAGTAATTATGAAAATGTTGACATGATAAGATATGAGGCATTTGTCATCGTGGCGGAAACGAAAGGGGTGCCACGGCAACGAATCCGAAAATGATGCCACGGCAACATATCGGTTCTAGTAGCTCATGGAGATACCGGTGCAAAAGGAAAAGTGATGGGAGCGTGTCATGCAAGGATGTTGGGGTGCTCCCAATTACCGGATGTCCCTCATGACGGTGGCAAGGCAAAAGAGGGGATTCGTGCAACGAACAACTCCAACACGGAGCAAACACGGGCATCTCATACACCACACATGCATTCGTTCACGGGTGTCGTCTCGGCGTTATACCTTTGAAGCGTGCGGTTTTGCGGCGGTTCGAGTTTGTAGTGGAAGTAGTGGTACTCGTGGATCGTAGTGGAAGTAGAGGTTCACGAGTCGAAGAGGAAGTAGTTGTTCATGTTCGAGGAGCGGTAGTGGTACACGGTCGTCATCGAACTTGGCGTCACATCGCGTAGTCGTACACATTCCGTAGATGTTCATGTCATCGGTGTCGTGGTACTTGGGGTCTTCGGACTTGCCGGTCCCATTCTTGCGACGGTAGTCGTTCACGTTCGTTCGGAGAGGTACTTGATGACTCCAACGCCTTCGGGGCAACGGTAGTCGTTCACGGGTCTTTGGTAATGGTAGGCGTATACACGTGGTAGTAGAACTTAACGCTTGCGTTACACATGTCTTCATTGACAGTAGTGGTACACTAGTTGGAGAGGAACTTGACGCATCAAAGGTCTTCGGTGCCATGGTACTTGTCAGGTCATCATGTAGACGTACTTTCGAAGAGGGACTTGCCGCGTCCCAAAATGACCAAGGCAAAAGCCCTCGTTCAACGGTGCTCGAACTTAGACGAAATCCACGAACGGTTCTTGGCGTATCCTGGTCTTGGAGAGGTCTATGGAAAAGAACTTGGCGTCCACGGAGACAAGGAGCCGAGGTCTTGGCGTCGAGCAGGGGTTCGAAGGCCAACGAGGGGCGAGGTGGATGCTGATGTTGCCTGCTAGGAGGCGAAGCAAGGCGGGAGGATGCCGGTGGAGTAGGGTCGGCCTAGGCGTGAAGCAGCGGCCGGAGCAGGGAGGCCGGAAGGCGCATTCGGGGAGGCGCCATGCAGGTTGTCGGCAAGGGCGACGGAGAGGTCCGGCTCGCCGGGCTGCTGGACGGCAGGGCAAGGGCCAGCGCGGAGCGGGGCTCGAGTGCTACAGAGGGAGAAGGACGGCTGGAGCTGCAGGGTGTCGGCGATGCTGATGGCCTCACGGGCCATGTCGGGCGACGGACGCAGCTTGGGGGAGGCGCGGATGCGGGGCCTCGCTGGTGGCCTGCTGGACGGGCACGAGGAAGGAGACGCGCGGAGGAGGCTCGCGGGCAGGCAGCAGCGCAGCTGCACAGGGATCCGACGGCGCGAAGACTTGGCGCGGGGTCACGGCGCCATGGGAGGCGCGCTGTAGAGGGAGATAGGAAGGCGCTGGGATCGAGAGGAGAGGTCGTGGGGATCGGGCAGAGGGGAGAGGTCGAGGGATCTCTCGATCCCTCTACCGGCGCTAGGAAACAAGGAGGAGGGGTGCAGGGAATCGGGCTAGGGAGCGCTAGGGTTACAGCTGGTGGAGTGGATGGGCCTTAGAGGCCAGCCCAGTTGCTGCTTCTTGCTGGAGACCCAAATGGGCTGGTTGGGCTCTCTCTCTTTCCCTCAATCTTCTTCTGAACCATTAAGAGAAAAGAAAATAGATAGAAGAAGAAAAAAATAGAAATAGAGGGTTAGGGATGGAATTTGGGCATGGGGTTTATATTCCCGGACTCACAAGAATGTTTATGATCCAAGAAAAATGGAGTGGGCATTCTTCAAAGTTTTAAATTCAAACTCATTTGATTTAAATTCAAATGGTTCGAATAGGAAGTGAGGGTTAGGAAGGTCCAAAAATGTTCGGATTTTTGGTGGAGCTCCAGGAAATGGAGAAAGGATATGTAGCAAAGTTAGAGGCCAAGACTTGTGATAACAAAGGCATTGGGATTTTTGCAAGTGTGTTAAGGTGAATTCCAAAATAGTGGAATATTTAATATAGCTCCCTATTATTGGGTATATGTTGTAAAGAGAATCACCACGTGAATTCCCTCGGTTTAAATGGACCGAAGATCCATACGATTTATTTAATTGAGCTGGAAAGATTAAAGACATGATGACATGATGCAATGCGCATGATGCAATGATGAATGCAACGAACCAAACAAATCACACGACGAAAACTCGGAAATCAAGGAAGGCATCTGAAGCTCTGGTCTTGGGGCATCACATTGTCGAAGTACTTTCAAACTTCAAACCAAATCTTGACAACTCCAAGGCCCAGTCCACGATCCTCCCGGTCGCGTCCGAGTTATGCAGTATCCGTTGCAGCGGGAGGCGGGTGACGACGGTGATTTCATGTGCCTGGAAGTAATGACGCAGCTTCCTCGAGGCCATAAGGAGGCCAAAGAGCAATTTCTACACACCGAAGTACCTTGACCTAGCCCCCTGCATGAGGGAGCTGACAAAGTAAACCGGATGCTGCATCACCTTCTTCCTCCGCACCACTTCATCTGGTTGCACAGGACCTGTCCCGACGGCGCCAGACTCTGCCGGGGGCCTTGCCTCGCCGGCGCTAGGCCCTGTCGGGGGAAGCTCTGGCTTGCCATCCGCCAGCCCCACTGTTGTCACTGCCTCTTCGTCGACCTCCTTCTGTGCCACTAGTGCGGCGCTGACCACTTGATTCGTTGCCGCCAGATACAGCAGCAATGGCTCTTGTGGTTCAGGCGCAACTAGTATCGGTGTAGAGGTGAGGTATTTTTTCAAATCCTACAGCGCTGCCTCGGCCTCTGGGGTCCACTCCATTGGGCCCACCTTTTTCAAGATTTTGAAAAAGGGAAGGGCACGCTCAACATACTTGGAGATGAATCTGCTCATGGCGGCAACACAGCCAGTGAGCCGACGCACATCCTTGATCCGCTTGGGCGCCTCGATCTGCTCAATAGCCTTGATCTTGTCTGGGTTTGCCTCGATCCCACGATGTGACATGAAGAACCCGAGAAGTTTGCCGGACGGAACGCCAAAGACACACTTCTCAGGGTTCAACTTGAGGTTGATCTTGCGCAGGTTGGCAAACGTCTCTTCTAAGTCCTTGGTTTTGACCACTATGTCATCCATATAAGCTTCCATATTTCTATGTAGCTAGGGCTCAAAACCAATTTGGACTACTCTTGCAAACGTTGAGCCATCACTCTTCAACCCAAAAGGCATCCGTAAAAAGCAATACGTACCACATGGGGTGATGAATGTTGTCTGCTCTTCGTCTTCTCTCGTCATGAAGATCTGGTGGTAGCCCGATGTAATGCCCTCGATGCAGCTATATCTCCCATGTGTTGAAGCACGACTTAGAGGCATAACCGCATTGAAAGCAATGTCGCAAGTGAGGTAATCTTCACACAACCCTTTACCAAGTATATATATGCATTAATTAAATAAGAGATATTGTGATATCCCAACAAAATAACCATGTTCCAAACATGGAACAAGCTCCCATCTTCACCTGCAACTAACAACGCTATAAGAGGGGCTGAGCAAAGCGGTAACATAGCCAAGCAACGGTTTGCTAGGACAAGGTGGGTTAGAGGCTTGGCTCAACAATATGGGAGGCATGATAAGCAAGTGGTAGGTATCGCAGCATAGGCATAGCAAAAGAGCGAGCAACTAGCAAGCAAAGATAGAAGTGATTTCGAGGGTATGGTCATCTTGCCTGAAATCTCGCAAGGAAGAAGAACGAGTCCAAGAAGAAGTCAAAGGGACGTAGTCGAATGGGTCCTCACAAACGCGACGTAATCGGAACCAACCCGAAGAAGCAACACCGAAAAGAAGCACACAACATAGTAAACAACCAACACATGAACATGGCATGATATGCGGGATGCGGTATGTGATGCATATGCATGATTTGGAAAGGAATGATTGAACCTGGCCTAAACATGGAAATCCAAGAGTTCCACTGGAAAGGGGAGGTGATTTCGGTTGAAATCGATATAAAGATCACCGGAATCGGATGCACGGTTTGGAAATGGCAAGCAAAACAAGTATGGCACCGATCTGTGATTAACAGGAAGTAGCCATCTAAATGCATCAAGATAAATATGCTACAGCACTCAAACATAGCAAACAAATACATGGCAGGGATCCACTCATGATGCTTGACAAAAGATGAACACTGAGCTACGGCTAATTCACTCAATAGCAAGCTCAAACAGGCATGGCAAAAGTGCAAAAGATAACAGGTTACAGACTTAGTGAAATAACAAGTCAGGAATTTATCAGCAGGAAGCAATGTTTGGAGCATGATAACTACATGCTACAGGAATATATCATGGCAAAGCAAGGCATGGCATGAAGCTACTCAAAGCATATAACAAAAGTCCCTTACTGACCATGAGCCAAAAGGGATCAGAAAATACAATTGCAAGCATGTGAACATAGCTATTAACGAAAACAGATTCAGACTTGGTGCAAAATTGGAGCATGGCAAAACAGTTAGCAAGTAGGCATGTTTACGAGCTCGATGCACTCACTACGAGGCATTGCATGACAAGCTAAGCGTACACCCAGCAAATAGACATGGCATAGAAGCTATACATGGCAAGAACAACAACATAGCATGCACGGATCAACAACAACAAGCTCGGCAAAATCGCTAAACATGTTAACAATCTGCCAAGAACAATTTATAGCAAAAGTAGAGCTCGATTGACTCAAGTTAGGGTGCTCCATAAATGCAAACAAAGACATGGATGGATATAGCACAACATTATCTACAAAACATCCTTACTGATCATGCTCAAAAGAGGCACGGATCACTAGGAAACAACATGAACATATGGCATAAAAACAAGGACAGGGCAAGGACTTTGTGAAATTCTAAGTCCCTGAAATCAGCATCAATGAGTAAGCTACTTTGCATGCTTGTGCTAGTCACCACAAAGATCACAAAAATACATGGCATACACCCCTGTAAAGATGGCATGGCATATAACAAAACACATGTAGAGCTCAGGATCATAGCATGCACACATTAATCATGGCAAAAATGACAAAAGGGCATTTGCTGAAACAAATCTGACATAATCATCACATAGCCCTCTTCCAACAGCATTTCAGGCATCAAGATTGGCTCAAATGAAAATGATGCAATGAGATGAAATGATGTACTCGTCGGGACGAACATTTTGATATGCTATACGCACGAATCAGAGCCACGGTGACGAAGTTATGATGCGATGAAAATGCATAAAATTACTGGGACTTAGACGAAATTTAGACCTCGCGGGAAAAGTCAACCCGGGACGGGGGAATCCGGGGCGAGGTGGATCCGGATTGGGACGAGGTGCGTTTGGATGCGGGGAGTGGTGGATCTTGTCCAACTCGGACGGATCCAGCCGGACGGCGACCGGAGACGAGCACCGGCGAACTCCGGCGATGGCCGGTGACGAGGACGTGGTGGCGCGACGAAGAGCATGGCGGCGCCGGCGATGAGGTGGAGGAGGAGACGGCGCGCGGGCGGCGGTGACCGGCACGGAAGGCGGGGCGGTGGAGCAAGGCGAGCTTGGTGGCGGCGGCACGCAGCGACCCAGGCAGCGGCGGCGGGGCACATGGCGGCCGGCGGGAGGAGCAGCGGCGCTGGTGAGACGGGCCCCGCGGGCCCGATCCAGGCCGCACGGGCCGGCGGCGGGGCTGAGGAGAGAGAGGGCCGGCGCAGGTGAGGTGGCATCACGGGATTGGTCCGGCGTGGCGGCGCGGACATGTACGGGCGCGGTGGAGGTTTTGTCCGGGCGCGAGGTAGAGGAAGGCTAGGGTTTGCCCGTGAATTTCAGAGGGGAGGTGTTTATATAGGTAGAGGGAGCTAGGAGAGTCCAAATGAGGTGCGGTTTTCGGCCACGCGATCGTGATCGAACGACCGAGACGATGGAGGAGGTTTAGGTGGGTTTTTGGGCCACTTTGGAGAGGTGTTGGGCTGCAACACACACGAGGCCTTTTCGGTCCCTCGGTTAACCGTTGGAGTATCAAACGAAGTCCAAATGGCACAAAACTTGACAGGCGGTCTACCGGTAGTAAACCAAGGCTTCATGACAAGTCTCGGTCCAATCCGAGAACGTTTAACACCCACACACGAAAAGAGGTAGAAAGGGACACTGGGTGACAGAGGAGCGCCGGATTGCAAAACGGACAACGAGGAAAATGCTCGGATGCATGAGACGAACATGTATGCAAATGAAATGCACATGATGACATGATATGCAATGCATGACACGCAAGCAATGACAAGGCAACAACAGCGAATAACTGGAGGACACCTGGCACATCGGTCTCAGGGCGTTACACTCGAGTAGGCGTCGAGGAATGATAATAGATCACACCCGGCCGTGGAGTCGACAATATGGTCAATGCGCGACAACGGGAAGGGATCCTTAGGACAAGCCTTATTGATATCTGTGTAGTCGATACACAGCCTCCACTTCCCGATTGCCTTGCGCACCACCACCGGATTGGCCAACCACGTCGGATGGAGCACTCCTCTCACCAAGCCTGCCGCTTCCAACTTCCTAATCTCCTCTGTGATGAACTCTTGCCGTTCCAAAGCTTGCTTCCTGATCTTCTGCTTGACGGGTCGCGCATGGGGACAGACAGCAAGATGGTGCTCAATCACTTCCCTAGGAACACTGGGGATGTCGGATGCTTGCCATGCAAACACATCGACATTCGCACGCGGGAAAGTGACAAGCATGCTTTCCTATTTGCTGTCGAGGGTGGAGCTTATGGTGAAAGCCCCTCCCGTGCCATCCTCCTTGATGGACACCTTCTTGGTCTCTGGTGACACAGCTCTGGATTTCTTGCTCTTGGCAGAGGAGCTCTCTGGCACGTCCTCGACGGTAGCACAACACTCTGAAGAGGTGCGCTTGCCAGAGTGGGTGTGAGAGGTCCTGCCGATCTTCTTCTTCCCTCCCGGGACTTTAGCGGCAGGAGCAAGTGCCTTGGCGGCAACTGCTGCAACTGCTTCCCGGTAGAGTAGGTCGGCACAAATCAGCACATCCTTCTTGTCGCAGGGAACAGTGATGATGGTCATCGGCCCAGGCATCTTCAGCATGTTGTAGGTGTAATGTGATGCTGCCATGAACTTGGCTAGTGCCGGGCGGCCGAGAATCCTGTTGTAGGGCAAGGGAATCTCGGCTACATCAAAGACAATCCTCTCCATCATGTAGTTCAACTTGCCTCCAAACGTCACGGGCAGCGTGACCTTGCCCTTCGGCTGACTCCTTCCCGGGTTGACCCCTTGAAATGTACCCGTCTCCTCGAGGTCTCCATCAGGAATTTGTAGCCTTTTGATCACAACGGGTGAGATCAAGTTCAGACCGGCCCCACCGTCAACCAGCATCTTGTTCACCTTGAGGTTGCATATCGTTGGTGAAACCAACAACGGCAAACACCCGACCGCAGTTGTGCGATCAGGGTGGTCCTCGGCATCAAAGATGATGGGCGTGCTGGACCACTTCAGCGGCTTCTAAGCGTCGAACGACAGCTCTGCTGCTGTGATCTCACACACCCACTACTTGAGCTGGTGATGAGAAGTATGCAGCGAGGCACCACCATCGATGCACATGGCCTTTGTAGCCATCTGGAACTCATGCTCGCCGGACTCGTCGTCCTCGTCATGATCATCGTCTTCCTGCTTCTTGTCACGGCCCTGAGCGGGCCTCTCTTGCTGGTTGTCCTTGTCGCGGCGGCCTCCTTGGCCACCATGCTTCTTGCCAGATCCTTCGGCACCATCCTGACCCTTCTCCTTGTCCCCCCTCTCATACTCGGTTTTTTGCTTTTCAGCAAGCAGCTCAACTTGTCGACAGTTCTGGAGGTCGTGGCCCTTGGTGCGGTGGATCTTGCAATACTGCTTGTCGGAGCCCCTGGCTTGTCGGCAGCCGCCAAGGCCCGGCAAGAGGCGCACCCGGCAATCTCCTTGCCGGGGTCGTCTGCCTTGGCCTTCTAGGTGGTGCCTGTGTCGTCAGATCCCTCGACGGAAAGCACGGCCTTACCCTTGCGTTTCCTATTGTGATGTCGACCCTTCTTCGTCGGGGCGGTGGTGTCTTCGTCGGTAGAGTCGGTTTCCGCGCCGGCGTCTTCGCCGGGGTACTTCCTTCCCTCTTCAGACCGGGCGCATCTATCGGCCAGAATGTAAAGTTCGGCCACGTCCTTGACCATGTTCATTGCCAGCTCTTCACGCATCTTGCGGTTACGCACATTTTGATGGAATGCGCTAATCACGGCGGCAGGATGAACATCCAGGATGTTGTATTGCACTCGGTTGAACCTCTATATCTACTTGAACAGGTTTTCGCCTTCCTTCTGGGGAATGATATGCAAATCACTCGCCTGGCCATAAGCTTGGTGGCCTCCAGTGAAGGCCCCAATGAACTTGTAGGGTTTCGTAGTAATTTCAAAAAAAAATTCCTACGCACATGCAAGATCATGGTGATGTATAGCAACGAGAGGGGAGAGTGTTGTCTACATACCCTTGTAGACCGTAAGCGGAAGCGTTAGCACAACGCGGTTGATGTAGTCGTACGTCTTCACGGCCCGACCGATCAAGCACCAAAACTACGGCACCTCCGAGTTCTAGCACACGTTCAGCTCGATGACGTCCCTCGAACTCCGATCCAGCCGAGTGTCGAGGGAGAGTTCCGTCAGCACGACGGCGTGGTGACGATCTTGATGTTCTACCGTCGCAGGGCTTCGCCTAAGCACCGCTACGATATTATCGAGGTGGACTATGGTGGAGGGGGGCACCGCACACGGCTAAGAGATCCAAGGGATCAATTGTTGTGTCTTTGGTGCTAGCCCTGCCCCTCTATTTATATGTTGAGCCCCGGGGTCGAAACTTGGAGCAAAAGCCTCCTCAAAGTCGGTTTTTCCCGAAAGGCAAGAGTCCCACTCGGACTCCAGGACCAAACGCCACAATCCTTGGCGTCTGGCCCAGACGCCATGGGCCTCGGCGTCTGGCCCAGGGCCAGATGCCAGGGTCTCCGGCGTTTGGCCCCCTGGCCTCCGCAAAACTCCTTTTTGCACCGATCTAAAGCCTCATGGGCTTGACCCCTTGGCCTAACCATATCATCCAATATATGAATCTTTACGTCTCGACCATTTCGAGACTCCTCGTCATGTCCCCGATCTCATCCGGGACTCCGAACTCCTTCGGTTCATCAAAACATGTAAACTCATAATATAACTGTCATCGTAACCTTAAGCGTGCGGACCCTACGGGTTCGAGAACAATGTAGACATGACCGAGACACGTCTCCGGTCAATAACCAATAGCGGGACCTGGATGCCCATATTGGCTCCTACATATTCTACGAAGATCTTTATCGGTCAGACCGCATAACAACATACGTTGTTCCCTTTGTCATCGGTATGTTACTTGCCCGAGATTCGATCGTCGGTATCCAATACCTAGTTCAATCTCGTTACTGGCAAGTCTCTTTACTCGTTCCGTAATACATCATCTCACAACTAACATATTAGTTGCAGTGCTTGCAAGGCTTATGTGATGTGCATTACCGAGAGGGCCCAGAGATACCTCTCCGACAATCGGAGTGACAAATCCTAATCTCGAAATACGCCAACCCAACATCTACCTTTGGAGACACCTGTAATGCTCCTTTATAATCACCCAGTTACGTTGTGACGTTTGGTAGCACCCAAAGTGTTCCTCCGGCAAACGGGAGTTGCATAATCTCATAGTCATAGGAACATGTATAAGTCATGAAGAAAGCAATAGCAACATACTAAACGATCAGGTGCTAAGCTAATGGAATGGGTCATGTCAATCAGATCATTCAACTAATGATGTGACCTCGTTAATCAAATAACAACTCATTGTTCATGGTCAGGAAACATAACCATCTTTGATTAACGAGCTAGTCAAGTAGAGGCATACTAGTGACACTCTGTTTGTCTATGTATTCACACATGTATTATGTTTCCGGTTAATACAATTCTAGCATGAATAATAAACATTTATCATGATATAAGGAAATAAATAATAACTTTATTATTGCCTCTAGGGCATATTTCCTTCAGTCTCCCACTTGCACTAGAGTCAATAATCTAGTTCACATCGCCATGTGATTTAACAGCAATAGTTCACATCACCATGTGATTAACACCCATAGTTCACATCGCTATGTGACCAACACCCAAAGGGTTTACTAGATTCAGTAATCTAGTTCACATCGCTATGTGATTAACACCCAAGGAGTACTAAGGTGTGATCATGTTTTGCTTGTGAGAGAATCTTAGTCAACGGGTCTGCCACATTCAGATCCTCATGTATTTTGCAAATTTCTATGTCAACAATGCTCTGCATGGAGCTACTCTAGCTAATTGCTCCCACTTTCAATATGTATCTAGATCGAGACTTAGAGTCATCTAGATTAGTGTCAAACTTGCATCGGCGTAACCCTTTACGACGAACCTTTTTCCATAATCGAGAAACATATCCTTATTCCACTAAGGACAATTTTGACCGCTCTCCAGTGATCTACTCCTAGATCACTATTGTACTCCCTTGCCAAACTCAGTGGTATGGCATACAATAGATCTGGTATACAGCATGGCATACTTTATAGAACCTATGACTGAGGCATAGGGAATGACTTTCATTCTCTTTCTATTTTCTGCCGTGGTCGGGCTTTGAGTCTTACTCAACTTCACACCTTGCAACACAGGCAAGAACTCCTTCTTTGACTGTTCCATTTTGAACTATTTCAAAAATTTATCAAGGTATGTATTCATTGAAAAATCTTATCAAGCGTCTTCATCTATCTATATAGATCTTGATGCTCAATGTGTAAGCAGCTTCACCAAGGTCTTTCTTTGAAAAACTTTTATTCAAGTATCCTTTCATGCTTTGCAGAATAATTCTACATTATTTCCGATCAACAATATGTCATTCACATATACTTATCAGAAATGTTGTAGTGCTCCCACTCACTTTCTTGTAAATACAGGCTTCACCGTAAGTCTGTACAAAACTATATGCTTTGATCAACTTATCAAAGCGTATATTCCAACTCCGAGATTCTTGCACCAGTCCATAAATGGATCGCTGGAGCTTGCACACTTTGTTAGCTCCCTTTGGATCGACAAAACCTTCCGGTTGCATCATATACAACTCTTCTTCCAGAAATCCATTCAGGAATGCAGTTTTGACATCCATCTGCCAAATTTCATAATCATAAAATGCGGCAATTGCTAACATGATTCGGACAGACTTTTAAGCATCGATACGAGTAAGAAAATCTCATCGTATTCAACACCTTGAACTTTGTCAAAAACCTTTTTCGACAAGTCTAGCTTTGTAGATAGTAACACTACTATCAACGTCCGTCTTCCTCTTGAAGATCCATTTATTCTTAATGACTCACCGATCATCGGGCAAGTCAATCAAAGTCTACACTTTGTTCTCATACATGGATCATATCTCAGATTTCATGGCCTCAAGCCATTTCGTGGAATCTGGGCTCATCATTGCTTCCTCATAGTTCGTAGGTTCATCATGGTCTAGTAACATGACTTCCAGAACATGATTACCGTACCACTCTGGTGCGGATCTTACTCTGGAAGACCTACGAGGTTTGGTAGTAACTTGATCTGAAGTTTGATGATCATCATCATTAACTTCCTCACTTATTGGTGTAGGAATCACTGGAACTGATTTCTGTGATGAACTACTTTCCAATAAGGGAGAAGGTATAATTACCTCATCAAGTTCTACTCTCCTCCCACTCACTTCTTTCGAGAGAAACTCCTTCTCTGGAAAGGATCCATTTTAGCAACGAATGTCTTGCCTTCGGATCTGTGATAGAAGGTGTACCCAACAATTTCCTTTGGGTATTCTATGAAGACGCACTTCTCCGATTTGGGTTCGAGCTTATCAGGATGAAACTTTTTCACATAAGCATCGCAGCCCCAAACTTTAAGAAACAACAGCTTAGGTTTACTGCTAAACCATAGTTCATACAGTGTCGTCTCAACGGATTTAGATGGTGCCCTATTTTAAAACGTGAATGCAGCTGTCTCTAATGCATAACCCCAAAACGATAGTGGTAAAGAGATATCATAGATCGCACCATATCAAATAAAGTGCGGTTACGACGTTCGGACACACCATAACGATGAGGTGTTCCAGGTGGCATGAGCTGTGAAACTATTCCACATTGTTTTAATTGAAGACCAAACTCGTAACTCAAATATTTGTCTCCGCGATCAGATCGCAGAAACTTTATTTTCTCGTTACGATGATTTTTCCACTTCACTCTGAAATTCTTTGAACCTTTCAACTATTTCAGACTTATGTTTCATCAAGTAGATATACCCATATCTGCTCAAATCATCTTGTGAAGGTCAGAAAACAACGATGCTTGCCACGAGCATCAGCACTCATTGGATCGCATACATCGGTATGTATTATTTCCAATAAGTCAGTAGCTCGTTCCATTGTTCCGGAGAACGGAGTTTTAGTCATCTTGCCCAAAAGGCATAGTTCGCAAGCATCAAGTGATTCATAATCAAGTGATTCCAAAATTCCATCAGTATGGAGTTTCTTCATGCGCTTTACACCAATATGACCTAAACGGCAGTGCTACAAACAAGTTGCACTTATCATTATTAACTTTGCATCTTTTGGTTTCAATATTATGATTATGTGTATCACTACGATCGAGATCCAACAAACTATTTTCATTGGGTGTGTAACCATATAAGGTTCTATTCATGTAAACAGAACAACAATTTATTCTCTTACTTAAATGAATAATCGTATTACAATAAACATGATCAAATCATATTCATGCTCAACGCAAACACCAAATAACACTTATTTAGGTTCAACACTAATCCCGAAAGTATAGGGAGTGTGTGACGATGATCATATCAATCTTGGAACCACTTCCAACACACATCGTCACTTCACCCTTAACTAGTCTCTGTTTATTCTGCAACTCCCGTTTCGAGTTACTAATCTTAGCAACTGAACTAGTATCAAATACTGAGGGTTTGCGATAAACACTAGTAAAGTACACATCAATAACATGTATATCAAATATACTTATGTTCACTTTGCCATCCTTCTTATCCGCCAATCACTTGGGGTAGATCCGCCTCCAGTGACCAGTCCCTTTGCAGTAGAAACACTTAGTCTCAGGCTTAGGATCAGACTTGGGCTTCTTCACTTGAGCAGCAACTTGCTTGCTGTTCTTCTTGAAGTTCCCCTTCTTCCTTCTGCCCCTTTTCTTGAAACTAGTGGTCTTGTCTACCATCAACACTTGATGTTTTTCTCGATTTCTACCTTCGTCAATTTCCGCATTACGAAGAGCTTGGGAATCGTTTCCGTTATCCCTTGCATGTCATAGTTCATCACGAAGTTCTACTAACTTGGTGATGGTGACTAGAGAATTCTGTCAATCACTATCTTATCTGGAAGATTAACTCCCACTTGATTCAAGCGATTGTAGTACTCAGACAATCTGAGCACATGCTCACTAGTTGAGCGATTCTCCTCCATCTTTTAGCTATAGAACTTGTTGGAGACTTCATATCTCTCAACTCGGGTATTTGCTTGAAATATTAGCTTCAACTCCTGGAACATCTCATATGGTCCATGACATTCAAAACGTCTTTGAAGTCCCGATTCTAAGCCGTTAAGCATGGTGCACTTAAACTATCAAGTAGTCATCATATTGAGCTAGCCAAACGTTCATAACGTCTGCATTTGCTCCTGCAATAGGTCCGTCACCTAGCGGTGCATTAAGGACATAATTCTTCTGTGCAGCAATGAGGATTTAACCTCAGATCACGGATCAAATCCGCAACATTGCTACTAACATTTTTCAACACAATTTTCTCTAGGAACATATCAAAATAAACACAGGGAAGCAACAACGCGAGCTATTGATCTACAACATGATTTGCAAAATACTACCAGGACTAAGTTCATGATAAATTTAAGTTCAATTTAATCATATTACTTAAGAACTCCCACTTAGATAGACATCCCTCTAATCCTCTAAGTGATCACGTGATCCAAATCAACTAAACCATGTCCGATCATCACGTGAGATGGAGTAGTTTCAATCGGTGAACATCATTATGTTGATCATATCTACTATATGATTCACGCTCGACCTTTCGGTCTCCGTGTTCCGAGGCCATATCTGCATATGCTAGGCTCGTCAAGTTTAACCTGAGTATTCTGCGTGTGCAAAACTGGCTTGCACCCGTTGTAGATGGACGTAGAGCTTATCACACCCGATCATCACGTGGTGTCTGGGCACGACGAACTTTGGCAACGGTGCATACTCAGGGAGAACACTTCTTGATAATTTAGTGAGAGATCATCTTATAATGCTACCGTCAATCAAAGCAAGATAAGATGCATAAAAGGATAAACATCACATGCAATCAATATAAGTAATATGATATGGCCATCATCATCTTGTGCTTGTGATCTCCATCTCCGAAGCACCGTCATGATCACCATCGTCACCGGCGCGACACCTTGATCTCCATCGTAGCATCGTTGTCGTCTCGCCAATCTTATGCTTCCACGACTATCACTACCGTTTAGTAATAAAGTAAAGCATTACATCGCGATTGCATTGCATACAATAAAGCGACAACCATATGGCTCCTGCCAGTTGCCGATAACTCGGTTAGAAAACATGATCATCTCATACAATAAAATTCAGCATCATGCCTTGACCATATCACATCACAACATGCCCTGCAAAAACAAGTTAGACGTCCTCTACTTTGTTGTTGCATGTTTTACGTGGCTGCTACGGGCTTAAGTAAGAACCAATCTCACCTACGCATCAAAACCACAACGATAGTTTGTCAAATAGACTCCGTTTTAACCTTCGCAAGGACCGGGCGTAGCCATACTTGGTTCAACTAAAGTTGGAGAGACAGTCGCCCGCAAGCCATCTCTGTGCAAAGCACGTCGAGGGAACCGGTCTCGCGTAAGCGTACGCGTAAGGTTGGTCCGGGTCGTCTCGTCCAACAATACCGCCGAACCAAAGTATGACATGCTGGTAGGCAGTATGACTTGTATCGTCCACAACTCACTTGTGTTCTACTCGTGCATATAACATCAACATAAGTAACCTAGGCTCGGATGCCACTGTAGGGTTTCGTAGTAATTTCAAAAAAAATTCCTACGCACATGCAAGATCATGGTGATGTATAGCAACGAGAGGGGAGAGTGTTGTCTACATACCCTTGTAGACCGTAAGCGGAAGCGTTAGCACAACGCGGTTGATGTAGTCGTACGTCTTCACGGCCCGACCGATCAAGCACCGAAACTATGGCACCTCCGAGTTCTAGCACACGTTCAGCTCGATGACGTCCCTCGAACTCCGATCCAGCCGAGTGTCGAGGGAGAGTTCCGTCAGCACGACGGCGTGGTGACGATCTTGATGTTCTACCGTCGCAGGGCTTCGCCTAAGCACCGCTACGATATTATCGAGGTGGACTATGGTGGAGGGGGGCACCGCACACGGCTAAGAGATCCAAGGGATCAATTGTTGTGTCTTTGGTGCTAGCCCTGCCCCTCTATTTATATGTTGAGCCCCGGGGTCGAAACTTGGAGCAAAAGCCTCCTCAAAGTCGGTTTTTCCCGAAAGGCAAGAGTCCCACTCGGACTCCAGGACCAAACGCCACAATCCTTGGCGTCTGGCCCAGACGCCATGGGCCTCGGCGTCTGGCCCAGGGCCAGACGCCAGGGTCTCCGGCGTTTGGCCCCCTGGCCTCCGCAAAACTCCTTTTGCACCGATCTAAAGCCTCATGGGCTTGACCCCTTGGCCTAACCATATCATCCAATATATGAATCTTTACGTCTCGACCATTTCGAGACTCCTTGTCATGTCCCCGATCTCATCCGGGACTCCGAACTCCTTCGGTTCATCAAAACATGTAAACTCATAATATAACTGTCATCGTAACCTTAAGCGTGCGGACCCTATGGGTTCGAGAACAATGTAGACATGACCGAGACACGTCTCCGGTCAATAACCAATAGCGGGACCTGGATGCCCATATTGGCTCCTACATATTCTACGAAGATCTTTATCGGTCAGACCGCATAACAACATACGTTGTTCCCTTTGTCATCGGTATGTTACTTGCCCGAGATTCGATCGTCGGTATCCAATACCTAGTTCAATCTCGTTACTGGCAAGTCTCTTTACTCGTTCCGTAATACATCATCTCACAACTAACATATTAGTTGCAGTGCTTGCAAGGCTTATGTGATGTGCATTACCGAGAGGGCCCAGAGATACCTCTCCGACAATCGGAGTGACAAATCCTAATCTCGAAATACGCCAACCCAACATCTACCTTTGGAGACACCTGTAATGCTCCTTTATAATCACCCAGTTACGTTGTGACGTTTGGTAGCACCCAAAGTGTTCCTCCGGCAAACGGGAGTTGCATAATCTCATAGTCATAGGAACATGTATAAGTCATGAAGAAAGCAATAGCAACATACTAAACGATCAGGTGCTAAGCTAATGGAATGGGTCATGTCAATCAGATCATTCAACTAATGATGTGACCTCGTTAATCAAATAACAACTCATTGTTCATGGTCAGGAAACATAACCATCTTTGATTAACGAGCTAGTCAAGTAGAGGCATACTAGTGACACTCTGTTTGTCTATGTATTCACACATGTATTATGTTTCCGGTTAATACAATTCTAGCATGAATAATAAACATTTATCATGATATAAGGAAATAAATAATAACTTTATTATTGCCTCTAGGGCATATTTCCTTCAGAACTCATGACACAGATCCGACCAAGAAGAAATGGAATCCGCCGGCAAGTGCATCAACCAAGACATGACATTGGGTTTCAGGGCCAACGAGAAGTAGTTGGCAAGCACCTTGTCGTCACGAGTTCCAGCGGCTTGCACAGTGATGGTGTAGATGCTGAGGAACTCTGACGGATGGGTCTTGACGCTGTACTTCTCGCCGACGTCGGGCTTGAACGTGCGGTGGGACGGCCACTAGAACTGCCGCAACTCACGGGTAAAGGTTGGGCAACCCACCTCGTAAGGTAGGCTGCCAGAGCCTCCTGATGCTGGGTGGTCCATAGCGGGCCCCGCCCGCCTGTCTGACTGGTGGCGCGTATTGCGCCGGCACTCGATGGTGGTTCGAGCATCTTCGTGGGCTCGCTCCCGAAGAACTTGACGCTGGTCGCGGTGGGTCCGTGGATCGGACGATGCTATGGAAATGTTATCACAAGCGTCATCACGATGGATCGACACCCGCGGCGGCTGGCGTGGAGGAGGAGAGTGCACCATGGCCGCAGCACCTCCGGGCCCCCCACCATTGGCGTGCGGTGGTTCAACGGAGCGCCAGTCTGAGGGCCCCGCTGTCGGTGTCAAAACCGGCAGATCTCGGGTAGGGGGTCCCAAGCTGTGTATCATGGATCGATGGTAATAGGGGACACGATGTTTACCCAGGTTCGGGCCCTCTTGATTGAGGTAAAACCCTACGTCCTGCTCTTGTTTATATTGATGGAGTATCAAGTACATAGTTGATCTACCTCGAGATCATATGTTGTGGCCTAAAACCTAAGGGTATGATGAATAATATCATAATCATCTATTGACTAGCCTGGCCTCGTCTTATATAACATACCAGAGGCCTAGGATAACAAGAGTCCTAGTCGAATACGTCGGTGGAGAGGAGTCCTTGTCTTGATCACCAAGTCATGTGGAATCTTCCTCGTATATGTCTTCGGTTGTCCGAACTAGCCCATGAGTAAACGTCCATGGGGGTCCTCGGCCCAATCCAACTGATCAGGAGACGATGTGGTGAGTACCCCCTAGTCCAGGACACCATCAGTAACCCCCTGAACCGGTCTTCAAGTTGGGGATGCTCCTCAGTTCTTCTGAACTGTACTTCGTCTTCGGTCGTCGGTCTTGAAAACTGGTTCAACAAATCTTCCCATCTTCTATTTTGAGGATTGCCGAGCTAAATCTGAAGATCTCACATGTTGGTTATCCAAGGAGCCTGTCGGTGTCAAAATCGGCGGATCTCGGGTAGGGGGTCCCAAACTGTGCGTCTAGGCCGGATGGTAACAGGAGGCAGGAACACGATGTTTTACCCAGGTTCGGGCCCTCTTGATGGAGGTAAAACCCTACGTCCTGCTTGATTGATATTGATTATATGGGTAGTACAAGAGTAGATCTACCACGAGATCAGAGAGGCTAAACCCTAGAAGCTAGCCTATGGTATGATTGTTGTATATATTGTATATCTATCGACTAGCCTGGCCTCGGTTTATATAATGCACCGGAGGCCTAGGATAACAAGAGTCCTAGCCGAATACGCCGGTGGGGAGAAGTCCTTGTCTTGATCGCCAAGTCTTGTGGAATCTTCCTTGTATGCGGTAGCCGTCTGAACTGGCCCATGAGTATACGGCCACGGGGGTCCTCGGCCCAATCTAATAGATCGGGAGACGACGTGGTGAGTACCCCCTAGTCCAGGACACCGTCAGTAGCCCCCTGAACCGGTCTTCAAGTTAGGGACGCTCCTCGATTCTTCAGAACTGTTCTTCATCTTCGGTTGCCGGTCTTGAAAACTGGTTCAACAAATCTTCTTTATCTTCGATCTTGAGGATCGCCGAAATGCATTCGACGAGTTTACACGTCGGGTATCCGAGGAGCCCCTTTAAGTTTCCGGCCTTTATCAATGCCTTGTTTATTTTTATGCCACACCTCGGGTTTGAAGTTGTTCCCGGGAGGCAGGGTCCTCTTGCGTCCGAGCTCCAACGCCGGACTGCATTTGAGGTATCTTTTGCAGCCGAGCACCAACGCCGGACTGCTTCCCAGCTCTAGCGCCGGAATGTATCCGTGCTCCAATGCCGGACTATGTATCCGAGCTCCAACGCCGGGCTGTATATCTGAGCTCCAACGTCGAAATATATCCGAGCTCCAACGCCGGACTGTGTCCAGGCTCCAGTGTCGGACTATATCCGAGGTGTCATATCACCTTGGTTCAAAAAAGTTGAAGGAGTTTAGCCGAGCTTAATGCCGGAAATGCCCTCTATGGAGCCAGCCACTAGCGCCCGAGCTTTATGCCAGACTGCTTCCGAGGTGGTGCACCACCCCGACTATGGGCCGATTTTTTGTCAATATTTTTTATTGGTGCAATTTATTCTCTGCTGAGATATATAGCCAGTAGCCCTCAAGGTGTGTATCGGTCTAAAACCCGAGATGCACATGAAGGATGACATAAGACCGCTGATCCCAGTAGCCGCTGAGACTCAGGTTGATTTGCAAAATCGGCCTGAGGATCAAGTCCTAGCTCGGCAGAATACTTCGGGACACAAAAGCGGCGTGCTCAGTCCTCAAGACTCAGGTTGGGTGCGGCCGACCAACCTGAGGATCAAAATCTCCTCGGAAACTATATTGCACATAAAATTTTCTGCATTGGACAAGCAATGCAGTAGCCCCCGAGACACTGGTCGGGTGGCAACACCAGATCAGGGGATCGATGTGCCCCTTTAATATTTGTAAATAATAAGCCCGAAGCCCAGTAGCCCCCGAGCCTTAATGCGGGCACGGGTGGCCGAATTAAGGATCAATATCCATAGTAAAATCACAAATTATGTGTAATGACTCTATGTATCCAAGTACTTTACGTCATTAATGCTCGGATCCGCATTGTACAAAACTTTGTTGACCGACCATCGGCTTCCACCTCCTTGGCCAGTAGCCGAGGAGTGTTTGTCCTACTTTATAAAGCCTTTATGAGGGCAAAGATTTACGACAAACAAGGCAATCTGGCCACACGGTTTTATAAACAAAGGTACGCAGAGAGATATGTTATATTACTGTTTAACAGAAGAAATGTATTCCAAAAATAGTCCCGCTATCGGTTCCTTTCTTTGGGTTGTCATGCTAAGCATGATCATGAAACCTCAGCTCGAATGTAAGAGCAAAATATCGAGGATTTAGTTTGGGAGGCCAGTTAATAGCCCCCGGTAGTGTTCGGCGACAGTCGAGGTCAAGCCGTAAACACTTCGGCCAATGTTATGAATGGCCCGTCATAGTCATCGGATCACTGACCAGTTTACGCTTATTGTGACAGTCAGTTTTCGGCTTTCTCCACTAAGGTGCTTAACCATGTGAGCTGGAAGCACAATCGCAGTGGTTCTCCCTTTGCACGCCTAGCCGAACAAAACGAAACGTAGGAAGCAAGTGCAGGAGCCGGGCAACCCAACTATTGACCGAAGACACAATTCGAAACCGATGCATATATAGCAATATCTGAGAATGTTTTTGCCGAATCCCTAAAGGTGTCCGGCGTTGCACTGCGAGTCTAATGCTGGAAAAGCACAAATAGTTTAGAAGTGCCAAAAAGCTTGGAAAACCAAGAAACGTCAGTAAAAACATGACGTCCGAACAAGATCAAGTGTTCGGTGCCAATCCGAAAATTGGTCTTAGAAAAAAGAAGTGCTTCTGTCGTCCTTTAACATGACACATCCTATCTCAAGACTTCGAGCGGGTCAGCCTACGGCTTCAACCTCCTATCCCGAGGGCAGAGTACTTCTCATTAGGCCAGTTTAGCAAACTAAACTCTAGCGGCTTTGAGAGAGAAATTAGGCTCCCCGGCTAGTGACCGCACACTCGCGTCGAAAAAAGGAGTGATAAATAATAATAATAATAGAACTTTGCAACGACTGAGAAGAAGAACACTTATTATAAAACGGCTCAAATAAACTTAAGAGCCCCCAAGTGACTTGGGTAGAAGAATGATTGCATGTACCGAAGTACTTATATCATATCTATGTTCAACCAAACTTTAAACACGTCTTAACCGACCGTCGCCTTCTCCCTCTTTGGTTAAGGACCGAAAAGTGTTATGTACTCCATCAGTCGAGAATATCGACGGTGTTTCCAATAACCAGGCAATCAGGCCATAAGGCTGTAACAGACAAAGCGCGCTCAGGGAACTTATGCTATATTACTGCGAAGAGTAAGAAGCATCTTCGAAGAAAATAGTACCCCCACCGATACCTTTCTTCGATGCTCATTGTTATTATGAGACTTGTGCACTAGATTTTTTGTACTCATGAGTTCCGTTGTGTGCCGACCATCATTGAATAACTATAAGAGCGCTAGCTTTCGGCTTCACCCAGTCTGAGGTTCGGCTTAGGTGACCCGATCGTGACAATCGCAGAGGTGCTCCCTTTACTCCCTAGCCGAACAATCGGGAACGTAGGGGTAAAGACAGGAGCGAGGCAACCCAGCTTGAAAATCGCTTAAGTCAATGTGGTGCATATTGTGGCATAATACACGAACAAGGAACGAAGTCGTACAAGTATAATCATATGCAACAGGAAAAGCTTCACAAAGGAAGCCCCCAAGTAAACGGGGTATTTGAATTTATGTGTCACAAACAAAGTTTGGACAAGGAAATTTTTTAGAAGCAACTTTTTTCCAAAAAGTATAATGCTTGGTCGAACCGAACGCAAGTTAGAAATTAAAGCTTTGAGCATGAAAGCGACTTAGCTGGTTAATGTGTTCGGTATTGATGACGCGGTCCGAGCTTGATGCGGGGCAAGGTTCCATCCCGCAAGCCAGTCCCGAGGTGGCGGAGTGGAGAGCTTGACACGCCGAAGTGGTGACATAGCACGATCAATGCAGACCAGCAGAGTGACGCCGAAGTCCCCGGATCATTTTCCTGTGCACAAAAAATAGTGCAAACCGGAGATAATAGTAATAATGATAATTAAAAAAATCGTTGCATAATAAATAATTTATGCAAAGTGAGTAATAAAAGAAATATGGCCTGGCGCCGAAGTCAAGTCGATGCAGGGCATCGGCATGATGCGGTAAAGGCGTGGCAAAGCTTGAATTCGCAGGTCGGTCCGAGCTTCGAGTGCGGCGTTCGCCGGACTATGTACGGAAACTGACCGAACCACCATGCGACTGTCGTTAATGCAGCCACCATTTGATAGACCTGGTTTATTTGTTGTAGCAATCCGAAGGAAGGTGATTCCTAAAATTGGGACCCGCTCCGCACACCCATTGCCTGATGGGCGATAAAACGACAGCATGGCAATGCTGGTAAAGGTTGACTCGCCGAGGCAAAGCCCTCGGCCCAGCTAACGTGACGGAGCTGGTCGGCTAGTGACGCCGAAGTGTCCGGAGTAGGTTGATGAAGAGATGGCGAAGCCCCCGGTCCAGTCGAGATGTCGAAGCCTCGATGTCAGCCGATGAGTCGAAGTAGGTCGGCGTGATGGACACCAGCTTGAAGAAGCAATAGTGCGGCCCTATCGATGCAGGTCGTGATGTGGTCGATGCCGGCTTGATGAAGCGACCGTGCGGCGATGCCGGTATGCCCGCTCCGTGTAATCCGTGGGGTGGCGATGTTGGTGATGATTTATCCTTCGCGATGCCGGGCTCTTGTTCGGCTTGCCGAGATGATGATCCGAAGAAGTTGAGCTCGGCTCAACAAAGTGACGCCGTGTCTAGCGCAGGTTGGCAGCCGTGGAGTAATATTGCCGGACTGGTTTGACACCAGCATGATGTTGAAGATCATGTTCAAAATATCTTACAGTTGGTGGGATGTATTCGGGAACAAAACAAAATACCCCATACAAAACTTCCTTCAAAAGGGATGTCCGAAATCCTATTCATAAAAAAGATGAACTTGGGTCGGATTCGTTTTCGCGCAGAAAACAGATCCGAAAAGTGATGCACTAATCGGAAGGTTCCCGGAGTTTGGACGGTCGGATCGAGCCGAAATTTTGAGAAGTCGTATATATAGGAATTCCACAGCCGATCAATGGTTGGATCTTCCAAAGGACGTCCGAGCTAGAAGCTGGACACCACGCCCTAAACTCATCCAAATTCCCGTCCAGATTTGACACGGCTCCGGTATATCGTGGATTGCCAGAGATTCCTCCATCGGAACTCGACGAAATTTTCCAGGGTTGTTGTAGACTCAATTCCACACAATTCCACCAAAGCGATCGTCAAAGCGATACTCGAGGAGGTGGTGGTGGTAGATACGAGTTCGCTGTCCAGAAAAACAGCACGGTCGCTTGAGGGCAATGTTGACGTTGAGCCCCCGAGCTCCATAGATGATTCCTCCGTGATCTTGATAGAGATCAGAGTTGATGTTTGATGAAGGCCCTCGTCCGGACATGGTGATCCAAACACGGGGCGCAATTCTTGGTCGAACCAAGGTGACCAGTCGAGCTGGTGACGAAGATGCCAAAGTCGCAGTTGATCTGCAGGCGAGCCATCGATCCTTTTGTCGATCACACAGTGGAACTCTCAATGAAAGCACCAATGTCGGTGTCAAAACCGGCGGATCTCGGGTAGGGGGTCCCAAACTGTGCGTCTAGGCCGGATGGTAACAGGAGGCAGGGAACACGATGTTTTACCCAGGTTCGGGCCCTCTTGATGGAGGTAAAACCCTACGTCCTGCTTGATTGATATTGATTATATGGGTAGTACAAGAGTAGATCTACCACGAGATCAGAGAGGCTAAACCCTAGAAGCTAGCCTATGGTATGATTGTTGTATATATTGTATATCTATTGACTAGCCTGGCCTCGGTTTATATAATGCACCGGAGGCCTAGGATAACAAGAGTCCTAGCCGAATACGCCGGTGGGGAGAAGTCCTTGTCTTGATCGCCAAGTCTTGTGGAATCTTCCTTGTATGCAGTAGCCGTCCGAACTGGCCCATGAGTATACGGCCATGGGGGTCCTCGGCCCAATCTAATAGATCGGGAGACGACGTGGTCAGTACCCCCTAGTCCAGGACACCGTCAGAGCCCTTTAAGTCTTCGGCCTTTATCAATGCCTCGTTATTTTTATGCCACACCTCGGGTTTGAAGTTGTTCCCGGACAGTAGTGTCCTCTTGCGTCCAAGCTCCAACGCCGGACTATATTCGAGGTATCTTTTGCAGACGAGCACCAACGTCGGACCGCTTCCGAGCTCCAATGCCGAACTATGTCCAAGCTCCAACGCCGGACTATATCCGAGGTGTCATAGATCACCTTGGTTCAAAAAAGTTGAAGGAGTTTAGCCGAGCTTAATGCGGGAAATGCCCTCTATGGATCCAGCCACTGGCGCCCAAGCTTTATGCCGGACTACTTCCAAGGTAGTGCACCACCCCGACTGTGGGATGATTTTTGTCAATATTTTTGATTGGTGCAATTTATTCTCTACCGAGATATATAGCCAGTAGCCCTCAAGGTGTGTATCGGTCTAAAACCCGAGATGCACCTGAAGGACGACATAAGAGCGCTGATCCCAGTAGCCGCTGAGACTCAGGTTGATTTGCAAAATCGGCCTGAGGATCAACTCCTAGCTCAGCAGAATACTTCGGGACACAAAAGGCGGTGTGCAAAGTCCTCGAGACTCAGGTTGGGTGCGGACGACCAACCTGAGGATCATAATCTCCTCGAAAACTATATTGCACTTAAATTTTCTGCACTGGATTGCCAATGCAGTAGCCCCCGAGACACTGGTCGGGTGGCAACACCAGATCAGGGGATAGATGTGCCCCTTTAATATTAGTAAATGATAAGCCCGAAGTCCAGTAGCCCCCGAGTCTTAATGCGGGAACGGGTGGACGAATTAAGGATCGATATCCAGAGTAAAATCACAAATTATGTGTAATGATTCTATGTATCCAAATACTTTACATCATTAGTGCTCGGATCCGCATTGCATAAAACTTTGTTGACCGACCATCGGCTTCCACCTCCTCGGCCAGTAGCCAAGGAGTGTTTGTCCTACTTTATAAAGCCGTTATAAGGGCAAAGATTTATGGAAAACAAGGAAATCCGGCCATAGGGTTTTATAAACAAAGGTACATGGAGAGATATGTTATATTACTTAATATAAGAAACATCTTCCAAGGAAAATAGTCCCGCTATCGGTTCCTTTCTTTGGCTCGTCATGCGTATCATGATCATGAAACCTCACCTCCGATCAACGTGGGAAGAAAATATTGAGGATTTAGTTCAGGGAAAGTTCCCAAACTCTATGGTATTAATGAACCAAATTTTTTACTTCCATCGTTGCCGACCAATGTGATCCTTTAAGATCGCTAGCTTTCGGCTTCACCCAGTCTGAGGTACTAACTCGGATGACCTGGTAGTAACAATCACAGAGGTGCTCCATTTACCGCCTAGCCGAACAATCGAGAACGTAGTGGTAAGCACAGGAGCCAGGCAACCCAGCTTGGCAAAAATCTTAAGTCAAATTGATGCATATTTATGGCTTTATAATGATGATTATGGAAGGCAGCCCTTGCATATTAAATACAAATGACGATGATATGTTTATTTTGAATCTGTTGCGACCGTTTATCAGTTGAAAGTGGCCCATCGTTGGCTTCTACCCCTTTGTAGATACTACGCAGGGTGTCTCCGTGATAACAAGACAACCCTTAGCCGACGTCTCGGTGCCCGAAGGCAGTTGTGTTAGCGGAAACGAAGCAATCAGATATGCGGGCTTTATAACTTTCACTTAGTCATAGGAGCTTTAAACTGGGGAAGCTAGTTATGAGCCCCCGGTTAGGTTCGGCGACATCCGAGGTCAAGCCTTAAATACTTCGGCCAATGTTATGAACGGCCCGTCATTTAACACAGTCATCGGATCGCTGACCAGTTTACACTTATTGTGACAGTCAGCTTTCGGCTTTCTCCACTGAGGTGCTTAACCATGTGAGCTAGAAGCACAATCGCAGTGGTTCTCCCTTTGCACACCTAGCCGAACAAAGCAGAACGTAGGAGGCAAGCGCAGGAGCTGGGCAACCCAACTATTGACTGAAGACACAGTTTGAAACTGATACATATTTAGCAATATCCGAGAATATTTTTGTCGAATCTCTAAAGGTGTCTGGCATTGCACTGCGAGACTTGTGCTGAAAACACACAAATAGTTTAAAAGTGCCATAAGCTTGGAAAACCAAAAAACGTCAGTAAAAACTTGACGTCCGACAAGATCAAGTGTTCGGTGCCAATCCGAAAATTGGAAAAAAGAAAAAATTGTGCTTCTGGCGTGCTTTAACATGACACACCCGATATCAACACTTCAAGCGGGCCAGCCTACAGCTTCAAGCTCCTTATCCCAAAGGCGAAGTACTTCTTCGAGGACAGTTTAGCGAACTAAACTCGAGCGTCTTTTTAGAGAGAAGACAGGCTATCCGGCTATTGACCATACACTCGAGTCGAAAAAGGAGCGGTAGAAAAAGACTTTGCAACGACCAAGAAGAAAACACATTTACTATAAAACAGCTCATATAAATTTTAAGAGCCCCCAACTGACTTGGGTAAAAGAATTTTATGTATAATGTTTGTATGTACCGATGTACTTATATCATATCTGTGTTTACCCGAACTTTAAACACGTCTTAACCAACCGTCGGCTTCTCCCTCTTCGGTCAAGTACCGAAAAGTGTCATGTACTCCACCTGTCGAAAGTATCGACGGTGTTTCCGATAACCAGGCAATCAGGCCATAAGGCTGTAACAGACAAAGCGCGCTCAGGGAACTTATGCTATATTATTGATGAAGTGTAAGAAGCATCTTCGAAGAAAATAGTACCTCCACCGATACCTTTCTTTGGTTGCTCATTGTTACTATGAGACTTGTGCAATAGATTTTTTGTACTCATGTGTTCCGTTGTGTGCTAACCATTATTGAAAACAATAAGAGCGCTAGCTTTCGGCTTCACCCAATCTGAGGTACTAACTCGGATGACCCGGTAGTAACAATCGCAGAGGTGCTCCCTTTACTGCCTAGCCAAACAATCGGGAACGTAGGGGTAAGCACAGGAGCCAGGCAACCCAGATTGTGAAACACTTAAGTCAACATGGTGCATATTGTGGGGTAATACACGAACAAGGAACAAAGCCGTACAAGTATAATCATATGCAAGAGGAAAGGCTTCACAAAGGAAGCCCCCAAGTAAATGGGGTATTTGAATTTGCTTGCAACAAACAAGGTTTTGACAAAGAAAGTTTTCCGCAAATGACTTTTTGTCAAAAAAACATAATGCTTGGTCGAACCGAATGAAATTTAAAACTAAAGGTTTTTAAGCATGGAAGCGACTTAGTTGGTTAATGTGCTCGGTGTCGATGCACGGCCCGAGCTTACGGTGGGACAAGGTCCCAGCCCCCAAGACGGTCCCGAGGTGGCGGAGCGAAGAGCTCGGCACTCCAAAGTGGCGACATAGCACGGCCAATGCAGGCTAGCAGTGTGACGCCGAAGTCCTCGGCGTGGCTTAATGAAGTAATGATGAAGCCCTCGGTCCAGCCGAGGTGACGTGGTACGTCGGTACGCCGAGGTGACAGCGCTGCCCAACCCAGATCCTTTACCTGTGCACAGAAAATAGTGCAAGCCGGAGATAATAGGAATAAAAAATTGTTGCATAATTAATAATTTACGCAAGTGACTAATAAAAGAAATATGGCCCGTGTGCCGAACACTCGATGAGGTAGAGCTCTCTCAGCGATGCCGAAGTCCCCGAGGCAACCGAACATGTCGGTATGGTGATTCGACCAACAAGGTGATCACGCGAGCCGATTGGGACAACGACGTCGGCTTGCCAAAGTGACCGTGTGACGCAGTCGAAGTCGATCACCTACACACAAAAAATAGTGCGGTCCAAAAAGGATAATTGCTTTTTGCAAAAATAATTTATTGAAAGAGGTGTGGCCTGGTGCCGAAGTCATGTCAATGCAAGGCGTCGGCGTGACGCGGTGAAGGCGTGGCCAAGCCTGAATTCGCAGGCCAGTCTGAGTTTCGGATGCGGCATTCACCGAACTGTATACGGAAACTGACTGAACCACCACGCGATCGTTGTTAATGCGGCCACCATTTGATAGACCTGTTTAAAGATGATGAAACAAACCAGAGTAATAATTCCTTGGAAAAATAAACCCAAGCAAGAAAAAATATTAGGATTAATAGCACCCGGTTTATCTGTTGTAGCAATCTGAAGAAAGGTTACCCCCAAAATTGGGACTCGATCCGCACAACCATTGCTTGATGGGCGATAAAGCGATGGCATGGTGATGCTGGCAAAGGTGGGCTCTCCGAGGCAAAGGCCCCGGTCCAGCTAACG
Organism: Triticum aestivum; assembly: GCF_018294505.1. Taxonomy (NCBI): domain Eukaryota; kingdom Viridiplantae; phylum Streptophyta; class Magnoliopsida; order Poales; family Poaceae; genus Triticum; species Triticum aestivum. The sequence goes on along the minus strand of NC_057797.1, from coordinate 91,219,086 downwards.
TGACGAAGCTGGTCGGCTGGTGACGCCGAAGTCTCCGGAGTAGGTTGAAGAAGGGATGGCGAAGCCCCCGGTCTAGCCGAGGTGACGGAGCAGGTCGGTAAGGAGACGCTGCAGCTGCCATGTCAGCCGAGGTGTTGAAGCAGTTCGGTGTGATGGGCATTGGCTTTGAAAAAGCAACAGTGCGGCCATGCTAGCACAGGTCGTAACTTGTGACGCGGTCAATGCCAGCTTAATGAAGTGACCGTGCGGCGATGCCGGTGTGCCCGCTCTGTGTAATCCGTGGGGCGGCGATGTTGGTGATAATTTATCCTTCACGATGTCAAACTCTTGTTCGGCTTGCCCAGATGATGATCCGAAGAAGTTGAGATCGGCTCAACAAAGCAACGACGTGTCTAGCGCAGGTCGGTAGCCATGAAGCAATGTTGACGGGCTGGTTTGGCACCGACATGATGGTGAAGATCATATTGGAAAAGACCTTAAAATTATTGGGATGTGTTTGGGAACAAAACACAATACCCCATACAAAACCTCCTTCAAAAAGGATGTCCGAAATCGCGTTCATAAAAAAGATGAACTCGGGTCGTATTCGTTCTCGCGCAGAAAACAGATCTGAAAAAGTGGTACACTCATCGGAAGGTTCCTAGAGTTTGAACCATTGGATCGAGCTGAATTTTGGAGGGGTGGTAAATATGGGAATTCCGCAGCAGATGAATGGTTGGATCTTCCAAAGGACATCTGAGCTGGCTCTGGAGACCACGCCCTAAACTCGTCCGGATTCCCATCCAGATTTGACAGGGCTCCGGTATATCGTAGATTGCCAGAGATTCCTACATCGGAACTCGACGAAATTTTGCATGGCTGTTGTAGACTTAATTTCGCACAATTCCACTGAACGAATCATCAAAGCGATGCTCAAGGAGGTGGTGGCAGCGGATACAAGTTCGCTATCCGGAAAAACAGCATGACCGCCCGAGGGAAATGTTGACGTTGAGCCCTCGAGCTCCATGGATGATTACTCTATGATCATGATAGAGATTGGAGTTGATGTTGATGAAGGCCCCCGTCCGAACATGATGATCAGAGATGGAGCGCAATCCTCGGTCAAGCCAAGGTGACCACTGGCGACGAAGATGTCAGCGTCGCAGTTAATCTGCGGGCAAGCCATTGATCCTTTACCGATCACACAGCGGAACTCTCAATGAAAGCATCATTGTCGGTGTCAAAACCGGCAGATCTCAGGTAGGGGGTCCCAAGTTGTGTATCATGGATCGATGGGTAACAGGAGACAGGGGACACGATGTTTACCCAGGTTCGGGCCCTCTTGATTGAGGTAAAACCCTACATCCTGCTCTTGTTTATATTGATGGAGTATCAAGTACATAGTTGATCTACCTCGAGATCATATGTTGTGGTCTAAAACCTAAGGGTATGATGAATAATATCATAATCATCCATTGACTAGCCTGGTCTCGCCTTATATAACATACCAAAGGCCTAGGATAACAAGAGTCCTAGTCGAATACGTCGATGGAGAGGAGTCCTTGTCTTGATCACCAAGTCCTGTGGAATCTTCCTCGTATATGTCTTCGGCTGTCCGAACTGGCCCATGAGTAAACGGCCATGGGGGTCCTCGGCCCAATCCAACTGATCAGGAGACGATGTGGTGAGTACCCCCTAGTCCAGGACACCGTCACCCGCTGGTTGTGGCTCGTCTTTGTTGGCGACGCCAATGAGGCTCCGGATGGTGGCTCTCCACTCGTCGAGCTTTTCTGCGACAGGAAGGAAGTCGAGGAGCATCTGTGCACGCGCCAAAGCTTCTGCTGGCGTGGGTGGCGGCGAAAGCTGCGTGGACTGTGGTGCGCTCCGACTTCTAACCACGTTAGAAGGAGCTCTATCACGGCCCAGCGGTTGTGTGCCATTTTCACCAGCACTTCGGCGGGCATGCTGGCTTCCTCCGTCCCGCGAGTGATGCACGGGACTCTTCCCACGGCGGTGCCCGAGGTACCCATCATGGTGGCGCTGCTCGTCGCGCGCATCCTGAGAAGAGCGCATCATGGGCGCCGGCGTACGCGACTTGGAGGTCGCCGTGCCGCCCGTAGGGGGCACGGCGCCACCCTTGGAGGGCCCCGCGCCGCCTGCGAGGGGCCCGACTCCGTCTTTGGATTTGGAGGCGTGCGGCTTGTCGTCTCGTGCGCGAACTAGGGGTGGAAAGTGGTAGCGGATAATCCGAAATATCCGATATTCGTATTCGAGAAAATGCCTATTCGTATCCGAAACATCCGCATCCGAACCAAAATGGAAATGGAAATTATCCGTATCCGAATTTATTAAACAAATAAAAAATAAAATATGGTAGGAGATTTTGACACAAATATGGATATGGAAGTGGATATATCTGTATCCGAATAAGATTATGGGAGGTAATTTTTAAAATTCTAGGTCCAATATTCCAATTATCCAAAATAAAAGCCAAATAAGTGGTCAAATTTTACTCTTTATATGATTAAACTTATAAATTATTATGCATTACAATAGTATTTATTCATAAACCTATTTATCATTGACTTATTGTATGTCACAAGTTGATTATTTTAGGTCACATAGCTATCGACTAATTTACTTAAGCAATATGTTGATATTATTCGTATTCGAAACGAATCAAGAAAATATCTGATACGTATCCGTATTCAAATAATATCCAAGCCGCATCCGTATCTGATAACATCCGTATTTGGATTCGTATTCGTTTTGAAAATATGAAAATGGAAGTGGTAAGAGCACTATCCGATCCGCATCCAATCCGTTTCCACCCCTAGCGCGAACGATGCCGCTCGCCAGGCTCTGGCTGCCAGAGCGATGTTGGTGCTCACGGGCCGCGCCTCAGGTTCTGTCCGCGACCGGCCCGCTGCTCGCCCGCACCGGTACGGGCCATCTGGCTCCCGACGAACCGATCGCTGTGACCGCCTTCTTCTTGGGAGCCATGACGATGAAGAACTGCTAGGACTGTTAGACCGGATTTTCACAACTGTGCACCCCCTACCTGGCGCGCCAAAGATGTCGGGGGAAATCGACACCTATGGGATCACTGGGATCCCTTCTACGGTTGGCGGGCGCGAAGTTGTAGAAAGAGCGGGTCTGACAGGAAGCACACGGATTGTTTACCCAGGTTCGGGCCGCAAGGATGCGTAAAACCCTAGTCCTGCTTTGGTGGATGTATTGAGAGCGTTCTTGTGTTCTTGAGCTAGCTACGGGGTGCAACTTTGCCCAAAAGATCCAAAACCTCCTCCTGGTCGCCTCGGGCCTCCTTTTATAAGAAAAAGGGGCTACCACAGTGGCACACAGGAGGTGGAAAGGTGTACCGTGGATGAGCCTATCCTCTGGCACCATTGGACAAACGCATTTAATGCGATGACGATGTGCCCCTCTCACTTTATCGGGGACGGCAAGGAAGCATGTCCCAGCTATCACCGCCACGCCGGGCTTCGACACACGTCTGAGCTGACGAGGCATCGTGGCGCCATGTTGGTTGGCTGCTGGGCTGGCGCGGTGGTGGAGCCTTCAGGAAGACTTGCATGCCACCACACAGGTGCTTGCTGGGTCGGTGTAGAGGCCGTTCATCGCCACGCAGGTGCCTGCCCAGCTGGTTGATCTAGCAGCTGCCTGGGGACGGCGGTGGAGCTTTGGCAGACGTGGGCCTGGCTGCGGCCCTGGTGGTGTCCTCGGCAAGGGTTTTGCCGGGCCCTCGGCAAGGGTCTTGTCGTGGCGTCGCGGTCGTCCGTGGCAAAGGTCTCACCGGGGGTCGTCGTCTTCTAGTCCTCATCTGATCTTGCGTGTTCATGATCTTGACAAAGATCTGCATGTCACCACGGAGGTTCCTCCCGAGCCTTGGTTTCAATGTAGTTGTTGGTGGTGTTTGGAACTCCTGGGCTCAAGGGCGGCTCGCTCCGCTGGTGTTGGGCAAGTTGCCCCGGCAAGGCTCTTGCCGGGGCCGCGGAGGTCGCCTCGGCAAGGATCTTGCTGGGGGAGTCCACCTTGCCCCTTTGTTCTTCAGTGTTTCTGGCCTTGGCGTTGCTTTGTTTGTCTTATGCTTCGGTTTCCCTCCGGCTTCCCTCCTCTGCCTTGTTAAGTGAGGCCGCGGGCGTGGCTCTAACTGCCCGTGTACAAGTAAAGGGGTCAAAAGGAGAGCCCCTACTTTTTTACACCAACAAGAACTCATATACTTATTGCAAAAGTTTATTAGCCCTCGAAGCAAAGTACTAGTACGCATGCCCCTAGGGGGATAGATTGGTAGGAAAAGACCATCGCTTGTCCCCGACCGCCACTCATAAGGAAAGCAATCAAAGAACACCCCATTCTTAAAATTTGTCACACAACGTTTACCATATGTGCATGCTACGAGACTTGCCAAGCTCAACACAAGTATTTCTCAATTTCACAATTACTTAACTACACAACTCTAATATTACCATCTTTATATCTCAAAACAATTATCAAGTATCAAACTTCTCATAGTATTCAATTCACTTTATATGAAAGTTTTTATTATACCCATCTTGAATGCCTATCATATTAGGACTAATTTTATAGCCAAAGCAAATTACCATGTTGTTCTAAAGGACTCTCAAAATAATATAAGCATTCTTCAAAAAATCATCCGATTTAGTGATTTATCATTCGATTTATCGCTACTCTTAGGGTGGCCAATAAGATTATGCCTTATCTTCACCGTTTATCGTTTCAGCTGATTTATCACTATGACAAGCGATTTATTGGGAATCTACTGATAAATCGTGGTTATTCATAGCACTATGTTTGCAAAAACTATGCTTATTTGCATTTTGTGAACCTTGTTATGCTATATGTATTGTTGTCCTATTTTTCCATTATACGAGGATTCAAAGGCTAGGAATCAAGGTAACACTTCTCTCCGATATTGTTTGGGTGTCGAATATAGCATATTTAGTGTTGGAAACCTGAGATTTGCAAGAAAATGGCCGATTAATAGTCGACCGATAAAATCAATTAATCGACCGATTTCTGATTAATCTCTAATCCCTAGCTGACCGAGACGATAACGATAAGCGATATCCTCAACATTGAATATAAGTGAAGCATGAGAGTTCATCCATTTCTATAAAATAAAACCACCACCGTGCTCCAGAAAGATATAAATGAAGCACTAGAGCAAATGATAAACTACTCCGAAAGATATAAGTGAAGATCAATGAGTAGTCGAATAATTATGCAACTATGTGAAGACTCTCTAAAATTTAAGAATTTCATATCTTGGTATTTTATTAAAACAGCAAGCAAAACTAAATAAAATAAAATGACGCTCCAAGCAAAACACATATCATGTGGTGAATAAAAATATAGCTCCAAATAAAGTTACCGATGAACGAAGACGAAAGAGGGGATGCCTTCTGGGGCATCCCCAAGCTTAGGCTCTTGGTTGTCTTTGAAAATTACCTTGGGGTGCCTTGGGAATCCCCAAGCTTAGACTCTTGTCACTCCTTATTCCATAGTCCATCGAATCTTTACCCAAAACTTGAAAACTTCACAGCACAAAACTTAACAGAAAACTCGTAAGCTCCGTTAGTATAAGAAAATAAATCACCACTTAGGTACTGTTGTGAACTCATTCTAAATTCATATTGGTGTAATATCTACTGTATTCCAACTTCTTTATGGTTCATACTGTCGGTGTTCTGGGAACGTGGGTCCCCAGACTTGCCTGCCTGCGGCCCGCTGCGTGGCTAAGCCAGCAGGCCGTACGGCCCATCTTCATCAACAAGGCATCCAAGACCCTCGCGAGGGGCCAAGCCTCGCGAGGCGAATGACACAAGACCTCCTCTGGAGTGGCCTAGTTGGGCAGGCTCACGAGGAGCGGAGATATCAAGGCGAGGCAAACCTCACGTGGCTCTTGTGACGTGAGCCATGACGATCGACACCAGGCGGGCGCCAGTGCGCGCAGCGTACTTGTTTCCTCTTTGGTGCTAAGGAGACCAGCGTAGGCGAGGAGTACCGAGGCATCAGGCAAAGGTTGCCATTTTGGTGCAACAAGACCAAGACCATAAGGACGGCAAGACGGATGTCATCGTGGAGCCCAAAACGGCGTCACCACCAGAGCCTTTGGCAGGCGAAGACCACTTTTGTCAGGATGGCTTGTACTAGCTGTCCCCCTTCAAATTAGCCCGCCATTGTTGGCTCCCTTCCCGCTCAATATTTGGGAAGAGGACCAGGGCCTCTATAAGTAGGACTAGCCACCACCATAGGCAAGGGAGGACCATTTTAGACCATCCAGAACCACACAAGTTAGCCAGGCACAAGAACACCTCAACCTCAGGAGGCGGTTCTTCCCCTTGTATTGTTCATCATCAGCCCTGGAGGCAATCCACCACCACCACACTGGAGTAGGGTATTACACCACAACGGTGGCCCGAACCAATATAAATCTTGTGTCTTTCTGTGTTGCGAGTTCGTCGAGTTCGTCCGCGAGATCTTAGCGAGCTAGGGCGTAGATCAGTGGGAGGAAAAGACTTTGTGTGCACCCAGTGTTCGAACCTCAAGGGTTTTTCGGAACCCCACATCCGACACATACCCTCCGATACTACTCATAGATTCATCAAAATAAGCAAACAACACATAGAAAACAAAATCTGTCAAAAACAGAACAGTCTGTAGTAATCTGGATCAAACGTATACTTCTAGGACCCCAAAAATTCTAAAATAAATTTCTGGACGTGAGGAATTTATTTATTAATCATCTGCAAAAAGAATCAACTAAATAGCACTCTCCCGTAAAACATAGCAGCAAATCTCGTGAGCGTTAAAGTTTCAGTTTTTTACAGCAAGATCGCAAAGACTTTCCCCAAGTCTTCTCAAAGGTTCTACTTGGCACAAACACTAATTAAAACATAAAAACTCAATCATAATAGAGTCTAGATAGATTATTTATTACTAAATAGGAACAAAAAGCAAGGAACAAAAATAAAATCGGGTTGCCTCCCAACAAGCGCTATCGTTTAACGCCCCTAGCTAGGCATGATGATTTCAATGATGCTCACATAAAAGATAAGAATTGAAATATAAAGAGAGCATCATGAAGAATATGACTAGCACATTTAATTCTAAACCACTTACTATGCATAGGGATTTTGTGAGCAAACAACTTGTGGGAACAAGAATCAACTTGCATAGGGAGGTAAAACAAGGATAACTTCAAGATTTTCAATACATAGAGAGGAAACTCGATATTACTGCAACTTCTACAAGCATATATTCCTCCCTCATAATAATTTTCAGTAGCATCATGAATAAATTCAACAATATAACCATCACATAAAGCATTCTTTTCATGATCTACAAGCATAGAAAATTTACTACTCTCCACATAAGCAAGATTCTTCTCATTCGAAATAGTGGGAGTATTATAAGAAACTCGAATACTATAAATTGTTTCCACATTAAAAGAGTAATGTTCAGAAAAAGGGTAATCATAATCATGACAAGTTTTAATATAATCATCACTACTTTTTATAGCATACGTATCATCACAATAATTATCATAAGTAGCAACTTTGTTCTCATCATAATCGATTGAAACCTCTTCCAAGATAGTGGAATCATTACTAAATAAAGTCATGACCTCTCCAAATCCACTTTCATAATTGTCACAATAAGATTCAACACCCTCCAAAATAGTGGGATCATTACTTCCTAAAGTTGACACTCTTCCAAACCCACTTTCATCAATATAATCATCATAAATAGGAGGCATACTATCATCATAATAAATTTGCATATCCAAACTTGGGAGATTAAAAATATGATCATCTTCATAAAACATATCATCCCCAAGCTTGGGACAAACATTAATTTCAGCAAATAAATTCTTAAACATGTGATTTTCATCAAACATAGCATCCCCAAGCTTGGGCCTTTTCATATCATAAGCATAATCACTCTCATCATTAATAGTATGGATAGCACCAATAGTATAGCAATTATCATCATCATTTGGGAGGGATACCTTTTCACCTTTGCTCCTTCATCTTTTCTTTTTCTTCTTCACATCATGTGTGGGTTTAATCCTCTTTTCGGAGCTCCTTAATAATGAGATTGGTTGAATAGGAGGCTCCTCCTCATTACCTGATTCATCATAAGAAATAATAGGAGGATATTGGGAAGTCTCTTCCCTTTCATTAGTATTCTCTTCATCTTCTATTTGTTTACTTGTCTTTATGTAATTGGCAATATAAGGATTTTCAATGCAATTCAACGCACAATACATAAAAATTTCTTCTAGATGAAAATCAAGAAATCTATCAAGATTAAATTTTGGAATACCCTCAGTTATATGTTTCATTTCTTCATACCCCAAAAGAAGACTAAGCTCTTTATGATGCTCAAGGGTAATCAAGTTATCACAATTTTTGGACACAATTTGATCATGAAACAAATAGCATTGGAGCTTTAAATGACCATGTTCATTGCAAAGTTCACGAGGATGGCGATAAATATTGAATCTTTCAGCACAATCATCTAGCCTTTCTTGCAACCATTTAGTTTCCAAATACTTATGCCTCTTGCAAAATCTATCTTCCCTATTTGGTGCGTGCTTGCAAGCTCTATGTATTCCACAAAAGTTGACATGCTTATAAGAGACATTTTCAACATGACTAGTGCAATCATCATTAGTACTATGGATATTCAAAGAGTTCATACTAATAACATTGCAATCATGCTCATCATTCAAAGATTTAGTGCCAAACATTTTAATGCATTCTTCTTCTAACACTTTGGCACGATTATCGGAATCCTTATTTTCATGAAAGATATTAAAAAGATGAAGCATATGAGGTACCCTCAATTCCATTTTTTGTAGTTTTCTTTTATAAACTAAACTAGTGATAAAACAAGAAACAAAAAGATTCGATTGCAAGATCTAAAGATATACCTTCAAGCGCTAACCTCCCCAGCAATGGTGCCAGAAAAGAGCTGGATGTCTACTACACAACCTTCTTCTTGTAGACGTTGTTGGGCCTCCAAGTGCAGAGGTTTGTAGGACAATAGCAAATTTCCCTCAAGTGGATGACCTAAGGTTTATCAATCCGTGGGAGGCGTAGGATGAAGATGGTCTCTCTCAAGCAACCCTGCAACCAAATAACAAAGAGTCTCTTGTGTCCCCAACACACCCAATACAATGGTAAATTATATAGGTGCACTAGTTCTGCGAAGAGATGGTGATACAAGTGCAATATGGATAGTAGATAATGGTTTTTGTAATCTGAAAATATAAAAACAGCAAGGTAGCAAGTGGTAAGTGAGCACAAACGGTATTGCAATGCTAGGAAACAAGGCCTAGAGTTCATACTTTCACTAGTGCAAGTTCTCTCAGCTAATAACATAATTGGATCATGTAACTATCCCTCAACATGCAACAAAGAGTCACTCCAAAGTCACTAATAGCGGAGAACAAATGAAGAGATTATTGTAGGGTACGAAACTGATGACCCACAAGTATAGGGGATCTATCGTAGTCCTTTCGATAAGTAAGAGTGTCGAACCCAACAAGGAGCAGAAGGAAATGATAAGCGGTTTCCAGCAAGGTATTCTCTGCAAGTACTGAAATAAGTGGTAACAGATAGTTTTGTGATAAGATAATTTGTAACAAGCAACAAGTAACAAAAGTAAATAAGGTGCAGCAAGGTGTTCCAATCCTTTTTGTAGCAAAGGACAAGTCTGGACAAACTCTTATAAGATGTAAAGCGCTCTCGAGGACACGTGGGAATATCGTCAAGCTAGTTTTCATCACGTTCATATGATTCGCGTTCGGTACTTTGATAATTTGGTATGTGGGTGGACCGGTGCTTGGGTACTGCCCTTACTTGGACAAGCATCCCACTTATGATTAACCTCTATTGCAAGCATCCGCAACTACAACAAAAGTATTAAGGTAAACCTAACCATAGCATGAAACATATGGATCCAAATCAGCCCCTTACGAAGCAATGCATAAACTAGGGTTTAACCTTCTGTCACTCTAGCAACCCATCATCTACTTATTACTTCCCAATGCCTTCCTCTAGGCCCAAATAATGGTGAAGTGTCATGTAGTCGATGTTCACATAACACCACTAGAGGAGAGACAACATACATCTCATCAAAATATCGAACGAATACCAAATTCACATGACTACTAATAGCAAGACTTCTCCCATGTCCTCAAGAACAAAAGTAACTACTCACAAAGCATAAACATGTTCATAATCAGAGGGGTATTAATATGCATATAGGATCTGAACATATGATCCTCCACCAATTAAACCAACTAGCATCAACTACAAGGAGTAATTAACACTACTAGCAACCTACTAGCACTAATCCCGGACTTGAAGACAAGAATTGGATACAAGAGATGAACTAGGGTTTTGAGATGAGATGGTGTTGATGAATATGTTGATGGAGATTGCCCTCTCCCGATGAGAGGAGCATTGGTGATGACGATGGCGATGATTTCCCCCTCTGGGAGGGAAGTTTCCCCGGCAGAACAGCTCCGCCAGAGCCCTAGATTGGTTCCGCCAAGGTTCTGCCTCATGGTGGCGGAGTTTCATTCGAGAAGATGGCTTATGATTTTTTTTCCCATCGAAAGACTCCATATAGCAGAAGATGGCCACCGGAGGGCCACCAGGGGGCCCACGAGGTAGGGGCACGCCCAGGGGGTAGGGCGCGCCCCCACCCTCGTGGGCAGGGTGTGGCCCCCTGGTGAAGTTCTGGCTCTCAGTATTTTTTATATATTTGGAAAACATCTTCCGTGAAGTTTCAGGACTTTTGGAGCTGTGCAGAATATGTCTCTAATATTTGCTCCTTTTCTAGCCCAGAATCCCAGCTGCCGGCATTCTCCCTCTTTATGTAAACCTTGTAAAATAAGAGAGAATAGGCATAAGTATTGTGACATAATGTGTAATAACAGCCCATAATGCAATAAATATCGATATAAAAGCATGATGCAAAATGGACGTATCAACTCCCCCAAGCTCAGACCTCGCTTGTCCTCAAGCGAAAAGCCGAAATCGAAAAATATGTCCACATGTTTAGAGATAGAGGTGTCGATAAAAATAAAATACGGACATGAGGGCATCATGATCATTCTTATAACAGCAACTTATATAATTCTTGCCATATGATCTCTAATGCTAGAGTAACAATTCAATCACAATATCAAGTATGAATCGTAAACTTTATTGAAAACTAACAAACTACAATCTCAGTCATTGAAGCAATTGCAATTTATCATAACATAGGAAAGAGTCAATGTATAAGAGCTTTTTAGCAAGTCCACATACTCAACTATCACATAATCTTCCACAATTGCTGACACTCACCCAATACTTATGGGTATGGAGTTTTAATTGGACAAAGAGAAAGATAGGGGCTTATAGTTTTGCCTCCCAACGTTTTACCTCAAGGGTAATGTCAATAGTAATAGTTCATGAAAACTCACATCCAATTAGCCATATATACCAGGATCTTTCCAACATATTATGCTTGCCAAAGGATAAAGTGTAAAAAGGAAGGGTGAAAATCACCATGACTCTTATGCAAGGTAGGAGATAAAAGTAAAAGATAGGCCCTTCGCAGAGGGAAGAAGAGGTTGTCATGCGCTTTTATGGTTGGACGCACAAAATCTTAGTGCGAAAGAACGTCACTTTATATTGCCCCTTGTGATATGGACCTTTATTATGCAGATTGCCGCTTTTATTACTTCCATATCACACGATCATATAAAGCTTATTTCTTCCACACCAATCAATCATACATATTTAGAGAGCAATTTTTATTGTTTGCACCGATGACAACTTACTTGATGGATCTTAATCAATCCATAGGTAGATATGGTGGACTCTTATGGCAAGACTGGTTTAAGGGTATTTGGAAGCACAAGTAGTATCTCTACTTGGTGCAATGAATTTGGCTAGCATGAGGGGGAAAGGCAAGCTCATCATGTTGGAAGATCCAAGCCAATATAATTCATCTCAGATGTAAGAAAACATAACCCATTATGTTGTCTTCCTTGTCCAGTGTCAACTCTTTAGCATGTCATATTTTAATGAGTGCTCACAATCATAAAAGATGTCCAAGATAGTATATTTATATGTAAAGACCTCTCTTTCTTTATTACTTCCTATTAATTGCAACGATGACCAAAACTGTGTTTGTCAACCCTCAACAACTTTTATTCACCATACTCTTTCTATGTGAGCTCATTACTCTACATAAGATTCACATGATCTCTTTGTTTCTTTTATTTCTTTCTCTTTTTTTTATTCACTTAGGATCATGGTAAAATAATCAAGCCCTTGACTCAACACTAATCTCTATTATATAGCTCATGGACTCGATTACATAGAAGGATAATAAAGCAAAACTCACAACTAGATCATACTAAGAACTTTTATTCTACTAGATCAAGATATTACCAAAAGGATCGAACTAAGAAAAATGGTAAAGATAAAGTGATGGTGATACGATACCGGGGAACTCCCCCAAGCTTGGCAGTTGCCAAGTGGAGTGCCCATACAAGATACTCAATTCTTCTTTATTGGTGGAGATGGTGGTGATTTTGTTGATGGCATAGGCTTCTTCCTTAATTTGTGTTTGAGGACAGAATTTTGGTCCATTAGGTCCTTGTAGGCGTTCTGGGAACGAGGGTCCCCAGACTTGCCTACCTGCGGCCTGCGACGTGGCTCAGGCAGGGGCCCAGCGCGGCCCGTGTTCATCAGCTCAAGCTCAAGACCCTCGCGAGGGGTCAAGCCTCGCGGGGTGGACGACAGGAAGCTTCCTCAGAGGCAGCTTCATCAGGTAGGCTCGCGAGGAGGCGGAGAGATCAAGGCAAGGGTACCTCGCGAGGAACCCGTGACGCAAGCCATGACGATCGAGACCAGGCGGGCGCCGCCCTGCGCAGTGTCCTTGTTTCCCCTTTGGTGCAAAGGGGGCAAGCACAGGCCAAGGCATCAGGCAAAGGTTACCATTCCGGTGAAACGAGACCAAGACCAGCCGGACAGCAGGATGGAGGTCACCGTGGAGCCCAAGGCGGCGTCATCGCTAGTGCCTTTGGCAGCCGAAGACCACCTTTGGTCAGGATAACTTGTACTACATGTTCCCCTTCGAAATGGCCAATTGTTGGCGCCCTTCCCGCTCATTATTTGGGGAGAGGCCCAGGGCCTCTATAAATAGAGCTAGCCACCACAGAGTAGAAAGAAGGAGGACACCCCGGAGAGATCTGGTAGAACCCCAGCAGTGAGAGAGAGAGAGGCGACTGAACTCACCCTAGCAGGTCATCGCACCAGCTCAAGAACACCTCTCGCGAGGCTGTTCTTCCCTTGTACTGTCCATCATCAGCCCCAGAGGCAATCCATCACACCACACACTAGAGTAGGGTATTACACCACAACGGTGGCCCGAACTAGTATAAACATCGTGTCTCTTGTGGTGTTCATCATTTTCATCTTAGTTCGCATGAGAGGATCGGACGTAGATCGGTAGGGGAGAGATCTCCGCGCGCACCCCAGTGTTCGAACCTCAAGGGTCTGCCGGAACCCGAAACCCGACATCTGGCGCGCCAGGTAGGGGTGCGCCGGAATCTTCCTTCCGCTGTTCGCGTGTGATCTTCCGTCGTGTCCATGGCTAACACTCGTCGGGCTTGCGCCGAGCTCCGGGCTGCTCACGCCGCTCGCGTCGCCTAGACGGCGCCTGTCGGTGGCCCCCCTCGTCGTTCGCCATCGCCAGCCGCCAACGCCGCCACTGGCCCGGTGGGGAACAAGCAGCAAGCCTCGTCCCAGCACCCCTCGGTGCGACGGGATGACCGTACCGCCACCACGTTGCTGACTCCAGCTAGCTCGTCGTCCCACGCCCGTCGCGCACCCATGGATGCGCACGCCTCACTGCTCTTGGCGCGGGAGCTCCTGCACTATCGCCCCATCGACGACCTCTATGAGGACTAGCTCGCCCGCATCACCGAGCTCGTCAGTGCCGCAGGGGGCTCCCCCTTGCGGTCCCTTTCGCTGCCTCGCCCTCCGTCCCGTGCAGGGGGCGAGGATCAGGAGGCGCCTTCGTCGCCTCCTCCCCAAGAAGGTGCCTTGGCTCCAAGGCGTGCAGGGCGAGACCCTCCACGTCCGGCGCCTGCGCAGTAAGAAGGGAGCTGCCAAGAGGTCCCACGTCCCCGGGAAGGTGCTCGCGCACTCCCAGCGCCGGTGCGCCAAGATCGCGTCCCAGCGCCTCCACGACAAAACCACGCGCTGCTCCTAGTGGCGGCGCGTGGTGACCCGCAAGAACGAGTCCAGCACCAGCAAAGGGCATCGGTGGCCACGGCGGGCTGCCTCGCCTTCACCCCCGAGCTGCGCGGCGTCACGTGGCCAGGCAAGTTCAAGCCTGACCTCCCTCCCTGCTATGATGGCACAATGGACCCCGCGGAGTTCCTGCAGCTCTATGAGCTGGGCATCGTAGCCGCCAGCGGAGACAAGAAGGTCATGGCGAATTGGTTCCCCATGGCGCTTAAGGATGGTGCCCGCACCTGGCTCCTGAACCTGGCGCCCGGCACGATCTCCCCCTGGAGCGAGATGCGCACCCGCTTCATCGCCAACTTCCAGGGCACTCGCGACCGGCCCCCGGCCGTGAGCGACCTGCGCCGCATCAAGCAACAGCCAGGAGAAACCCTGCAGAAGTACATCCAGCGCTTCAACTACGCTCGCCTCAAGATCCCCAAGGTGACTGAAGAAGCCATCATCTCAGCCTTCTCCGACGGCGTGCGCGACGTCAAGATGAAGGAAGAGCTAGCAATCCATGAAGACCTGTGCACATCCCTGGAGCTGTTCAACTTGGCGACCAAGTGCGCCAGGGCTGAGGAAGGGCGTCTCTCCCTCCTCGAGCTCCCGGCAGCCGACCCGGAAGAAAAGAAGCTCAAGGCCAAGGACGTGAAGCGCAAGGGGGCTGTCGTGCTAGTAGCGGAACCGGACACCAAGCAAGGCAGGGATCAGCCTGAGTCATCCAAGGGCGGACGGTACTGCGTGTACCACGACCTCCACACCCACAACACCAATGAATGTCAAGAGCTCAGAGCCGTGCGAGATGGGCGAATCGGCCAACGCCTAGAGCGCAACGACAGGGGCTATGGCCGAGGAGGAGGAAGAGGCGGTGGACGATGGGAAGACCGTGGCCTTCGCCAGGGATGGCGTGGCCGCCCTCACGAGGACCGCTGGCAGGACCAGCCTCGCGAGGGAGGCTGGAGGGACCAGCCTCGTGAGGACCGTCCCCACGGCAACGCAGGCCTCCCTCCTCTGCCGCCTCCACCAAGGAGGAACAAAGACCAACACCAAGACGATGGGGCTGGGGGCTTCCAAGAGCCGCGTGCAATTGCTTGCATCTTGGGCGGCGCACAGGCCCCAGCCTCACAGCGCATCTTCAAGCAGTTTGCTCGCGAGGTGAATGCAGTCCTTCCCAAGCTTGAGGCCACGCGCCCTCTCAGGTGGTCTTCGTGCACGATCACATTCAGTTCCGCAGACCAGCTCAAGTGTGCGGCAACGGCCGGAGTCCTCCCGATGCTTTGCTCCCTAGTCATCAACAATGTGCAGGTCACTAGGACCCTCATTGATGGCAGAGCAGGACTCAACGTCTTGTCCGTCGAGACGTTCGACAATCTCCAAGTGCCATACGACCAGCTTCAGCCGACCAAGCCTTTCTTAGGAGTCACCGATGGTTCCACTGTTCCAATTGGGCAGGTTCGCCTTCCGGTTACCTTCGGGCAACGCAACAACTACCGCACCGAGCTCATCGACTTCGACGTCGCTCACATCCGCCTGTCGTACAATGCCATCCTCGGGTACCCAGCCCTAGCCAAGTTTATGGCAGTGACTCACCATGGTTACAATGTCCTCAAGATGCCAGGAAGCGGTGGAGTCATCACTGTACCCTGGGAAGAAAGGGACTCAGTGTGCTCGCTCGAGCGTGTGTTTCAAGCCGCAGCAATCGAAGACCCAGATCGTAGGAGCGGGAGGCCTCCCGAGGCGACCCTCAAGAAGAAGAAGACCTCACCTGGCCAGAGCCACAAGGAAGCAGGCACCTCCGGAGGTATCGCATCAGGATTCGCGCCCGATCAGGGAGCGCCGCCCTCTCACGCATAGGAAGGCGCGCCCGGTGCCCTCCTCGGGCAGGGCTCCGGGGCTCTCTCTTGGAGAGCCACCGACCTTGCCAAGGTCGCGGGGGAGGCGCTCGGGAACCACTTGGAGGGGTGCTTTCAGGCATGCTTCCCTCAGAAAGGTACAAGTCAAGGGAGACCAAACCCTCAGGAGTTCATCGCAAGGAACACCCAAGAGCTACAAGAGTCCAGAGTCATGCGCGGCAGCCGCCGCTTACCTGCCGTGGCCCCACATCCAGGTGAGGATGGAGGACTGCGCGTCTGCGTCGACATACCAGGGCTCAACCGAGCTGCGTCCCAGGAGCGCCTATGGCCTCCGGCCATAGGGCACTACGTGGGACCACCCCACAGCTACGTTCGCATGCCTTTCGGCCTGCCGAGCGCGGTCGCCACACATCAGCGCCCGTTGAGGAGCATTCTGGAGGCTCAGGAGGTCAGGCATCGCGCGGTCCTGGAGGATGTGGCGATGGTCCCCGAAGACCTGCACGTGCCACTGGAGCCTCCCGAGGCCCCTGGGCCTGGGGGCTCATGAAGGCCGACATCTTCACCGCGCATCTCTCAGTTCCTCAGCATCACTTCATCTTCAACAGCACCAGGTGACATCTTTCAGAGTTCTACTTTCAGCTGGGAGCGCCCACAGGGCTGCACCATTCCCAGGCCGCGTGGGTCCGTCCCAGCGGCATGTATCCATTTTGTTTATGCTCTTTATTTACCTTGTTGGGGGCGCCCCTCGGGCTGCATCATCCCCACACCCCTCGGGCCCGACCCAGCGGCAGTTGCTTTTCCAGCATTTACCCTAGGATGAAGTTGCTCTTTCACGCTTAATCTGATTCCCATAATTATCAACTACTGCTTGTCGTCATGCAAAGCGCTTGCACGTTAAAAGGGGGGCGCCTGAGCATCGCGACTCATGGGCTCTTACTGGCTCTCCAGCCCTCACCCCCTGGCCGTGACCCACGGCATCGCGACCTGTCATACCAGCGGCGGCTGAGCTCGCTCGGGGGCCGGGACCTAAGGATGTAGAGCATTTGCATTCTAACACCCCTGCAGGAACGCACCAATTGATAAAGGCCCAGAGCCAGGCGCAACCCGCCGCGAGGTAGGGTGTCGTGAGTCCCGCGCTGGCTCACGGGTGCCCAGATACACCTCTCCTAGCCCTACCGTGCCGGCCACGTGTTAGGGCGGGGCTGTACACGCCCCGGGGGCTCCTCCCGGAGGGGAGCCCCCTCCCACGCACCAGTGGAAGCACCATGCTCCGCGCTGGCTGACGACACTACCGAGGAGCGGCTATGCTCGTACACATACGGAAGCACTATGCTCCGCGCTGGTGATAAACAACTGAGGGCGGCCCATGGCCGTACCAACCTCAGGGAGCCCAGAGCTCAGTGTCCGGCACCATCGCAACGCCTCCCCTCGGGAGTGCCGCGCAAGGGGGCTGGACACGGGGGCTACGCCCGGGCCTCGCCCGAGTGCACGCCACCCAGCCAGGTGAAGGAAATATGCCCTAGAGGCAATAATAAAGTTATTATTTATTTCCTTATATCATGATAAATGTTTATTATTCATGCTAGAATTGTATTAACCAGAAACATAATACATGTGTGAATACATAGACAAACAG
Source organism: Triticum aestivum (assembly GCF_018294505.1). Lineage (NCBI taxonomy): Eukaryota > Viridiplantae > Streptophyta > Magnoliopsida > Poales > Poaceae > Triticum > Triticum aestivum. Next base: position 91,201,270 of record NC_057797.1, on the reverse strand, counting down.
AGTGTCACTAGTATGCCTCTACTTGACTAGCTCATTAATCAAAGATGGTTATGTTTCCTAACCATGGACAAAGAGTTGTTATTTGATTAATGGGATCACATCATTAGGTGAATGATCTGATTGACATGACCCATTCCATTAGCTTAGCACCCGATCATTTAGTATGTTGCTATTTCTTTCTTCATGACTTATACATGTTCCTATGACTATGAGATTATGCAACTCCCGTTTGTCAGAGGAACACTTTGTGTGCTACCAAATGTCACAACGTAAATGGGTGATTATAAAGGTGCTCTACAGGTGTCTCCAAAGGTACATGTTGGGTTGGCGTATTTTGAGATTAGGATTTGTCACTCCGATTGTCGGAGAGGTATCTCTGGGCCCTCTCAGTAATGCACATCACATAAGCCTTGCAAGCATTGCAACTAATGAGTTAGTTGTGAGATGATGTATTACGAAACAAGTAAAGAGACTTGCCGGTAACGAGATTGAACTAGGTATTGAGATACCGACGATCGAATCTCGGGTAAGTAACATACCGATGACAAAGGGAACAACGTATGTTGTTATGCGGTCTGACCGATAAAAGATCTTGGTAGAATATGTAGGAGCCAATATGAGCATCCAGGTTCCGCTATTGGTTATTGACCGGAGATGTGTCTCGGTCATGTCTACATTGTTCTCGAACCCGTAGGGTCCGCACGCTTAAGGTTTCGATGATAGATATATTATGAGTTTATGCATTTTGATGTACTGAAGTTTATTCGGAGTCCCGGATGTGATCACGGACATGACGAGGAGTCTCGAAATGGTCGAGACATAAAGATTGATATATTGGAAGCCTATATTTGGATATCGGAAGTGTTCTGGGTGAAATCAGGATTTTACCGGAGTACCGGGAGGTATATGGGCCTTAGTGGGCTTTAGTGGAAGAGAGGAGAGGTGGCCAGGGCTGGGCCGCGTGCCCCTCCCCCCTAGTCTGAATAGGACAAGGAGAGAGGGGCGGTGCCCCCCCTTCCTTCTCTCTCTCCTCTTTCCCGAATCCTATTCCAACTAGGAAAGGGGGGGAATCCTACTCCCGGTGGGAGTAGGACTCCTCCTGGCGCGCCAACCTCCTGGCCGGCCGCACCCCCCCTTTGAACCTTTCTATACGGAGGCAGGGGGCACCCCTAGACACACAAGTTGATCCACGTGATCATATTCTTAGCCGTGTGCGGTGCCCCTTCCACCATAGTCCTCGATAATATTGTAGCGGTGCTTAGGCGAAGCCCTGCAACGGTAGTACATCAAGATCGTCACCACGCCGTCGTGCTGACGGAACTCTTCCCCAACACTTTGCTGGATCGGAGTCCGGGGATCGTCATCGAGCTGAACGTGTGCTAGAACTCGGAGGTGCCGTAGTTTCGGTGCTTGGTCGGTCGGGCCGTGAAGACGTACGACTACATCAACCACGTTGTGCTAACACTTCCGTTGTCGATCTACAAGGGTACGTAGTTCACACTCTCCCCTCTCGTTGCTATGCATCACCATGATCTTGCGTGTGCGTAGGAATTTTTTTGAAATTACTACGTTCCCCAACACTAGGTCCCTTGGACCTGGTCGTCACGCGCCACTCCCCGAGCGGAGCCAAGCTACGAAACTCGTTTGAGTGTCTAGGGGGGCTCCTGAGCATCGCGACTCAGGAGCCTAACTTTCCACGTAGCCCCTCACTCCTTAGTCCCATCCTTGGTTTCCGGTCGGGGCTAACGCTGGGTGAGGTATGCACGGGGCCGGGCCCTGCCGACATAGAACGATCAATCCACTCCTCGCTCCCCCCTTCCCTACTTGTCGCTTGCGCGTCAAGGGGGACTCCTGAGCATCATGACTCAGGAGCCTAACTTGCCACATAGCCCCTCACTCCTTAGTCCCGTCCTTGGTTTCCGGTCAGGGTTAATGCTGGGTGAGGTACGCGCGGGGCCGGGCCCTGCCGACGTAGAGCGTAAGGAAGTAGGATAGGAAAATGCAAATTCCGGGAAATTCAAAGCAAATATTACAAGCCATAAGATTGTTCCACAACGCCAAACACAAGTTTTAACGCCTCCGCGAGGCATGGTACATGTGCAGGAATAAAACAGGATGGAAGTCGCGAAGGAATCACTCCCCAGTAACACCGTCATCGGTGGTGGAGTCACGCTGGACGGTTTCGCCTCTCGAGGTCGCAAGGCCGGCGGCACCGCGCCCGGGCAGGACGCTGGGGGAGCGGAACTTCCCCAGCAAAACCTTGGCTCGGCCCCTCATGGCCTCAGCGGCGGCAGCGGCACGGTCGCTGCTCACGGGCTTCAGTAGGCTTTCGAAGTTGATGTTGGGGTTGCGCAGGTAGACATGGCTGAGGACACGCGTCAGCGCCGCAGAAGACAGGGCACGCGCCTCGGCCTTGACCGTGGGGCCAAGGCCGTTCGCAACGTCCTCAAGCGCATAAACCAGGAAGGGGAGCAGCTTGGCGGGGCCGTCCTCCTCACCAGCCAACGGCTCCTCCAGGCCGCTCTCATACAGCGTCTTCAGTATGCCTCGAGCCTTCTGCTCCAGCTTCGCGAAGGCCACCCGGTCCTCCGTCAGGACCTTCGCCCTGGCATCCAGCTTGGTCCTCTCCGCCTTCAGTGACTGCTCCAGCGTCTCCAGCCGGCTGTGGCGGTCATCAAGCTTGGCGTCCCGGTCCTTGGCGGTGGCTTCCCTAGCCTTCATCTCCTTCTCCATCTCCCGGCGGTTGTGCACCTCCTTGGCGAGCTCGTCGCGCAGGCCTTGTAGCTCGGCCTCAAGCGTCTTACAGCGGCCCTGGGCATCTACAGCGTCGTGAGCGGCCTCGGCTTGGTTGGCGGCCCGCTTCTCCTCGTCGGAGGACGACACGGCCTGGCTCAACACCGCTCGAACGGAAGCAGCAAAACGGGCCCAGCCAGAGGACAACTCCAAGCGCTCGGCCACCAGACGAGGGTCCGCGCTCAGGAGATCCTCCCGCAGTTAGCTCAGCGCATTGGCAACCTGGTCCAGGACAGTGGCGGAGGGAGCAGAAGAAACAAGAACCTATGGAGCAGGCGGAGAGGATGGCAGCGTGACCACGGCTTGGCAAGAAGGGACCTCCTAAGCCATGGCTGCCACGGCCGCAGCGCCGGGCATAATCGACTCCAGGTCCAGCGGGGCCACGGGGGTTGACTCCTCGCCTGGGTGCCCCAGTTGGCCTCGCGAGGGCGGTTGGGTCAGAGAGGCGCGGGCCTCGCCATCCTCTCCCCCAACAGCCGAAGGCATCGCCCCGGCAGACGGATTCGCCCCAAGCGGGGCCGCAGAAGCCTCCTTCAACCTTTTGGCAGCAGGTGCCGGCCTGGTAAAAGAGCGCAAACGTCAAGCCTCGGCGGCATAAACCAAGCAGAGCATGAATCGAGCACTTATTGGACGTCGTCCGTGGACTCAAGCAACTTCCGGCCAAACTTGAAGCCCGAGAGCTCGCAGTGGGGGTCAGCCTTGGAGGGCCCGGAAGAAGAAGGCGCGTCAGGAGGGATGGAGGTGGCCTTGGACCCCCCAGGGACTAGAGCAGACCCTGGGGGAACCAGGCTTGACCTGCCCTTCCTCGTGACCGAGGAAGAGCCCTCCCTTCCTCGCCTGGCGCTGGCCTCGTCGTCGTCCGGCATGGAGCAGAGGGCCTGGGACCTGCACCGAGGGAAGGACTCCCCCCAATCCTCGCTAGTCTCCTCCGAGTCGGACGCTTCCTCCTCCGCCTCTCCTTCCCCACTGGAGCTGCCGGAGGACAAGTTCACCGTCGCCAGGACCGCCGGGTCTTCAGGAGCTGCCGCGGGCACCAGCCCCTCACCGTTGAAGGTGGGCATGGCGTCCACCACCTACTCCCAGTCGTCATGAAGGAACAGGGGGACGGGGGCGTCCACCGGGCTCGCCACGTCTCCCCCAACCAAGGAATGGAGGGCCGCAGTCAGATCCTCGTCGGTCAGGGCCTCGGAGCTCAGGCGCAGGGCGGCGTCTGCTCCTCCAAAGTGGGAGCGAGTGCTCCTGGAGCAGAGCCACCCGGTGCTCCAAGAACTCCCTCAGGAGCGTGGCCCCGGTCAGCTTCACCGCCGCCAAGTTGCTTGGCCTCAGGTCTGCGTTCATCCTCCTCAACACCGCCTTCGCACGAGGGTCGACAAGCTCCGCGCGGGACCATGCGTCAACGGACTTAGGTTGCCCCGTGGGCAATACCAGACGAGGGTGGAGGCGCCCGACATCCATCATGACCCACTTGCTCTGGTAGCCTTCGATCCTCTTCCCAGTCTTCGAGATGGCGTTGGAGCTAGAGTATGCAATGAAGCTCGCGCATGCGGAGACCCAAGCACCAAAAACCCAAAGGGAGAAAAAGTGGCACAGCAAGGCCACCGAGGGCTTCACACCAACATGAGCCTCTCAATAGTAGGCAAAAATCGCCAGGAGAAGGACAGAGTTGGGGTGGAGATGCAGGGCCTGCAAGTTGTATTGGCAGAGAACGGCAAGGAAGAACTCAGAGAAAGGAGGCACCAGACCGGCGACGATGGCGCTCACGAAGAACGGGTAGAAGGTGCTCCTCTTTCCCTCAGGCTGGTCGGAGCCGACCTTGAGCACAGTCGCCCCCTCGCTGCCCTGCGCCACCGTCATCAGGCGCGCGAGGGCGAGGTTCTTCTCCGACAAATTCGGGGAATCCAGGGCCGATGAGTACCAAGCATCAGCCGGGGACTTGCGAGTCGCCATGGTGTGCCGGATGCGAAGGATTGAGACGGATCTGGAGGATTTCGGGAGCAAGAAGGGGGAAAGCGAGAAAGGGGATCTAGGGCAAGACGGACGAGAGCGGGGCAAGTAAGCCTGGCCAGGGCGCCCCCTTTTTTCAGCCGTGCAGTTGCCGAGGCGTCGTGGGAAGTGCAGACACCCGCGCCCAATCAACCACCACGCGGCGCCCAAGGCCGCAGGCTGTTAGGGCCCGCGGCGCATTGCACTTGCCCCTTCGCTTCTCTGCTAAGCAAGCCCGCGCACCTTGGGCCCGGGGGCTATTGTCGGCGTTCTAGGAACGGAGGTCCCCAGACTTGCCTGCCTGCGGCGTGGCTCAGGCAGGGGCCCAGCGCGGCCCGTCTTCATCAGCTAAAGCTCAAGACCCTCGCGAGGGGCCAAGCCTCGAGGGGCGGATGACAGGAAGCTTCCTCAGGGGCGGCCTCATCAGGCAGGCTCGCGAGGAGGCGGAGAGATCAAGGCAAGGGTACCTCGCGAGGAACCCATGACGCAAGCCATGACGATCGAGACCAGGCGGGCGCCGCCCTGCGCAGTGTCCTTGTTTCCCCTTTGGTGCAAAGGGGGCAAGCACATGCCAAGGCATCAGGCAAAGGTTACCATTCCGGTGCAACGAGACCAAGACCAGCCGGACAGCAGGACGGAGGTCACCGTGGAGCCCAAGACGGCGTCATCGCTAGTGCCTTTGGCAGCCGAAGACCACCTTTGGTCAGGATAACTTGTACTACATGTTCCCCTTCAAAATGGCCAATTGTTGGCGCCCTTCCCGCTCATTATTTGGGGAGAGGCCCAGGTCCTCTATAAATAGAGCTAGCCACCACAGAGTAGAAAGAAGGAGGACACCCCGGAGAGATCTGGTAGAACCCCAGCAGTGAGAGAGAGAGAGAGAGGCGACTGAACTCACCCTAGCAGTTCATCGCACCAGCTCAACAACACCTCTCGCGAGGCTGTCCTTCCCTTGTACTGTCCATCATCAGCCCCAAAGGCAATCCATCACACCACACACTGGAGTAGGGTATTACACCACAACGGTGGCCCGAACTAGTATAAACATCGTGTCTCTTGTGTTGTTCATCATTTTCATCTTAGTTCGCACGAGAGGATCGGACGTAGATCGGTAGGGGAGAGATCTCCGCGTGCACCCCAGTGTTTGAACCTCAAGGGTCTGCCGGAACTCGAAACCCGACAGTCCTCGATCTCCTGCTCCAAGCTCAGTATCTTTTTGCATAGTTTCTGTTTGTTCTCCTGCAAGAGGCGAAAAGGGATAAACTCGATCTTAGGTTTCTTTACCCTATCCGGGAGGCTTGACTTTTCGAACTCCACATGCATGTCCCCAGGTTGAGGTAGTGGGACTTCATCTTCATATGAGCTCATCTCCTCCTTTCCCTTGGGTTCATAGTCCTCTTCTTCTTCCGTAGTCCAACCGTAATGCTCCACATCCCCATAGATCTTAGGATCTGCAAGGTAATCAGCCACGTAGCTTTCTCCTTCCGAATCCTAGGACGACATGTTGCTCTGTCTGTAGCAGGACATCTCAAAACAAAGACAAGAGATTTTTGCGTGATACGGGACTCAAAACCCCCGGGAGATTATATAATGAATTTTTACCGACCAAAATACGTGTCGTGTATGAAAATGGAGTCCGGAGAGCACACGAGGTGCCCACAAGGTAGGGGGCGCGCCCAGTAGGGTAGGGCGCGCCCTCCACCCTCGTGGAGCCCTCGTGTCCTTCCCGGACTGCTGCTTATTTTCCTATTTTTCTAAATATTCCAAAACGGAGAAATATTGCCTTACACTATTTTGGAGTCGGTTTACTTACCGTACCACATACCTATTCCTTTTCGGAGTCTGAAACGTTCCGAAAAGTGTCCCTTATGTATTCCTCTGAGGTTACGGTTTCAATAACATTGGTTTCAACATTTATGGGATTACTTGAGATATAGTGTTTGATTCTTTGACCGTTCACCACCTTTGGATTTGTGCCTTCGAAGTTGTTGATTTTTATGGCACCGGAATGGTAGACCTCCTCGATAACGTAAGGACCTTCCCATTTAGAGAGAAGTTTTCCTGCAAAAAATATTAAACGAGAGTTGTATACCAATACATAATCACCTACATTAAACTCATGCTTTTGTATCCTTTTGTCATGCCATCTTTTAACTTTTTCTTTAAACAACTTGGCATTTTCGTAGGCTTGGGTTCTCCATTCATCAAGTGAGCTAATATCAAATAACCTCTTCTCACCGGCAAGTTTAAAATCATAATTAAGTTCTTTAATAGCCCAATAAGCCTTGTGTTCTAGTTCGAGAGGTAAGTGACATGCTTTTCCATAGACCATTTTATACGGAGACATACCCATAGGATTTTTATATGCAGTTCTATAGGCCCATAATGCATCATCAAGTTTCTTGGACCAATTCTTTCTGGACCTATTAACAGTCTTTTGCAAAATTAATTTGAGTTCTCTATTACTCAATTCTACTTGGCCACTAGACTGAGGGTGATAAGGAGATGCAATTCTATGATTAACATCATATTTAGCAAGCATTTTACGGAAAACACCATGAATAAAATGTGAACCACCATCAGTCATTAAATATCTAGGGACTCCAAATCTTGGAAAAATAACTTCTTTAAGCATTTTAATAGAAGTGTTATGATCAGCACTACTAGTTGGAATAGCTTCTACCCACTTAGTAACATAATCAACAGCAACTAAAATATGTGTATAACCATTAGAGGAAGGAAAAGGTCCCATCGAGTCAAAGCCCCAAACATCAAATGGTTCAATAACAAGTGAATAATTCATAGGCATTTCTTGACGTCTACTAATGTTACCAATTCTTTGACATTCATCACAAGATAAGACGAGCATCCTTGAAGAGAGTAGGCCAATAAAAACCAGATTGCAGTACCTTATGTATAGTTCTATCTCCAGCATGGTGTCCTCCATAAGCTTCGGAGTGACATTTGCATAGGATCTGTTCCTGTTCATGCTCAGGTACACAACGTCTAATAACACCATCTACTCCTTCTTTATAAAGATGAGGGTCATCCCAAAAGTAATGCCTCAAATTATAGAAGAACCTTTTCTTTTGCTGGTATGTGAAACTAGGTGGTATAAACATAGCAATAATGTAATTAGCATAATCAGCATACCATGGAGTAGTATGGGAAGCATTTATGACATTTAATTGCTCAGCAGGAAAGCTATCATCAATAGGTAGTGGGTCATCAAGCACATTTTCTAACCTAGACAAGTTGTCTACAACGGGGTTCTCAGCTCCTTTTCTATCAACAATATGCAAATCAAATTCTTGTAGCAAGAGAACCCATCTAATAAGTCTAGGTTTAGCATCTTTCTTTTCCATAAGATATTTAATAGTAGCATGATCAGTGTGAATAGTTACTTTAGAATCAACAATGTAAGGTCTAAACTTATCACAAGCAAATACAACTACTAAGAATTCTTTTTCAGTAGTAGCATAATTTCTTTGAGCATTGTCTAGAGTTTTACTAGCATATTGAATAACATTTAGTTTCTTATCAACTCTTTGTCCTAGAACAACACCTACATCATAATCACTAGCATCACACATAATTTCAAAGGGTAAATTCCAATCAGGTGGTTGAACAATAGGTGCAGAAATCAATGCTTTCTTAAGTATTTCAAATGCTTCTACACAGTCATCATCAAAGACAAATGGTATATCTTTTTGTAATAAATTAGTCAGAGGCCAAGAGATTTTTGAGAAGTCCTTAATGAACCTCCTATAAAAACCGGCATGACCAAGGAAACTTCTTATACCTTTGATGTCCTTGGGACATGGCATCTTTTCAATAGCATCAACCTTGGCTTTATCAACTTCAATACCTCTTTCAGAAACTTTATGCACCAAGACAATACCTTCATTAACCACAAAGTGGCACTTTTCCCAATTCAAGACAAGATTAGTTTCTTCACATCTCTGCAAAACTCGATCAAGGTTGCTCAAGCAATCATCAAAAGAAGATCCATAGACGGAAAAGTCGTCCATGAAAACCTCACAAATCTTTTCACAAAAGTCAGAGAATATAGCCATCATGCATCTTTGAAAGGTAGCAGGTGCATTACATAAACCAAAAGGCATACGTCTATAAGCAAAAGTACCAAAAGGGCATGTAAAAGTAGTCTTCGATTGATCTTTGGCTGACACGGGTATTTGAGAGAAACCAGAATAACCATCTAGAAAGCAAAAATGTGTATGTTTGGACAATATTTCTAGCATTTGATCGATAAAAGGTAAGGGGTAATGATCTTTTTTAGTAGCCTTATTTAATTTGCGGAAATCAATTACCATCCTATAACCTGTAATAATTCTTTGAGGAATCAATTCATCTTTATCATTAGGAAAAACAGTAATACCTCCCTTCTTAGGGACACAATGGACAAGGCTTACCCACTGACTATCACCAACGGGATAAATTATACCTGCCTCAAGGAGCTTTACTATCTCCTTTCTTACCACTTCTTTCATTTTAGGATTCAGCCGGCGTTGATGATCATGAACTGGTTTAGCATCTTCTTCTAAATTAATTTTATGTTGACATAGAGTGGGACTAATGCCCTTAAGATCATCAAGAGTATACCCAATAGCAGCACGGTGCTTCTTCAGAGTTTTCAATAATCTCTCTTCTTCATGTTCTGAAAGGTTAGCACAAATAATAATAGGATATATCTTTTTCTCATCAAGATAAGCATATTTAAGAGTATTAGGTAACAGTTTAATCTCAAACATGGGATCACCCTTGGGTGGAGGAGGATCCCCTAGGATTTCAACAGGTAAATTGTTTTTCAGAATAGGCTCTTGTTTAAAGAATACTTCATCTAATTCCCTTCTTTCATTCACAAACATATCATTTTCATGGTCTAGCAAGTATTGTTCTAAAGGATCACTAGGAGGTACGGCAATAGAAGCAAGACCAATAATTTCATCCTTACTAGGTAATTCTTCTTCTCGGTGTTGTCTACTAAATTTAGAAAAAATAAATTCATGAGCCATATCATCTAAACCGATAGTAGCAACATCTCTTTTGCAATCTATGGTAGCATTAACAGTATTTAAGAAGGGTCTACCAAATATAATGGGACAAAAGCTATCTTGTGGGGAACCAAGAACAAGAAAATCAGCAGGATATTTAGTTTTCCCACACAATACTTCGACATCTCTAACAATTCCCATTGGTGAAATAGTATCCCTATTGGCAAGTTTAATTGTGACATCAATACCTTCCATCTCAGCAGGTGCAATGTCATGCATAACTTCTTGGTATAAAGAATAAGGTATTGCACTAGCACTAGCACGCATATCACATAAACCATGATAACAATGATCTCCTATTTTAACAGAAATAACAGGCATGCCTACCACAGGTCTAGGTTTATCTTTATCACAGGGTTTAGCAATTCTAGCAGTTTCATTACAGAAATAAATAACATGCCCATCTATATTATCAGACAAGAGATCTTTAACAATAGCAATATTAGGTTCAACTTTAACTTGCCAAATCACTTGGTCTGTACGTATGCCAGCAAATCCTAGTACTTCGGGTCGATGTCAAATCCATCAGAAAGGTGTCTCCCTGGAGTAGTATGGATTACCGTATAAAGTAAATCATGGCCTCGCCGTTGTATGGGGCCACCGTCCGGGCTATGTTGTGGTCCCGTGCCGAACTGTCTTCACCGGCTACCACATTAATCTGCTTCTGCCGCTGTTTTTTCAGAAAGAAAGTTACAAGTTGTTGCTCCACAAAATTGAAGAGATGGACACGTACAGAGCATATGCATAGGAAGGAATATAACATCATTAGCAAGGTAAAGAAAAGATCCATTGGGTCGGATAAGATTGATGGGAATATGCATGCAAGAGCAACCTTGCCCCCGCCTCTGCTATAGCGCTATTCAAGAGCTACCGCGGCGTTGTTTTAAGTTGCCGGCTTCACACTGCTCGAGCTGCTATTTCCGACCCGTCGCCGTAGTTCGCGAGCCGCCTTTCCTGAGCCGTCTTGCTGCTGGAGAGACACCCCGCGCTATCTATCGTGCCGCCGCCACCTCGCGTGGACCTCATGTTGAGCCGCCTCCGCTGCTTCGGGTTGATTGAGCCGCCGCCGCGGGTCTCTGCAAAATTATCTACGGATGCCACGTACTGATCGTCCATCATCCAAACGAATCAGGTGAAATCCATCCGATCAATTTTTATGATATTTTTTCATTCTTTCGAGAACAATTACTCTCGTTTGTGATCTTTGTGCAGGAAAATTACTCATTATAAGAGTGGCTACCGTGCCACAGATACGGAGAGCACATTGCTGGCGTCTGTCTACACCGACGATCGATCACGCCGGGTTACAATGCCCGCGGCCAACTCTCCGTTCGCGCTGGTTTACAAATGCCCGCGGCCAACTCTCCATCTGCGCCGGTTTACAATGCCCGTGGCCGGTTCATGTGTCCGCACCGGTTTAGAACACCAGTGCCGACTCTCCTCGTCCGCACCGGCTTACAACGCTGCGGCCGACTCATCTGCCTGTGCCGCCTGTGATGCTGCGGTCATCTTTGTCGTCCGCCCCCGCGGCCTGGTCTACATCAACATATCGGGCCGCACCTGTCTGCATGAGCTGTTTATTGGGTATGAGCAAGTCACAGTTTGGGTAGCCCGGTTTTCTTTCAAATTGGAGACAAATTATCATCAACCGCCGTTTGCACTGGATGGTTCAATGGATGGGCGCACAAGTCGCCGCCACTACAGTTTTGATTAACTTCAAATCGCCAGTTGGAAGGAACAATTAGCCGAGTTGCTGACACAGTCATATGGGATCATTTACAACCCGCCGCAGTCACCTCAACCTTCTACGGATTCACATCGTGCTATCAACGCCAATGATATACAAGTTATGCCGGTTTATATCACGGTCAAATATGGAGAGCCTCAAGCCAACTCCTCGAGTAACCTTTGAGACTCGGGGGCTACGATGACATGACTCAGCGAATCTTGCCAGTTTCAGCAAATTTAAGAACCCCAGGATGATGGAGGGAAGGATAACCCGGTCCCGGAGGCTACTGTTATACTGATGAAAGTTTAAAGGCCGTCAGAAATGACTCTGCTTTACAATCTGGTTCAAGGGAAAGATGTCTCCCACAAAGCTTTGAAGCTCTCAATATCCGGTTCAAGATCCCGGTTCAAGAAGAATTTATCTCTTGCAAAAAGTTAAAAATTACCAAATAGGACCTACTACCACGATGCGCGGTTCGAACATGGGTATCCCGCCTTACTGGCCTGACATATTATTGATCACATGGGGGCTTCTGTTTCATAAAGCGGGGTCTCTGTTCTTTTACATCATGTGTGGTTACACGGAGTTGTTCTAAAGCGGCCTCCGGTTTACCCCTTGAGTTAGCTTTTTAAAAGCATCATATTATATCACTTGGGGGTTTGGTCGTGTCCGAACCAATACAATACCTCTTGATAGGCGAGAGCCACCAGATCACTTGGGGACTTGGTCACGTCTGAACCAGTCATGCCTCTTGATCGGCCTAAGGCCACAGAATCACTTGGGGGCTTGGTCGAACCCGAACCATTGTCATGCCACTTGATCGGCATAAATGCCACGGTTTCATTTGGGGACTTGGCTGACTAGAACCATAGTTACACCTAACGGGAGCTTGGTCGTGTTCGGCCATGGTAACGCCATTTGATCAGCTTAAATAAACCTTTTTTTGCAAATGGTTTTGTCATTGCCTTTGCTTCACACTTTTCTTTGAAAGAGATTTTCTTTCTTTTTATTGCGTTTTCTAAACCGACAAAGTTTTCAACCAATCAATTGAAGGAACACAGTTCACGTCAATCCGGAGACTATTTGCCCGGTTTGATCCTTGTTGTTAACATCCTCTTATGGAGTAACACGGTGTTTATTATAACCCGACACGGTTTTATCATAAACTGGCTCAATATGGAAGGAGTTATCAGTACTCAAGGTTTGGGTTATCACCCTTACTACAAAAAGTTGGTAAAACCAACGATGTGATTCAATGTCACAGGTATGATATATTTCATATTTGATTATTCTAAATGCAGCCTTGGTTATAAACCCAGGGTATATGTTGGGCATTATGACCCGTCCGGCGGTAAACCGCCAGGACACTTTAAACTTGTTGTATGCAGAAACAGGTTGAATAAAGCATGATCACCGGTGTTTATTAAACTGGTAGTATGATCCGGTGTTTATTAAACCGGCCTGGCTTTGGACAATAAGTCGCCAGTATATATTTGGATTGCGCTATTGGAATCATGCGCTTATAAATCATTGGGTTATATTATTCAAATAGCCAAACTTGGCTGGATTTTCATTATGATATTGAATGAATAAGGTTTTCATACCGGATTATATTATCTTGAATAGCCAACATGGCTGGATTTTTTTGGTTATTAATAACTGGTATTATTGAGTTTTCAAAGTCGCTTTAGCACAATGGTTATTATTTTATCAAAGGATATGATTTATTCTACAATGGAAGGAATAGTCCCGAGTCGCTGCAGGCTTACAACCCGGCACTTGGGGGCTACATTATTCAAATCGAGATTACACGCAAGTCTCATGTCGCTGCAAGCATGCATCACAACACTTGGGGGCTAATGCCAAGTCATTTTTAGTCTTACTGAAGACCCGACTCATCATATTATAATGAGCCGGCCCTTGGGGGCTACCAATTGCTCCTGTCAACAATTCAAGGTACACAAGTTTTCGTCCATAATATTGAAGGATTCATTGCTCAGTTGGTAAAGCACAAAACTCTTAACCTTGTGGACGTGGGTTCAAGCCCTACGATGGAAGCTACATTATAAGATGTTATTTTCATTGGAAGTATATATCAAGTCCCGGTTCAGTATTATCTTACTAAGCCAGCCCTTGGGGGCTACACATCACTGCTCAAGTCTACATGATTATATTTATAAAGTCCCTGCTAATTATTGCATAATGACCCGGCCCTTGGGGGCTACACTGATTGAAGTTTTTATAAGCAATTACAAGTCCCAGGTTGCTGCAAGCATGACAAATCGGCACTTGGGGGCTACATATATGGAGTATTCAGTTTATATGATTGAGATGAACAAACCGGATTTCTTCAAGGTTGAAACACTTACTGGAGCAAGTCTTAAGTTATCACTATGTTCTCCTCTTAAGACTTGGGGGTACAGGTATTATGCATATAAAGGAGGAACATCTTCATTTTATCAGTTTTGAGCAAATCAGGAAGATCAATTACATGACCCGGTGTTGACAACAATTATGACCTGGTGCCATCAATATTTATAAACCGGCCATTTTGGTAATATTAAACTGGCAAGTTTTACATCTTCAAACCGGCTAAATATCAGATAAGTATTTTCAGACCCATATTTCTTAAACCGGCGCTTTGGGAGGAGTTATTCTTCACAATATTTCTCGGTGACAAACCGATGTCGGCAAATTGATTATGAAACTGGTCTATTGACCTGGATTTCCCAGAAGGAGGAAATAACAAGGACTTAAGGATGATCAGGTACCGGTTTACAAAAATTTCTAACCCGAAGCATAACCTGTCAAATTTGTTCTTGTGTTTATTTTGCAGCATAAGTTTACCATGAATAAATCCAAGCTAAACTTGGGGGCTAATGTCGGGGATATACCCCGCAGTGTAAACCGGCCGGAAGTTAACCCGGCCGGACTTGGCAGTTTATCTGAAGACCCCGCTGACACTTGGCGAGTTACTGGCGACCCGCCCTGACCTGGCGGTTCACAAGCAACCCACCTGGTCATTATGACTCACTGGTGATCCGGCGTGCGGGATCAATGGATGACAAGGCTCAAAGCCCAGAAGGCCGGTTCACGTTTAATGGTGGGCCGGTTTAAGAGGAAAGGCATGAGGAACATTATCTTACAAGGAGCTAAGACCTGGACTTGTATCCGGTTTGTATTAGAGGTAGACTAGTCCTAATCCTAATAGGACTCTACATGTAAACCGCCCCTTCAACATATATAAGGAGGGGCAGGGCTCCCCAAAAGGGGACAAGATTCACAAGTTCCACGAGTTGGACAAGTTAGGTTTAGACAATAGCTCTCAAGATAGAGCACTCTTGTAACCGTGATCATCATCATCAATATCAATGAAGCAGGATGTAGGCTTTTACCTCCACCGTGAGGGGCCGAACCTGGGTAAAACATCGCATCTCTCGTCCCGCTCAACCCCTCTCAAGATACCACACAGATGCGTTGGCCTCGCGACTAAGTCCTGACACTAAGGACATCTGCCGTGACAATTCCACGACATGGTGTATATGTTTTAATATTGCTTTTACGAACTACAGTTGAAGCTTTAGCATGATCCTTTATCCTAACAGGGAAAGGTGGTTTCTCAACATAAGAAGTAGGAACAATAGGACCATTATAAGTAATAGTCTTTTCTTCAACTTTAATAGGTGCAGCTACTTTTACTTCTATGGGAGGATGATATTTAAACCACTTCTCCTTGGGGAGATCAACATAAGAAGCAAAAGATTCACAGAAAGAAGCTACTATCTCAGAGTCAAGTCCATATTTAGTGCTAAATTTACGAAAAATACCGGTATCTATAAAAGATTTAACACAATGAAAACTAGGTGTCATACATGACTCCTTACCATTGTCGAGGTCCCAATCTTCAGAGTTGCGTTTAATTCTTTCCAATAAATACCATTTGAATTCAATAGTCTTCATCATAAAAGAGCCAGCACAAGAAGTATCGAGCATGGTGCGATTGTTACCAGAAAGTCGAGCATAAAATTTTTGAATAATCATTTCTCTTGAGAGCTAATGATTGGGGCATGAATATAACATTGATTTAAGCCTCCCCCAAGCTTGAGCGATGCTTTCTCCTTCGCGAGGCCAAAAATTATATATGTCATTGCGATCACGATGAACAAGATGCATAGGATAAAAATTCTGATGAAATTCCAATTTCAATCGTTTGTAATTCCAAGACCTCATATCATCACATAGCCTATACCATGTCGATGCATCTCCCCTCAAAGATAAGGGAAAGACCTTCTTCTTAACAACATCTCCGGATACACCTGCAAGCTTAAATAATCCACAAACTTCATCCACATATATCAGATGTTCATCGGGATGTTTTGTTCCATCTCCTAAAAGAGGATTAGCTAGCAGTTTTTCTATCATACCTGAAGGAACTTCAAAGCAAGCATTTTCATTTTCATTTTCAGTAGGTTGAGGAGCGACTCTTTGCTCTACTGGTCGGGGTGAAGATACCCCGAACAAGCCCCTCAGAGGATTACTTTCCATGGTAACAAGTGACATTAAATTTCAGCACACTATATAAATTTTTCCTTACCAAATTCCACCTACCAAAGGCGCTTCACTCCCCGGCAACGGCGCCGGAAAAGAGTCTTGATGACCCACAAGTATAGGGTATCTATCGTAGTCCTTTCGATAAGTAAGAGTGTCGAACCCAACGAGGAGCAGAAGGAAATGATAAGCGGTTTCCAGCAAGGTATTCTCTGCAAGTACTGAAATAAGTGGTAACAGATTGTTTTGTGATAAGATAATTTGTAACGAGCAACAAGTAACAAAAGTAAATAAGGTGCAGCAAGGTGGCCCAATCCTTTTTGTAGCAAAGGACAAGCCTGGACAAACTCTTATAAGATGTAAAGCGCTCCCGAGGACACATGGGAATATTGTCAAGCTAGTTTTCATCACGTTCATATTATTCGCGTTTGGTACTTTGATAATTTGGTATGTGGGTGGACCGGTGCTTGGGTACTGCCCTTACTTGGACAAGCATCCCACTTATGATTAACCTCTATTGCAAGCATCCGCAACTACAATAAAAGTATTAAGGTAAACCTAAGCATAGCATGGAACATATGGATCCAACTCATCCCCTTACGAAGCAACGCATAAACTAGGGTTTAAGCTTCTATCACTATAGCAACCCAGCATCTACTTATTACTTCCCAATGCCTTCCTCTAGGCCCAAATAATGGTGAACTGTCATGTAGTCGACGTTCACATAACACCACTAGAGGAGAGACAACATACATCTCATCAAAATATCGAACGAATACCAAATTCACATGACTACTAATATCAAGACTTCTCCCATGTCCTCAGGAACAAAAGTAACTACTCACAAAGCATAAACATGTTCATAATCAGAGGGGTAT
The DNA here is from genome assembly GCF_018294505.1 of Triticum aestivum. Classification (NCBI taxonomy): domain Eukaryota; kingdom Viridiplantae; phylum Streptophyta; class Magnoliopsida; order Poales; family Poaceae; genus Triticum; species Triticum aestivum. The sequence goes on along the minus strand of NC_057797.1, from coordinate 91,184,264 downwards.
TAATATGCATATAGGATCTGAACATATGATCTTCCACCAATTAAACCAACTAGCATCAACTACAAGGAGTAATTAACACTACTAGCAACCTACTAGCATCAATCCCGGACTTGAAGACAAGAATTGGATACAAGAGATGAACTAGGGTTTTGAGATGAGATGGTGCTGATGAAGATGTTGATGGAGATTGCCCTCTCCCGGTGAGAGGAGCGTTGGTGATGACGATGGCGATGATTTCCCCCTCCGGGAGGGAAGTTTCCCCGGCAGAACAGCTCCGCCAGAGCCCTAGATTGGTTCTGCCTCGTGGCGGCGGAGTTTCGTCCGAGAAGATGGCTTATGATTTTTTTCCCATCGAAAGACTCCATATAGCAGAAGATGGCCACCAGAGGGCCACCAGGGGGCCCACGAGCTAGGGGGCGCGCCCAGGGGGTAGGGCGTGCCCCCCACCCTCGTGGGCAGGGTGTGGCCCCCTGGTGAAGTTCTGGCTCTCAGTATTTTTATATATTTGGAAAACATCTTCCGTGAAGTTTCAGGACTTATGGAGCTGTGCGGAATAGGTCTCTAATATTTGCCCCTTTTCCAGCCCAGAATCCTAGCTGCCGGCATTCTCCCTCTTTATGTAAACCTTGTAAAATAAGAGAGAATAGGCATAAGTATTGTGACATAATGTGTAATAACAGCCCATAATGCAATAAATATCGATATAAAAGCATGATGCAAAATGGACGTATCGGAAACCACCTCAAAGTTATTCTTTCCAATCAATCCGTTGGGCTATTCCTGTAAGTGTCACAAACAGCCCTAGAGTTCAAAGTAAAATAACACCTTAAGATGCAAATCAACCAAAACCCTAATGTCACCTAGATACTCCAATGTCACCTCAAGTATTCGTGGGTATGATTATACGATATGCATCACACAATCTCAGATTCATCTATTCAACCAACACAAAGAACTTCAAAGAGTGCCCCAAAGTTTCTACCGGAGAGTCAAGACTAAAACGTGTGCCAACCCCTATGCATAAGTTCACGAGGTCACGGAACTCGCAAGTTGATCACCAAAACATACATCAAGTGGATCACGTGATATCCCATTGTCACCACAGATAAGCACATGCAAGACATACATCAAGTGTTCTCAAATCCTTAAAGACTCAATCCGATAAGATAACTTCAAAGGGAAAACTCAATTCATCACAAGAGAGTAGAAGGGGAGAAACATCATAAGATCCAACTCTAATAGCAAAGCTCGCGATACATCAAGATCATGCCGACTCAAGAACACGAGAGAGAGAGAGATCAAACACATAGCTACTGGTACATACCCTCAGCCCCGAGGGTGAACTACTCCCTCCTCATCATGGAGAGCGCCGGGATGATGAAGATGGCCACCGAAGCGGGATTCCCCCTCCGGCAGGGTGCCGGAACGGGTCTAGATTGGTTTTCGGTGGCTTCTGGAGGCAGAACTCCTGATCTAGGTTTCTTTCTGGAAGTTTCTGTATATATAAGAGGTTTTGGTGTCGAGAACAAGTCAAGGGGGTCTTTGGGATGCCCACGAGGCAGGGAGGCGCGCCCAGGGGGGTGGACGCACCCCCCACCCTCGTGGGCAGCCCGGGACTCTTCTGGCCCAACTCTTTTACTCCATGGCCTTCTTCTGGTCCAAAAATAAGCTCCGTCAAGTTTCAGGTCAATTGGACTCCGTTTGGTTTTCCTCTTCTGCAATACTCAAAAACAAGGAAAAACAGAAACTGGCACTGGCCTCTAGGTTAATAGGTTAGTCCCAAAAATCATATAAAATAGCATATAAATGCATATAAAACATCCTAGATGGATAATATAATAGCATGGAACAATAAAAAATTATAGATACGTTGGAGACGTATCAGGTGTGTTGGGGACACAAGAGACTCTTTGTTATTTGGTTGCAGGGTTGCTTAAGAGAGACCATCTTCATCCTACGCCTCCCACAGATTGATAAACCTTAGGTCATCCACTTGAGGGAAATTTGCTACTGTCCTACAAACCTCTGCACTTGGAGGCCCAACAATGTCTACAAGAAGAAGGTTGTGTAGTAGACATCACGTATTATGACGACCTTCAAGTTCCTCATACTTAACGTGAAGATTTTTAATGTCTTCAATTAAGGATTGAGTTCGAGTCATTTCCGCGTCCAACAGGTCATCGCTTTTGTCTAGCAACTTTTGAATATGTTCCATGGCATTTTGTTGTTCTGTTGCAATTTTAGCAGGTGTTTTGTAGCTAGGTTTAGATTCACATTTAGAGTCATCTTCACTTGAAGTTTGAAAGTAAGCATCGCGTGAGTTTACCTTGGCACCACGTGCCATGAAGCAGTAGGTAGGAGCAGAGTCATCCTCATCATTAGCATTAGTGTTGGTGACGAAGCCATTGTCTTCAGTGTCGAAGATGGACTTGGCGACATACGCTGAAGCTAGAGCCAGGCTTGCCACGCCTGAATCAGATTCCTCTTCAGACTCCACCTCTGCCTCCTCAGATGCAGACTCCTCCTCTGAATCCATCTCCTTGCGAACAAACGCATGAGCCTTGCTGGATGAGCTCTTCCTGTGTGATGAAGACCTCGACGAAGACTTGGAAGAAGACTTTGAGGATTTCTTCTTCTTCTTATCATCAAAATCATATTCCTTGCTCTTCTTCTTCTTCTTGGTCTCATTATCCCACTGAGGACACTCAGAGATGTAGTGACCAGGTTTCTTACACTTGTGGCATGTTCTCTTCTTGTAGTCATGTGAGGAAGCTTCATCGTTTCTTGAGTTGGATCTTGAGGACTTTCTAAAGTCTTTCTTCTTGGTGAACCTATGGAGCTTCTTCACAAGCATAGCAAGCTCCTTACCAATGTCTTCAGGGTCCTCTGCAGTCAGATTCTTCTTCAGATGAGGAAACAACTTTTGCCTTCAAAGCGCGAGTTCGGCCATAGTTGGGACCATAGATGTCTCTTTTCTCAGCTTGCTGGAACTCATGTGTGTTGAGCCTCTCAAGTATGTCAGACGGATCGAGAGTCTTGAAGTTAGGGCATTCTTGAATCATCAGGGCCAAGGTGTCGAATGAGCTGTCAAGCGATCTCAGAAGTGTCTTGATGATTTCGTGCTTGGTGATCTCCGTGGTGCCGAGTGCGCGAAGCTCATTTGTGATATCAGTGAGGCGATCAAATGTGAGCTGGACATTCTCATTGTCATTTCTCTTGAAGCGGTTGAAAAGGTTGTGAAGAACACTGATCCTTGAGTCTCTCTAGGTTGAGACGCCTTCGTTGACCTTGGAGAGCCAGTCCCAGACTAGCTTCGCAATTTCCAGAACACTCACACGACCATACCGTCCTTTGGTCAGATGACCACAGATGATGTTCTTGGCAGTCGAGTCCAGTTGAATGAACCTCTTGACATCAGTAGCAGTGACACCTTCACCGACCTTGGGAACGCCATTCTTGATGGCATACCAGAGGTCAATGTCACTGGCTTCAAGATGCATGCACATCTTATTATTCCAGTAGGGGTAATCAGTGCCATCGAAGACAGGGCACGCAGCGGAGACTTTGATTATCCATGCAGTCGACATAGCTAAAACTCTAGGTGGTTAAACCGAATCACATAGAACAAGGGAGCACCTTGCTCTGATACAAATTGAAAGTGCTAGTTATCGACTAGAGGGGGGTGAATAGACGATTTTTATGAAAGTCTTCAAAACACGGGGACTTTGAAGACAAACGATAGAAATGAACCTATTGATATGTAGCGGAAGGTAGACTACACTAGGCAATCCATAGTCAAGTAAGCAATAAAGTGAAAACACGAAGACTATTAGCAGCTAGGTAGTATGGATCAGGATGGAAGATAGTATGAAACCAAAAAAATAAAGAGTCTTCACTCAGTGAAGTCAATCAGATCATACAGGCATGCAATGACTTCATGAGGACAAACTGTAAAGTAAAGGGAAGTGAAGGATAGAACCATTAGCTTGATGAAGACAAGGATTTGGTAGACCAGTTTTAGTTACTATGACAACTGTACGTCTGGTTACGGAGGCTGAGATTTAACTCAAAAGACCGCGTCTTCACCTTATTCCCCTTGATCTAAGGACACACAGTCCTCGCCCAATCACTCTGGTAAGTCTTCAAGGTAGATTTCCAAACCTTCACAGACTTTGTTCACCGGCGATCCACAATGACTCTTGGACGCTCAGAACGCGACGCCTACCCGGCTGGAGGATTCACAGTCCTCAAGTGTAACAAGTCTTCAGGTCACGGGGACAAAAAGACTTCAGTGATGCCTAACACACTTTGGCTCTAGGTGTTTTGGGCTTTGTCCTCGCAAGGATCTCTCTCTATCAAATGCTTCGGAGGTGGGTTGCTCCCAAACGACAAAAGTCATGCACTAACTCTGATCAACCACCAATTTATGGTGTAGGGGGTGGGCTATTTATAGCCAGGAGGCAACCCGACCTGATTTGTCTGAAATGACCCTGGGTCACTAAGGAACTGACACGTGTCCAACGGTTAGATTTCAAACGCACGTGACAGCTTGACTTGGGCTACAAGTAAAGCTGACTCATCCAGCTCTGGATAAGATTTGCTCTCATTGTCTTCGCTCGAAGACATAGGATTTGGTTGAGCATCACATCAGTCACTCTGACTTTGTTCACTTGGACCCCACTTAACAGTACAGTGGTTCCTATGACTCAACAAAGAAGAAAAGGAAACTACGAAACAACGATGTCTTCGTACTCTATAGTCTTCATGCGATGTCTTCTCATGTCATAGTCTTCAATGTGAGTATCTTCACAGACCACCATTATCTTCAATGTCTTCACACATTTTTAGGGGTCATCTCTGGTAGATAAACTGAATCAGTATGGGACTACTACCTATGTTATCCTACAATTCTCACAAACACATTAGTCCCTCAACCAAGTTTGTTGTCAATACTCCAAAACCAACTAGGGGTGGCACTAGATGCACTTACATGCTTTGAAGACGATCTTCGCGAAGATGGCTTCACTGAGGGCTTCAAGTTTGATTCCAGGCCTCCCCAAAATGCAAGCTGATGCCGCACTCCCTCAATTGAAGATTCTGAGCGTTCATCTTCGGCTGCAACTATTGTTGCAAGAGTCATCGATGAAGAAGACGATGCCACTTCACCACCCATGGCTTCTCTGCATCTCGACACTGCATCAGGCCCGTCTGCACCACCAAACTCCAACGTCGACCCTGCTCCTTCATCTACTCCTGATGGGAATGAGTAGATGCTCTATGTCTTCCAACCTTTTTGGTTATTACTGACAAAAAGGGGGGAGAAGCATAGGAGTTGATAGTCTTCAAGCGGGTCCTTATGGGTGGTTGCTTTATTTTTGCTAAGTCTTTACAACTCTTGTCTTTTGAAACATTTGGTTCTTTGAGTTGTAACACTTAAACTCGATGGTCGTCTGCTACTTTATTCTGCTACCTTGTGATGCGATGATAAATTCCGCATGAAGCCATTCCGCAGACGTCCATCTTTCATTATGCATGTCATTATCTTTGTTATCCCTTTATATGCATGATGAATTGTCTTCATAAGCTAAAGAGGGTCTCCACAAAGCAAAACCTGCCATGTGCATCTGCATTCAAAAGCAAACTTCTTATATGCGCATCTTCAGGGAGAGCCTTTGCTACTTATGAAGACAACACATTAGTTCTTGAACTTTCACATACTTTTATCCCCGTTGAAAACTTCAACCGGTTTGTCATCAATCACCAAAAAAGGGGAGATTGTAAGTGCATCTAGTGCCACCCTTAGTTGGTTTTGGAGTATTGACGACAAACTTGGTTGAGGGACTAATGTGTTTGTGAGAATTGCAGGATAACACAGGTAGTAGTCTCATATTGATTCGGTTTACCTACCATAGATGACCCCTAAAAATGTGTGAAGACATTGAAGACAATGGTGGATTGTGAAGATATTCACAGTGAAGATTATGACATGAGAAGACATTCACATGAAGACTATGGAATGAGAAGACATAGTTGTTTCGTAGTTTCCTTTTCTTCTTTGTTGAGTCATAGGAACCACCGTACTGTTAAGTGGGGTCCAAGTGAACAAAGTCAGAGTGACTGATGTGATGCTCAACCAAATCCTATATCTTCGAGCGAAGAGAATGAGAGTAAATCTTATCCAGAGTTGGATGAGTCAGCTTTACTTGTAACCCAAGTCAAGCTGTCGCGTGTGTTTGAAATCTGACCGTTGGACACGTGTCAGTTCCTTAGTGACCCAGGGTTATTTTGGACAAACCAGGTCGGGTTGCCTCCTCGCTATAAATAGCCCACCCCCTACACCATAAATTGGTGGCTGCTCAGAGCTAGTGCACGGCTTCTGTCGTTTGAGAGCAACCCACCTCCGAAGCATTTGAGAGAGAGAGAGAGAGATCCTTGCGAGGACAAAGCCCAAAACAGCCAGAGCCAAAGAGTGTTAGGCATCACTGAAGTCTTTCCGCCTACGTGATCTGAAGACTTGTTACACTTGAGGACTGTGAATCCTCCAGCCGGGTAGGCGTCGCGTTCTGAGCGTCCAAGAGTCATTGTGGATCGCCGGTGAACGAAGTCTGTGAAGGTTTGGAAATCTACCTTGAAGACTTACCAGAGTGATTGGGCGAGGATTGTGTGTCCTTAGATCAAGGGGAATACGGTGAAGACGCGGTCTTTTGAGTTAAATCTCAGCCTCCCTAACCAGACGTACAGTTGTCATAGTAACTAAAACTGGTCTACCAAATCCTTGTCTTCATCAAGCTAATGGTTCTATCCTTCACTTCCCTTTACTTTACAGTTTGTCTTCGTGAAGTCATTGCTTACATGTATGATCTGATTGACTCCACTGAGTGAAGACTGTTTACTGTTTGGCTTCACACTGTCTTCCATCCCGATCCTTCCTACCTATCTACTGATAGTCTTCGTGCTTTCACTTTATTGCTTACTTGACTATGGCCTGTCTAGTGTAGTCTACCTTCCGCTGCATATCAATAGGTTCATTCCTATCGTTTGTCTTCAAAGCTCCCGTGTTTTGAAGACTTTCATAAAAGTCGCCAATTCACGCCCCTCTAGTCGATAACTAGCACTTTTAGTGACAAACATGGATGATAGCTCAGAATAAAACGCGTAGGAATCCTCTAGGTTCAATATTACAAATGAATGGAGATGGATGACGGTGAAGATGATGATGAGATGGTTGATGGCAGTGTCTACGAGGTGTTGACGATGGCAGTGTCCTCCTTGCCGATCCCCCCTCCGAATGCCTTTCGGAGGTTAGGGTTCTTCGTTCTGGAGAGGTTTCTGGTGGCTGTGGGATCCTTGATTCGATCACACGGGGAAGAAATACCAGATCAAGCGGCGGTGATGCTGGTACGACCGGTGGTACGAGCGCGCTCGATTGTACTGAGCATTGTCAAACGCCATGGACCCTTATGTTGCTTTTTCTTTCTTCTCCCTTTTTCTTCTCTCTTCTATGGTACAATTTTATCAGGTCAATCAATGTGATTTTAACAGTATATGCTTGGAGTTCTTTTCTTGTATCCCAAAATATCTTTGCAGGCGCAATCCTGGCTAAAACAGACAAAAGAGGTATGCGAACATAGTAAAATTTGTACTCATCAACTCTTCTAGGATTAACTCTTGTTCGTCCCCGAGTAAGTACTGCTACTTGTAAGAACATGGTCATCGAGTTTATGAGGTGCAGATAAATATATAGGCATGAATCCATCATAAATAATCCAAACTCACATAATATAAACAATCGTGACCGACATTAGCATATTTTCATTGGGAGGATGATCATGAAGGCTTTCGCACCTTACTAGTGAATTCATGAGTGAACATATTGCAACTTCATGCAATAGGTTATTCCATTTTCAACCGAGTAAGTAGCACGGTGTCCTCAATTTTTATAATATATATGAATGTTATTTTCACCTTTTCCCGGGAAACATGTTTATTTGCCCATATCGCACTTATTTGTTTTCACATGACATGTAGGCTAAACATGCCTCTCTATTTGAGATTTGGTTTGCAAAAAATATTTATTAATTTTTATTCAAGAGGTTTTCGCTTCTTTCTGCTTGCTCTTAAATAACCATTTTGGTCTTTTTTTAACATAAGCTAACTTTATTCCTCAAACATAGCCATATCGTTTACAATTCGCGAAAGAATAATATCAGGGGCAATAGAATCCCAGAATTCTGACACACTAGATCTAAAGCAGTGTTTTGCCAAATAATTCGCAATAAGATTAGCTTCCCTACAACATCGACTTTATGTCTCAAAACCATTTTTATTCTTTATTAATTAATGCAGTTGAAACCTGAATAAACTATCACATTGCTATTGCTATTGACCATTCGTTAAGGACGTCGATATTGAACGAACGTTCGGTCCTGGGAGACCCCACACCGAACGCCTCGTTCGGTAGTTGGCAGTCCATCGATCGAACGAGAATTCCCGTTCGGGACGAGAAGTGCCCAACCTGAACACAATCGCCGCAGGCCTTTTTGCAGCCCAGTTTGGGCCAAAAAAATCAGTGACCAAAATAAGCCCACTTTTGCCTATGAATAATAAAGGCCAGAATTTGCCATGCTCTGAAAAAATTGAAATGATCCAAAAATAAACTTGTCGTGATAGATAGAAAATGGAAAACAAGGTATTACTAAAATACCCAATGATTTCAAATAAAAAAATGCCATCATCTTTATAAAAGCAAAAAATGCCATGCTCAAAAAAGATCTCTTTTTTATGCAAATGGCACAAGAAAAAGGTTCATGGCAAAAAATATCACATGAGCGGTGGAAAAAAGGCAAAATTTGCCATCGATGCAAGGTAATTTTTTGATATGGAAAATAAAAGTAAAACTTGCCATGCTTGATAGAAGTAAATTTGCCATGAGTGACTGTACGTAAATTGGCTATGTGTGTTAAATAAAAATTGTCGTGCCAATAAAGTTAAATATACCATGGCAATAAAAAGGTTATTTTTGTCATGGCAAGTAAAAAGTTAATTTGCCATTGGCCATGCATGTTAAATAAAAATTGCCGTGCCAATAAAATTAAATTTGCCATGGCAATAAAAAGGTTAATTTTGCCATGGCAATAAAAAGCTTAATTTCGCCACGGTTGAAAAGTTGGCATGGCAAAAATGAAAGTAAAAATGCCATGGCAAAAAAAAAAGTAAAATTGCCATGTTCTTGGAAAAGATAACAGTTCAAAAGGCAAAAATTGCCATGGAAAAATTAATAAAACATGGCATGCTCCATAGAAGTAAACTTTCCATGAGTGGCGAAAAGTAAATTTGCCATGTATATTAAATAAAAATTGCCATGGCGATAGAGATAAATTTGCCATGGCAAATAAAAAGGTTTAATTTGCCATGGCCGAAAAACAAAAAAGTAATAATTTGGCTGGCAAAAATAAAATTAAAATTGCCATGGCAAAAAAAATGAAGAGTTTGCCATGGCCAGTGTAGTTACATTTCCCATGTTAACGTGAAGTAAAACTTGGCATGCTCCATAGAAGTAAATTTGGCACGACTGACGAAAAGTAAATTTGCCATGTATGTTAAATAAAAATTGCCATGGCAATAGAGATAAATGTTCCATGGCAAATAAAAAGGTTTAATTTGCCATGGTCGAAAAATAAAAAAGTAATAATTTGGCTGGCAAAAATAAAAGTAAAATTGCCATGGCTAAAAATGAAGAGTTTGCCATGGCCGGTGTAGTTAAATTTGCCACGTTAACATGAAGTAAAACTTGGCATGCTCCATAGAAGTAAATTTGCCACGAGTGACGAAAAGTAAATTTTTCATGTATGTTAAATAAAATTTGCCATGTCGACAGAGATAAATTTGCCATGGCAAATAAAAGGTTAATCCGCCATGGTCGAAAAAAGGTAATAATTGGGATGGCAAAAATAAAAGTAAAATTTCCATGGCAATAAAAATGAAGATTTTGCCACGGCGGTGTAGTTACATTTTCCGTGTTAACAGAGGTAAAATTGCCATTACAGAAAAGAAAAAAAGAAAATTTGTCGTGGCAAAAATTACATGAAGAACTGCCACCAATCACACACAAAAAACAGAAATTTTGCCATCTAGTGTGATTTTTTGCCATGTGGACATTACCAAACAAATGTAAAAAAGACCATGTCGACATGATTTTCCTTGAATTATAAGCTTGGCATGGTACAAAAATTAAGTTTGCGATCGTACTTGACCTAACCTTGCCATAATACATAAATTAAGTTTCTCATGATCTAATTAAAGATATTCACATGGTCTAAATTAGTTAAAAAATGCCATGCTATATTCAAAATCCAAATTTTGCCAAATCCTATATACCTAAGAGATTCTCCCCATTATCTTATTTATCTTGACATACAAACTATCCACATCATCAAATAGGTCCATCATTTTTTTTAAACATGGCAAATATAAGCTTCTAGTCGCCATGACATATTTGTATTAAAATTTGACATGGTATTCCAATTAAAGTTTCCATGTTTTTGAATGAGAAAATTGCCGAGTATGTAAATTAACACAACAAATGTGAATCAAAAATGCCATGACAAATGGGTATTTAAATTTTGCCACGGTGTTTAATTAAAAATGCCATCCTTCGTATGATGCCACGGTCTCTGGAAATTCGTATCAAAATCATTCCAAAAATTGCCATGGCAACTATTTAGAAAAACAAAGATGGTAGGTATTCAATGTTTGTAAAATTGCCATGTCAAATTGATATAATAATTTTCCAGGGCAAATGATGTTGCCCTGGTTAGTTGAGAAAAAATCAGTTACTTGCCATGTAAGCAATTAGAAAAGCATGCTACCCATCGTTAGGATCTAAAAAATTGCTGTGATGGTAAAATCAATATACGTTTGTTGCCATGCTGCTATGATTAAAACCTGAAAAACATGCTCACAGGGGTTGTGGGGGTCAACATCGGGTCAATGGCGTGGCCGTGGCCCCGTGTTCGCCGCCCACGTGAGAAGATGGCCGCCAGTAACCATCGGAGGCCAGCGGGCCTGGGATCCGGTGGCATGAAGAAGAAGAGCCATGGCCGCCGCCTGCCCCTCTGCCGACGACACAGCTAGCCCGGCTCAAGCCTGTGCCGGTCGCCGCCCTCCGCGGAGGCCGCACCCTGCTGCCCGCATGGCCGCAGCCGTCCCGCAAGGCCGCAGGCCTCCTCTAAATCCGGTGACGCGCAGGGCCGCAGCCCGCCGCTCCGACTGACGAAAGCCTTCGCCGATGTCCCCGCGTGCCCGACATCGGTCGTCCCCTCCTTCAAATCCGGTGACATGCAAGGCCGCGGCCTGGTGCCCAGCCAACGCCGAAGCCTCCTGCATCTATCGCCGCCGGACTCGCACGCCACCATCCGCCGCTCCGACCGCCGGACGCCTTCGCCGTTGTCCCGACCTGCCCAACGCCGTTGTCATAGTATGAGTAACTTAGCTAGTAATATAACACACTTCAAGAAATTTTTACTTATGTGACAAGTAGTTAATGAGAAATAGTAACATAATATGTTACTGTAACATAGCGTTTCCTAATACAAAATAAGTCTACAAGTTAATAAATAAAACCGTCTATAACACTACTATTATGTTACTTTACACTATAAAAATAGTAACTTAGACTAGTGTCATATGCATGACACTAGTGTAAGTTACTCACTACTATGACCAGCCTAAGAGAGTGGGTGGGGGGTCGAATGGAGAGATGTGGTGATAACTGAGGGAGCTGACGCCTGCGAGTGAAAATGTTCGTTCGATTTTGGCTTCGTCCCGAACGACTCCTGGTGATGACGTGGCAAGGGCTATCGTCAAGATGCGTGCGACGGCTACGAGTGCGTTCGGGACGAGGTGTAAAAACGTCGAACGTTCGGGACTTATCAGTTCCGTTCGTTAATGCATGAACGGCCAAGATAATCGGCCTTCACAGCTTCACCTCACGAGGAGTGACAGCTGAATACACGATTCCGCAGGCACCTCTCTACAATTGATTCCACCTTCGGCTGACGGCCCGGCCCCACCTGTCAGTAGCCCTTTTGCCCGCCGAGCCGCTTAACCCAAAAGCTTCGACCCGGCGGCTCCCTCCCCTCCCCTCCCCACCTCCGATCTCTCTGCAATTCAAACCCCACTCCTCCTCCCTCCACGCGCGCCGGCGACGAACACCCGCCGCCGGCTAGGGTTCCGCGCCCCGCGATGGAGGCATCCGGCTTCGGCCGCGACGCGGGGCCCCTCAACCGCGGCCCGGGCTCCGCGCCCCTCGCCTTCGGCGCCGGCGCGGCCACCGCCCCTTCTCCCGCGGCGCAGCCCGCCCCCGTGCAGTTCCCCTCGGCTCGCCCGGCCGCCCCCTTCGTGCCCCCCTCCTCGCGCTTCCCGAGCGCTCGCCCCCAGCTCTCCGCAGCGGCTCCCATCTCTCACCCTACTTCTCCCATCCCCATACCGGCACCCTCCGCGCGCCCGGCCGCAGCTGCTCCCGGCGCCTCCGGTCCCGTGAGGTTTCCGAGCCCTCTTCGTGCCGTCGACCCAGGCGCGGCCGCTGCTACCGCTCGCCACGCCGCGCGCCATCTTCAGTCTCAGCCGAGGTGAGTGCTCCCCACCCCCCACACCCTCAAGTGGCATCTGTGTTGTTTGAGCTTTGCTGTCGAGCTGGCTGGCTAGTGTCGGCTAGGTTTCTGTTCTGTACTTGCTTTGCTGTTGCATCCAAGTAGCTGTAACTGTAAGAACAGGCGTGTAGTAGCTTCAGAATCTGACGCATAGTGTAGTTGGCGTTGTGCAGATATATTCCACTCGCAGTAGTTTCACATATTCAGTGATTGCATAGAGTATGATTTCCGTTTCCCCATTGGAGATGGCTAAATGCGCATATGAGTTTGTATTTGGTCGTATGCCTGCGACATTTGACTATTAGCGCGTCATAGCAACTCTAGTGATCTAGTTTCTACAATACGGATTGTCCTAAGTTGATCGTTAGAGATCGTGGCATGGCACGAGGCAACCATGTAGCCAATTCGCAAGACTTGGCATGGCACGAAGCAACCATGTACTACCTGTATCAAAATATAAGACGTTTTTTGGTTTTGCATAGGGCATAAAAAACATCTTTTATTTTGTTACGGAGGGACTTGCCAATTCACAAGACTTAGCCACACTGGTGACTGTGTACCAAGTGAATGATATTGAGCAGGGTATGGCACATAAAAAGGAACATCTAAAATTGCATGTTGTTCAAGCCAACTCAAAATATCTGATAAGGTGCCTTGCTGCTGGAATGGTAGACTAAGATCTAACTTTTTTGGTGGTTAATCACCTAATCCTAGCCCATCTGGTTGCAGTTCCAAACCTGCGATACCCATGGTACATTATTGATGGATTGTTTTTGTGTTCGCATTCAGAGTAGCTGCACCATCCATAGGCAGGCCCATGCATCCTGGTATTTCCTCAAGGAGCAGGTCCCCGCCGAATCTATCAAATCAGCATGTGAATGTTCCTTCAGAAAATGATAATGGTATGGGGCAAAGAAGGTAAAACTACTTCATGTTGTATCTCTCGTCAAGCTATCTGAATTCATAATGGACATCCAATATATTCCAGTCAATATCTTTAAAACATTTGTATACATGGCGTGCAGAAAATTTGTACATAAGGGCTTGATACGTAGATATAGGTCACCCAGCGACTGTTCTCCTTTAAGTCGTCCAAATGTTGTAGGTGGGACAATCCTTGTCAGTACAATGCAATCTTCTTCTGAAAGTTGCGCAATGAGCCACTGAGCCAAATATTCATCACTCTCTGCTGAACTCTAGGGTATGTTTGGATGGTGGACAAAGCTCACCCTGCCAATTTTCAGCTCATGACCAAAATTTTGGTCTTTGCTTGGATAGTTGCCAGTACTTTTGAAATGCCAACTTCTCTTTTGCCCACTCTAGTTCATTTCTTGCCAATGTTAGCAAACTCATGGGTAAGCAAAAGCTTGACCAAACTTTGGCTAGCCAAATACTCCCTCCGTTCCCTAATATAAGACCTTTTAGCTATTTCAAAATATTGATACATACATACTAAAATGAGTGTACATACATACTAAAATGTGTCTAGATACATACGACTCAAGAAAAAGCTAAAAGGTCTTATATTAGGGAACGGAGGTAGTATTTGGTAGGGCAGCCTTGGGCTAAAACCAAAGGTACCAATGCTGTTGTTTATACTCCCTCCATTCCCTTATACAAGGCGACTATCAAAAATACATTTTGCATCAATACAAGGCCACCAACAGTAATCGAGGCAAAAATTAATGATGTTTCCTTGTACTAGCAACTTTTTAATACTTACATGCATGTAGTCATAATGACACTCAGTCACTTCCTTCTCATTCATTGGTTGCATACTTGTGATGTATTAATGATCCTGGTTAACTAAAAGAAAAGTTGACTTGCAAAGGAGTCATTAAATTTTATCTTGGTACCTGTAATATGAGTTTGTGGCCTTGTATAAGGGAATGGAGGGAGTACGTTATTTTGCCAGAAGGCCATGGTCAGAGAACAATACATCAATCACCGTCAGTTCTTAAATGAAAAATGGTGCATATCATTATACTAGGATACGCTACATGTTGTGTAGTTGATCTTAGCTGGCATGCTTGACATGTCTTTGTATGGACCACCCTACATGGATTATGGTTGTGTAGGTCTGGAGAGGATTTTTCTGTTGGATGTGAGTTCAGTTGGGTTTCCCTGGAGCTTGCAACTATAACCTTGTGGGTACAGCTATCAGTGTTTTTAAATCTAATGTCTCTTCCATCGATAGGTTGGTAAACTATGCAGACCCGTTGTTTGAAAATGAAAGTGCGCAATCTTCAGTGCAAATGAGAATGCAACCTCCAGAGACTGGAAAGACAGCAAGATCACCACCATTAGACATGAGCAGACAGTTTAGACCATCATCAAGCCTTCCAAAATTAACTCCTACACAGCGTGCTGAGCCTCATGATCATGTGCAAATGTGAGTTCTTCGATAGAAATTGTCAACTAGTAATTGTTTACTCTAATTGTATTTTAAGTTTTATTAGTGTCTCACTGCAAATTATCTCATAAAAGAGTGTAGTACCGGTTACTTAGCTAATAATTAGTATTTCAGTACTAAATGTCACTGGTCGTGCTGTGCTGCTTATCTCCCTGTTTTTACTGATATTTCAGGCCTAATCTATCACCTTCCAAGTTTGGAATCCAGAACCAGTCTCCTTTTCATGATGCATGTGCTACATTCTCTCCTCTTCTGAATAGCAATTTAGTTCCTGGTATTGGGAGGCCCCGTCCTGCCTCAGGGACTAGTACATCTTCTTCATCAGTGCTTGGTGGTGCGGCTCAACAAGAGATGAACGATCATATGAGAGAACAAAGGTGCTGTCGGCTAGACTGTCGTAAACTGCCACATAGTTGATCTGAGCACCATTATATTTTTGATTTTTTTGTGTTCATCAGTAGTATGCAGCCTGTATAGTCTTTATTTAAATAGTCTTTGGTGATACTAATTTGAGTCGAGAAAAGGAAAAAACTTTTAGATAAAATATTTATTGTGATTGTCTTGCGAGCTGTTCAAGTTTTTTTACTAGAAATATGCTCAACATTGTGATGCTGGTAGGTTTGCATGGAGTAACCCCTCTCCCCCTGCTGGGACATTCTTCCTATTCAAAAGAACTTTAGCAATGGATATAACGAACTTCCGCGCTGTAACGCAATACTGCAAATTGAACGTAAATTTGCTTCTGTGATCACATTTATTACCTGGATCACTGTAAAATCATTGGTTAATGCCATCTCTTGTGCTTGTGCTCCTGTTGGTACATATGCGTTTATGGCTCTGTAATATTTTCTTCCTTTTATCCTTCTTTAGATTCTCAGCTCCACTTCAAAGTCGAACAATGGATCATAGCATTTCAAAAAGGTCTAGGTCACCTACTTTATCCTATCAGGATGTTGATGGTGCTGAAGCTCGTCATGGCACTGGTGCAAATGCTAGAAGGTACTACCATCTACTGATTGCCATTTCTTTATGGCGTGCCTGTTTTCTTCTGTTGCTGCATAAATAATTAAATATACATGTGATCTCCTAACTCCTAAGTGCTTCAACACCCCACAACGTATGTATATATAGGTAATCACTGCTACTTTGAATTCGTATAAATATCCTAGACTGGAGAAAGTTAGATAATCATGATCATCCATTGGAAAATCAATTCAGTATGGAAATGGGTGAAATGCTGGGCATAGTCATTTTTGGGCATGGGTTACCAAACAAAACATGACACACCTGTTATTACGTAACGTGTTCTCTTTACTTGGTCAGTGTGTTACCAAACTGAATCAAGAATACGAACATGGAGACGGTCTTCTCTACACAGTTTTTGGAAAATTTATTTTCCTTGTAGCTTTTAGTCTCACTAAAGGAATATTAAGCAACTAGTGTTTTATTCGAGCTCTTAAAATGTGGAAACCCTCAATAGTATGCACTAACCTTTCATGCTAATCCTTTTTTTTCTCTTCATTTTTAGTGACTTCTTTTTTTCGAAATGTGAGCTGTGAAATTCTTCTTTACTATTTGTCTACTAACTTTTTCGGTTTTCGGTTTAGGGTTTGGTTCCTGTGAGCGCTAATTCTAAAGCCTGAAATCTGGCATTTAAAATGACTAGTTGCATTAGTGATGTATTGTGGACTTGTGGCTAATGCATAAAGCATTTTCCTGCTGCTTCCTTTACAGACTGATAAACTATGCGGATACCTTGGTTGATGATGTAAGTATTGAAACTTCAAAAAGGATGAGGGCACCTTCAGATATTAGAGACAACATTAGGCCGGCACCTGCAGGTTTTGGCAGCAGTAATGTTGCAGCCCAGAATCTTCGTTCACAGGCTGATATCCAGAGGTAAATCCTTCGAGTTTATTTTGCTGTATGTCAGTTTTACTTATTAGTTTTGATAAAAGATGCAATAACGACTAAAATAAATAAATTATGACCAGTAAGAGCACAATCTAACACATCTACCATATTTATGCCTAGGAGCGGTAGTTAATAAACGAATTGATCTGTTACTGTGCTTGCTTATCTTTTACTTTATGTCATTTAGCAGTTGACTTTGTTGCTATTATTACAGGTCTGAAGCATCCCTTCTCAAGGTTGGAAGTCAAATAAAATCTCGCATTGGTGATGTGCGTTCACCACCGTATCAGCAGTTCCGTCCTTCAGATACTTATTCAAAAGAATATAGTACACCTACATTTTCTCCACCAAAGCCTTCGATTCTCAATTCTAGGAGCGTGACCCTTCCTTTGGATGACGGTGACGACTTTATCCCTTCAACTGAACTTGAGAGGTGCTTATGCCAGCTTCATAATGTGGCAAACCCTTTTTTTTCATCAAATATACTGTTTGTTGTTATTGACTCATGTAACATTTGCTGTAGAGAAAAACAGGCAAAAGCCAAGCGTTTGGCTCGTTTCAATGTTGAACTAAGCAGGCCAGTGGAAAATATCAATGATCTCGCAAAAGCGGACAAACAGAAACAAGCCTCTTCAATGGGAAAAGTTCCAGTCAGATCAAATGATAGTACTATGGCTGACATGGACCCCCCAGGGTTAGCCGCAATTCTTGGGCTTTGTTCCTATATGTGCCCAGGTGATTCCTGCACTAGATCATATCACTTGTTTTTGCGCAATGTTATTTTGGTCATTCTCAACTCTTCAATGTATTTTCTTAACCATGCTACTTACAAACATGTATTCGTGCTTTGTTTCTAGAGCCTGAAAGGGCGGAGCGCGAGAGAAAGGGAGATCTTGATAGGTACGAGAGGTTAGGTGGAGACAGAAACCAAACCACCGAGCTTCTTGCTGTTAAAAAGGTATATAATGTTTACCTTATCACCTGCCAGTATGACAGGATTCTATCTGAATTTATCTCTCATCACCAGTAACAGGAAGCATGATGGAAGTTATTATCTAATTGATACAGTATACTAGGACTGCTGAGAGAGATGCAGAGTTGATCAGGCCTCTGCCAGTTCTGCAGAAGACCATGTCATACCTTCTTAGTTTGCTGGATCACACATATGATGATAGTTTCTTGGGCTTATACAACTTCTTGTGGGATAGGATGCGAGCGATAAGAATGGATCTTAGAATGCAACATTTCTTCAATCAAGAGGCTATTTCTATGCTCGAGCAAATGGTAATTCCAATTTTATTATTTTTCCCACTGTCCGTAAATGTTTTTTTTTCTTTGGGTAAACTTATTTCCCAGTAAGTTTCATCGTGAACTTTGCTTTTCTTTTATTTTCTTGACCAGATAAGGCTCCACATTGTAGCAATGCACGAGTTATGTGAGTACAGCAAAGGAGAAGGTTTTTCAGAGGGTTTTGATGCACACCTCAACATTGAACAGATGAACAAAACATCAGTTGAGCTATTTCAAATGTATGAAGACCATAGGAGAAATGGTGTGCTCTTCTCAACAGAACAGGAGTTCCGGGGTTATTATGCACTGCTCAAGTTAGACAAGCATCCTGGTTACAAGGTGAGGTGAATTGAGTGGGTCTTGTTGTTTTCTGCTGTTTTGCTGACTTCTGTGTACATCTGAATCAGGTTGAACCTTCTGAGTTATCTCTGGACCTTGCTAAGATGTCTCGTGAAATTAGAGGCAGCCCAGACGTCTTGTTTGCAAGAGAAGTTGCAAGGTAGTCATACCTTATGGCATAATTTGAATTCCTGGGTCTTTACTAACTTTGATTTGACTTAACACCAACTTTTGTCATGCAATTCAGAGCATGCAGAATGGGAAACTACATTGCTTTCTTCCGGCTTGCAAGGAAAGCAACATATTTGCAGGCTTGCTTGATGCATGCTCACTTCGCGAAGGTAGAATAGTTTGTCGATGAAAGGCTGTTCATTTTTGTACCATATCCTTTTACTGAAATTATTTGTTCAAATATGCACATACTTCTAGTTCTCTATTGTGCATCTATACTGGCAAGTAACCTTGTAATAATAAAACGTGTTACCAGAATTCAGAACTGACAGTTTCTCATTGTAATTAGTAGGACCTGCTGTTGTTTTTCACAAGACAAAAGGTGCTTGGTAGCACAATAAAATTCTTAACTTTTGTCATGTTTTCATTGTACTGTAAGCTGATTCAGCCCTAGCTAGCTAGAGGAAGTAGTGGGATCTATCAACCCTTCAAATTTTTGAAACGACCATTGTACTTGACTACTTGTTACAGTTTACATATACGGTCTATATAGTGTATGAAAATGTGACAGTAATAATTGATCGCACAGGGTAAAAATTATGGATCCGCCACTATCTGGCATTGACTAGTTCTCCCTGGCCAGTATTGTACTCCCTCCGTATCAAAATATAAGACGTTTTGGTAGGTTAGTTTAACCTACAAAAACGTCTTATATTTTGGTACAGAGGTAGTACTTCTTTACATTTATAATACGTTCTGTATTAGTTAAAGTATTCTTATGTTTTGAGAAGTCACTAATCAAAATTTCTGGAAACAATGGTTGATGTGAACATTAGTTCATGGCACTGCTGCCATAGAGAGTAGAGCCAAGCAGTATGACTTAAAGCCCAAAGGGAATGAAGCCAATATGGTATTAGAAGGAGATAGAATGACATAAATTTGGATGAGAGAACTAGACGGGTTCAGAGTTAGCAAATGGAGGTGTGCATGATTCATTTCTTGCTTGATCTGAAAGATTATCAATTTATCATGTTGCTACTTAACCTCGCCCTTAATACTTGAGACTCTTTCTTGTAAACGAATTGAACTCTTATCTCTACCTCTTCCCTAATTATCCTCCATGCTACTGATGCATCATCCGTTCCTGCTAATTGATAAACTACGCATGCTGGACTTAATATCTTTAACATCGAGCTTTCCTAAATCCTACAGTAATAAACTACCATCTCGCCTTAATCTCTACTTCGTTGTCTGTACTCTCAAACATTAGTATGGCCATTGTTTTGTCCCAGCTGTTTTCTCGGCACTGTCAATCGAAGCCAGGCTGTATGTGTGGTGAGATCACAATGGACAGGTCAGGATGTCCTCACGTTGCTGCTGTCTGGTGCACGTTCGCCGTGCCGTGGGCAGTTTCCACAACATCTGGCCATGCTAAGGGCCGCTCCTCATCACCATAAACTGTCGTTGGAGTCTTGCTGATATCTCGCGAAATGCAACACTGGCATTGAGCCCTTGGCTTGCTGAGGTCACCAAGGATTTCAATGTAGCCGCCTGGCCAACATCCTGTAGGTCGATGACTACCTGCTTTTACAGGAAGGGTGTGATGACATGAACCTCAGAGGACGTCATTGCGTTTTGTTCAGAACTTCAGATCAACCAAGACAGAATTAAGTCTCTCGCACCTAATGTCGTCTAGCGTGAGTTTTAGTCTACCTCTTCCATACCATGATCCTCTTCAAGTTATGGTGCAACACTGGTAGACCTATTCCGTCCCTTTAGGAATTGTGGATATGCCTGTTTGACCATAGACCACAATTCTGCTCCTATACTGTATTAGGGCCACTTATCAGATATACTTTGTTGTTCTGTGCACAGGAAATTGTTTTAATAGTATTATCTTTCACTATTTGCTAGTAGTAGGCTAATTGTTTGTCAGTTCACACTTTTGTAAAGCTTAACCCATTTCTTCTACCCAGGTAAGAAGGCAAGCTCTGGCTTCATTGCACAGTGGTCTGCAGATTGGCCAAGGCATCCCTATTTCACATGTCGTGGAGTGGCTTGCAATGGAGGTAAGTGTTCTCTTATTCAAACAGTAAATTATTCATTATGGAAAAATTGATATCATCTTGTGTCTTTCTTTTTCAGGATGAGGACATTGAAAGTCTCTTAGAATACCATGGTTTTGGATCGAAGCAGTATGAAGGACCGTACCTAGTGAAAGAAGGGCCTTTTCTTAAGAGTGAGAGCGATTTTCCATCTGGTTGTTCTGAACTTGTGCACTCGAAGAAATCACAGAGAATAGTGGATGATGTATCTTCTGGTCCAGTTTGTGCTCCCACTGGTCAAAAAGCGACTGTTGCACCATATTCTGTCGGGTTTCCTTCCCCAGCTAGCAAAAGAGAGCCGGTTCTGCCACGGTCTGCCCTTGTGATTCCTGTTATTGCGAAAAAAGAGTTTGGCCCATCGTTTTCTGGACCTGTTTCTCCCACTTCTAGCGGACAGATTACCTCGCCGTATTCTGGCCTGTTTTCTCCAAAAGCTGGCAATAAACAGTTCAATTCAACATATTCAAGTCCTATTTCCCCAACTGGTAGCAGAAAGGGAAGTGTTCCAGTTATTCTTAGCACTTCTCCGCGTGCTACCAAGCATGCTCTCTCGCACACAGGATGGATGGATGACCAGAGAGTAGCTTCACCGAAAGCAAAAGGCAAGATCACGATGACTGATGATTTCATAATATCTGAAGACCAGAATGGTGATTTTGTGGACTTCTCGAGAGAACAAATGGAGATACCGCAGTCAGAAGCCTACACTCAACATGTTGATGCTTTGGTGGCAACCATAGTCTCACATCCTCTGGCAGATGGTGTATCCTCAGATTACGCCCATATGCATGAAGAGGAAGATGAGCTCAGGGCACATGGCTCTGGCAGTGATACAGATTTGGATGATGAAAGTACATCATATCATCAAGTCAATCTAATAGAACGTGTGTGGCCTACAGGTTCCCTATTGCCTGGTCATGAGGATGGAGATGACCAAAATAATAATGAAACAACATATGACTCGTTACCAATTGTTGTGTCTCCAAAGAAAACAATTTCAGATGAAAGGCTAAAGTTGATACTGAGGTTGGTTTTGTTATCCTTGATCTATGTCACTATAATTCTTTAATGTACCGAACCTTTGTCTTACTGTGATCATACAGGAAATGGAGGCAGCGTGCTGCGGATCAGAGATCTCTGAGAGAGCAGAAAAATGCCCTTGCTATTGCAGCATTGAATTCTCTGTCACTTGGACCACCAGTTCACCAAACTGCAGTGGTAAGTCTACCATAGACATGTTCTATTTATTCCAAAGCTTGGTGTTTTCTGCAATTTATTTTGATGATTTGTAAGTCCACGATAAATGATGACTTTTCTACAATGAAGGTGCCAAAGCATGCAGTCCACGAGCTAGACATTGGCCATGCCTTTAAAGAAAGATACACACGGCAACAAAGATCTTGGTCACGACTAAATGTCTCAGAGTTGGTTGGTCCTATTTTAACTGAAAAGAAACCTGATGCTAGGTGCATCTGCTGGAAGATGCTAGTACTTGTCCCACCAGGTGCCATGAAATCTCAGAGCAACAATGTTGCCTCGAGATGGTTACTCAAAAAGCTCATGGGTTCTGGAAATGAAGATAATGGATTGCTTCTTACTTCAGCAGACCTCTCAATTTGGAGAACGTGGCTCAGTTCTCCGAGTGTATGCTGCCTATCTGTTGTCAGGGCCAGTGACCAACAAGTTATTGGTAACGAAATTGCTGACAGCACAAACTGTATAGTATTTGTGGTATCTGAAAGCATTCCGTGGGAAATGCAGAAGGCACGATTTAGCAGTCTGTTAGCCTCCATACCTCCTCAATCTTGTCTCCCTCTTCTGATTTTAAGTGGTGACACATATAATGAAGGGTATGATTATGCGTCACAAAATGTCATTGATAAGCTTGGCGTCGGCGGTCTGAGTGAAGGAAAGATTGCTTCATCCTTGGTTGTTTTTCTAGCTGGAAGCTGCACTGAAGGTTATATCAATGGCTTCTTTGACGATGACAAGCTGCGAGAAGGTTTAAAGTGGATGGCGAACAGTTTTCCTCTACAGCCTGATGTCATCCTCGTGAAGACACACGAGTTACTTCTGAATTACTTGAACCCATCACTTGAGCTACTTAACAAGCGTGTTGCACCTGAAGTTGGTCCTGAGCATTGCATCTCAGTATTCAACAACGCTGTCAGCCAGCTTGGAGAAGAGATTTTGGCAGCAGCATACAGAAGTCCTAATCAGTGGCCAGCTCTTGAGATTGATCTTCTGGAGAGATGGAGCAGTGAGAGGTTGTTCACAGAAATGTTCTTACCTAGCATTGGATGGTCATCGCCATCAAGAATCCAGCCGCTGGTAGAAACCGTAAAGTGTTTGCAGCTTCCAGGGTTCAGTGACGACTTGTCTTGGCTAAAACAAGGATCTTACATGGGCAGGCAGATCCAAGATCAGAAGCTATATCTTGAGGAGTGCTTGACGAGATATCTGACCCAGTCGGCTCAGTTGTTAAATGGAGCCCAGGCGGTTGCTGAGGCAAAGATTATGGTGCAGAAAGGTGTTGATCTTGAGCTCCGTGACTCGAATCACTATCTTGTGCCGAACTGGGTTACTATCTTCCGGCGGATCTACAACTGGAGGTTAGCGAGGCTTTCTACCGGAGATTTCTCAGAAGCTTATGTCCTGAGTCAGCGTCTTTACCAGCCCCCTGCAACACAGCATGGGCTCACTGCCAACAGCGATACTATAGGCGAAGCGCCCATTTTGGAGGACCATGACATGATGCCTGCTGTGCCATCTGGTCTCTCGCTAGACGAGATCATTGAGGTCAGTTGTGACCTTGATTCTGACAGTCCACCACTGAGACCTCCATCACCTCCGCTGCCGACCCCAGCATGCGACGAACCTCAGGCACTGGCACACATTGATGGTGAGGTAAACCCAATGCATGGAGCTACCTATGACGACACGCACGACGCACCGAGAAGAGTAGAGCTAAGAGATTTGGTTCCACTCAAATGGGACGATGAGCTTGCCAAGCTAGAGCAGCAGTGCGCCAAGCTGCAGTCCAAGATTGATGAGAAGCTCTTCATATACTTCTGAGCTGCCGAGCCTTTGAAAGGCCGCGACGCTTGGTGTAACTTGTAACATTGGATATCATTGAGTGATAGAACATTGTTTTGTTAGGTCGTGTCATTATCCGATGAGAATGTCATGGTGTTGTAGACATATATAGCTCAGATATCCAGTGGATACGTTTGTTGTATCTCTAGCTGTTAGCTTTCCCAGTAGTTCAGTTCAGAAATCTCTTAGAGCATTTCCACTAGGGCCCCCAAGACGCCCCCCCAAGCCACTTTTTGCATGCCGGCGGTAAAAAAATCTCCCAGCCACACCCCCATAGCCTTGATTTGCGCCGGATTTGGGCAAAGTTAGTGCCGGCGCTCTCAACCGGAACCCGGCGCGCTGGGGACGAGCTGGGAACACCGGCGCTAGCTTTTGCATGCAACTGGCCCACCCTCAGCCTCCCACCTCCCTCTCTCCTTTTTTTTATCTGGGACCCTCACCCTCTCTCCTCTCCCATGCCTCTCTCGCGCCGACGAGGCCCTGACCCGGCCGCCCAAGCCGCCGCTGCGCTCCGGCACGCCTCGCCGCGCCTCCGCCCGCGCCTGCCCGCGTCCTCTCAGCGCCGCAGTTGGGCGGAGCGCGGCGGCCGGGTGGGCGGAGCATGGCGCCGACCCTCCTCCTCCCGGACGACACCAGCACCGGCACCACGAGGGCTGTGTCCCAGGCGTTTGGACGGTCTGCGGCGACGGCGTCGAGCGCGGCTGGGTCGCCGCCGTCCATGAGCTCCTCCCCGGCTGAGAGCGTGCGCGGGTCCGGCGACCGGGACGTGAGCAGCAGCGGCAGCCTGAGCTCCTCAGGCCGCCCCGCGAGCGAGCAGGGGGGAGCGGCGCCCACGCGAGGAGGACGGCGCTGGGCGCGGACGGGCGAGCGCGGGAGGGCGCCGCCTGCGAGCGGGAGCTGGCACTTGTGGCCGGGGCGGAGCTTGCCCGCGCCCCCTGTGCGTTGCCAGATGGGCACCATCGACACCACCAGCTTCGTCTCCTCCACCTGCGTCAACGTGGCCAGCCTAGTCAAGACACCGGAGCTGCTTCGTGTGCCAGAGCAACCTCTTCTTGCCGTCGTCCTCCTCGTGCAGCTCGCCGACGTCGGCGAAGGCCGCTTCCTGCCGGCGGCCACGACGACCCGCAGCAGCGGCGTGAGCGCGTGGCCGGCGAGCGGGCGCGGCCTGGGAAGATGAGGAGCCGGAGGTGGAGGCGGCATGGCCGAGCAGAGAAGAGACGAGCCGTTGGGGACGTCGCCGACGAGCTCGAGCTCGCGTGGCCTGGCAGTGCCCATAACATGTTTGTTGTAATGACAAAGCGAAAAAAATAAGACACAACCTAGGGGCACAACGGCTGGAAAATTTTCGCACCCAAAGCCGAAGTTAGCGCCGGGGTCTCCCCAGGAGGCCAAAAAAACGCCTCTGAGGGGCACAACGGCTGGAGATGCTCTTACTACCTCCAGTTTCAATCGACTGGTGCTATATAAGCTACTACAACGAATTTCGGTCGGACTCGACTACTACCTCCAATTCCAAACCATCATTTGGACATGGAAACGTACTTCCAAAATGTTTTTATGGTTTTACGAATGTTACCAGTACAATACTCTTCGCCTATACGATGTTTTTTTATACCTAAAAAATGCAAAAATAAGTTCTTGATATATTTTTGCAAGAATTCATTTATAATAAGCACTCTTATCAATAGCAAAAATGGGGTTTAGGTAGTTAGGTATTGTGTAAGAAAGGCTGATCCAAATCTATTGCTGCAGCTACCCATTCAATGTAGAAGAATTAAAATTTTAGACTCTTTCATAATATAAAAATATAAAACTTCTCGGCTTTTACCCATTTTTTTTTGGAATTTCTTGATTGTTAAGAATTTTATGACCAATCATCACTTTGTATGTGTGATTTATGAGGCATAAAATTGATGTCTTCAGATTCGCGTGTAAAACTATATACTGGTTGCAATTTTGTACCGCAAAATCTGCAGATTACCCGAAAGTGCCCTTCTAATCCAGATTTTAATGTTCCTGCTACCACAGACGTTGCTTAGTCTTCTACCAAAGCAATACGAATGATTTTTTTCCACAGAAATTTACAGGCATGTACAACATCCAACAATGCTTGGTACAAAAACAAAATCAAATTACTTTCGTAGGTGTCCATTTAAGCTTGGGAGCAGAAACTCCATGCCCCATATTACCGAGTTTTTGCTTATATTCACTTTTACTCCATTTTGAGTCTTACACAATTCATTTTTCGTGCGAGCAGCACTTTTTTTGTGTGCAGGCTGGCTAGCAGCGTAGCAACGAGGGTTTTCTCTGTGCGACCAGCCCAGATATGCCGCAGTTTTTTTTCTCTTCTCTTTTACGTCGATATGAGCTTTCCACTATTCTTTCTGTCGGCCAAGCGTGGAGTATACAAGGGGACGAACGGGGGAGGCTGGAATAAGCATTTGTTTGTTATTTTTCACATTTATTTTTTTCTCCCCTAAAAACACTTATTTTTTTCTTGTTTTATTTTTATTTTCCTTTTTCTTTATTTTCTTATTTTACTCTTTTCCTCTTTTATGTGGAAAAAATATATATACAGACTGGTTTTGTTGTTTCTCAACTTAGTTGAGAAGTATAGTTGTGTCTCAATCATCTGTCAGATGTTTATCAAATACTTCGATTCAGGCGCCTGAGAAGGTGCTGTCGTGTCTTTTATTCATCGTGTGGGACGACAGGGGATGTCTCGTCGTTTTTTTTTTGTTGTTGGCAGGCCTCTAGAGTTATTGGGATTGACTGTGAGCTCGTACCGCTTGCTGCTTCGGCCTGCGAGGTTGTTTCTCGTCTTCCTTGATCTTCCCCAGTGCAACTGGTTTTTAAACCAAGGACGAGGAGGAGGTCCTCGCTGACCTCACGAGCAATGCCGGCAGTGGTGAAGATGAGACCGAGCTTGGACATATGTAGAGGACTAGAAGCAGGCGAGCTCTTGTTGTCAGCTGTTACAATCTTAGAGGTGGTAACTAATTAAGCCCTGCATCCTCATTCTGTTTCCTTTACAATCTCCCTCGCTCTCTTGCTAATCTGCTGTAATAGTAGTAGTACAGTACTAGGTTTGGCTTCCGAGATTTGGATACGACTCGTTCATTTTCGTGTCGTTGGGTACTTTCCACGGACTATCTGCTCCATTTTTGGGCCGCAAATGATGAAGCGCTTTTGGTCAAAACAATTTCGTGTAGGAACACAACTCCTAGTTTCAAGCAGGATATAAATCCATCCTGTAAATCGGATGAAAGTCCAGAGCACAAGCTCAACGTACAGATATTATTTTGGAACCATTGCACATATATTTGAACCAACTCCTTTTTTTACAAGTTTACCACTATTGAAGGAAACCTAACTTCCTTGATGGTAAACACGAACAGACACCCTAGGTAGTGTAGTATCTAGGTAACCTGCATACTGATTGCACCAGACCAGATCACATAAGTGGATTAGCACCAGAGTCCAGAGTTATTACACTTTTGTTTACTCTCTGCCTGACTCGTCTTTTGCTAGAAGGGCAACCGGTGATGATAAAACTGACACTCCAAGGCGGACGTGAAGATAGTGATGACTTGCAAGTCGCACCTGGCCAGTAGCTTGTTTGCAAGATTTTCGGGTACAATGCCCTCTGGAAGATCACTACTAAAGTATGGAGTTGTAATTATTCTCATCACTGACCAAGATAAAACTGTATATACATGTTCTAGGAGTCCAACTTATGTATTCCATGAGGTAGTAGACCAAAATACAGAAAAGGTACATGTATAGTTTATAAGGATACATGTTAGCAGCCGTGTGTCACCCACCCTTGAACTCGTCGCAGTCAATTGGGGACTTTTCTACTGTTTGATGAATCTCTGTAAGACTTGGCAGAGGCTTAGTCAAATTGTCCAGACTCCATATAGACCGACCAGCAGCTTCCCTCATTGATCCAGTTCTTGCTTGCCATGGAGGCTGCCATATCTGTAGTCGCAGGTGAACTAGTGAGTCGTTTCATCTCCTTGCTGATGAACAAGTACCACTCCTCCTTTAGCCATGCACAGTCAGAGGAGAAGATGGTGGAGAGATTGCAGAACCTCCTTATGAGAGTCAGCATGATCGTCGAGGAAGCAGATGCGCGGTACATAACAAATTCTGGGATGTTGTTACAGCTCAAGACACTCTCAGAGGCCATGTACAAAGGATACCGCGTGCTGGACACCTTGAGGTACCAAAACCTCCAAGACAGTGTAGGCATTGACGAGGTTAGCATCAATGACTCATCTAGCAGCAGCTTGTACTTATCCATTCCCGTCAAGCGTTCTAGAACAAAAGCCGAGAAGGATGACAAGGCCATGCGGCTCGAGTCAGATGGTGCCTTGCAAAGCTTAGAAATTGTTGTTGCTAACATGGCAGAATTTGTAGTGCTTCTGGATGGATGCGAGCACATATCTCGTAGGCCATATGATGTTTATCTTTACACCAACAACTTCATGTTCAGCCGACATGCTGAAAAACAAAGGCTCTTGAGCTTCTTGTTGGAGCACAACAACCCTCCTGGTGATCATGCGCCGGCGGTTCTTCCGATCATAAGTGGTTTTGCAATTGGGAAGAAAACATTGGTTGCTCATGTGTGTGGTGACGAAAGGGTTCGGTCACGCTTCTCTATTCTGCACTTGAATGGAGACAAACTCTTGACAATACTTGACCATGGAAGGACCATGTCTGGGACGATGTTGGTAGTTATTGAGTTTGCTTCTGATGTAGGTGACAATGATTGGAAAAAGTTTCACTTGTTTTTCGTAAGAATGAGCAGAGGAAGCAAGATCATTATCATAAGTAAACTTAAAAGATTAGCCCGGTTTGGATCGATGCAGCCTATTTTCGTAAGTGTTCTGTCCTACGACGAGTTGAGGTACCTTTTCAAGACACTGGCATTCGGGAGCGTAAACCCCGCAGAATATTCACGGCTAGTACAATTAGCTGATGATTTTGCGGCAAGGCTCACTTGTTGCAATAAATACATTTGCTTATGTGTTGAGAATGAACCTCAATGCACTACAAGAAAATACACTTCCGTGATGATACGTGTTTGTCACAGTAGGTCGCTTTTTTTGTCATACATGTACATTCATGGCAAATTTATGACAGAATCAAGATAGTCATACATGTGCTATCGTAGAAGTGTTTCATAACATTACCAAAATTATCATCACGGAAGTGTCCACTTCCATGACAATAAATCGCGCGTCACAGAAGTGCTTTCGTCAAGGGTGACCGACACGTGGCATCCACCGTAACGGAACGCCGTTAAGCTATCAGGTCGGGTTTTGGATCCGATAACCCGTTAACAGCCCCGACCAATGGAGATTTTTCACGTGTAAAATCATCATTGGCTAGAGGAAACACGTGTCGGCTCATTATTGGGACAGATGTCATCCACTCACTGGACAGAAGGCGCCTATGATACGTAGACATGTGGCACGACACAACAGTGGTCCATTCCTGTGAAAAGGTCGGCCCATTTGACTTGGTCAAAAGCTTGCGGGACGGCCCATGGAAAACCTGTTAACGGCATGTTCGCATATAGCCCATTTACAGCCCGCTAACCCAAGACCCGTTACGCCCTATCCGAATTAGGCCCAGTAGCGTCATCTGGGCCGTCCAATATGATTCCAGCCCGTTTTCACTTCTGGCCCATGTATAGCCCATGACGTATTTCGGCCCATATGAGGCCCTTTGTAACTCTTGGCCCATTAGCGGCCCGTGTTGAAACTGGCCCGTAATGAACAGTGTATCACTTTACACCCATTAACGGCCCGTGGTGAAACTGACCCGTAATGAACAGTGTATCACTTTATACCCATTAACGACCCGTTATTCCGTTGGGCCGTCTCCAGCCCATGTTATCTTTCAGCCTTCTCAGAGCCCATTTATTCTTGGGCTCATTTCCAGCATTCGTTTACTTATGGCCCGTTACTGTCATTTTTTGCTTGTGGGCCAAATTCAGCCCGTGGTTACAGTCGGCCCGTTTGTGGTCCGTTAATACGTTGGGTCATTTTTATAGCGTCATCAAATACAGCCTATTAACGATGGCCCGTTATGGTCGGCCCATGAACGGACGATTCCAACTCTAGCCCGTTTACGGCCAGAATGCGGTCTGTTTGGCACATGTTTGGCCAATCGATCATAGGCCCGTATAAGGCCTATTGATGATACGATCCGTAGAAGGCCCACTGATGATACGACCCGTAGAAGGCCCACTGTTTCTACGGCCCGTAGAAGGCCCACTGTTTCTACGGCCCGTAGGAGGCCCAGTGTCACTACAGTAAATATTAGCCCATGGTTATTGTGACCTAGTTTTAAAAAATAGGTTATTGCAGCCACTAGCAAACCGCAGAAAACTGCACTGACTACAAGCAAACAAATAAACAAGACAACAAGGAAATAAATAAGCAAGCAACTTACACTAGGCTATCACGGCTATTACACATATTACATCCACTGGGCATCAAAGTTCGCCACCAGTGCAAATATAGGGAACACAATAGCATATAAACGTCGCAGCAAAACAAGTCCCGAACTGAAACCACTTCAGAAGAGCTCAAGAAACAACATCCTGGGTACCCATAATGCTGGCAAGATGCTTAGCAAGCTTATTAAGTTTCTCTTGTTTGGCGCTTAAGTCCTCCAGCGCTTGCTGTTGCACGAGAAAGTATGCATCTGAATTCTGCAGGGACTTCCTCAGTCCTTCGGCTTCCTGTCGCATAACATCTGATCGATGTCTTTCAACTTGAAGTTGAGACTCAAGAAGCCGAACTGATTCAGGCAATGAGTTCGAAGAGCTAGTGCCAGCAGTGGTAGCCAGTAACTCGAACACTACATCAAGACATGACTTTGGGGTTGTCTCAGTGTCTTCAATATAGTTTTTATCAGCTTTCTTGGAGACCAACAGGGATGTCCACTATCTTGAACCTTGTCTGCATTACTTTCTTTACCATTGCATAACAGGGTACTCTTCTCCAATATTTTATCCCCGTTCTAAAAGAGAAACAAACAAACACATCTCAGGTTTACAATGTAGTATATGAAACTCATTTTGGTAAACCAGTTCAGTAGTAAGGTGGACAGGATAACAACATGAAACAAACATATATCTATGTAGTATGGTCACTGTATGGTTTATATTATTCTAGTTTATGTTGCCAAATCAAGATAGATATAGTTCGAATCATATCTATTTAAGACAAAGCAGCATAGACAGAATATAAGTGTGGGAAACTACACAGCAATAACAACACTTGTAATGTGCATGGCATGAGAACATAACTGTTTATTCAATTGAAACTGAAATCAACATAGAGCAAGTTACAACAGCAAACAGCCAAACACGTTGAAGAAACAGGTTTAAAACATACCTGTTGCGCCATTGGAGTTTCAATTGCATCCTTCAAATTTGAAATTAGTTGGTATCAGTAAATACAGTGATGCAAGAGCAAAGTAGTATGAACCATAGCTACGGAACCTGACCTGAGAACAATTCTTCTTCTGTTTTAAGCGTTGACTTCGGGTTCGGAGTGGTGGTCCTCGTGATTTGGGCACTGCAGTTGCCTTACTAACTGCTCGTGTTTGGGTGCTCTGTGGTGGAGACGGTGTTGTGTCAACGGGAACTGGGTTTCTATCTGCTGGGGTTGGGGTTAGAAGGGGTGTAGCTGGTTCTCTGTCCAACTGGGTAGAGGTACAATCTGCATGAGTGTGGGTTATGTGTGGTGGGGCTGGTTCTTGGGCAAGTACAACCGTGGTTCTATCTGCATCGACAAGTAGCACGATCTTTTCTGAAGACCGTGTTTTACTCCCACAGATACTGCCATCACTCCCTTCAATTGAAATGGCTGATAAACAAGAAAAGTAATTGAATGTACAGACATTGTAAGATAGACAGGTGCAATGGATAGTAGGGAAGAAAACATGGCATGAAATAATTTACATTTATGTTGTCTAAGCAAAAAGAATAGCAGACATAATTTCACATATATGATGGCTAATTAAACAGGATAGCATGACACAATTTCACATGTATGATGGCTAACTAAACAGGATAGAATGACATACTTCAAAATATGATGACTATTTAAACAGGATGACATGATATAACTATACGATGTGTCTATTAAAGTGGTTGGCATGCCATAAATCACAAACATGCCGTCGATGGAAACATGATGGCATGATGTAATTCACGGATAGAATGACATAATTTAAATATGATGGCTATGTAAACATGATGAGATGATATAACTATATTACGTCTTTAGAAAATGGGTTGGCATGCCATAATTCAGATACATGCTGTCTATGTAAACATCATGGCATGACATAATTCAAATATATGATTTATATACTAAGGAAGTGAACAGAGGGCAATCACATATATGATGTGTCAACTAAGGAGATGGCATTCAATATTGTGTATATGATGTAAAAACTAAGCATTGCAATACAACATATGCATTATATGAGTAATATAACCCTGCCAAGTTTAAGCATACACCTCAGGGGGATAATAGGACTGGTCATCTGCCTCTGAATCCTCCTCTGAAGAGCTATCTGTAACCAGCAAGATATCTGCTTCAGCAGGTAGCATTGTCTGCTCTGAAGACCTTGTTTTCACTCCAGATTTCTCCATCACCAATTCAAATGGCTGATGCACAGGAAGAGCAGTTGAATATACAAACATTGTCGACAAAAGCAATGAGAAATACAAAAAAAAGGATGGCATGATATAATTCACATATATGACGCTTGCCTAAACAGCATGGCATTGCATAATTCACATACATAATGCCTTGCAACAAGATAACATTTCATAATTCACATATATAATGTCTTGCAACAAGATGGCATTGCATAATTCACATATATGGTAATTAGACACTAAACAGGTGGCATTCACACAAAGCATGTCTAAACTAAGCAAATGACATAGCAATGCAAGATACCATACACACGATATGAGCAACATAACCCTGCCAAGTTAGGGCCTGCACCTCGGGGGGGGGGGATATAACTGGTCATCTGTCTCTGAATCCTCCTCTGAGGAGCTATCGGTAACCAGCAAGACATGCACTTCGTTAGATAGCATTGTCTGCTCTGAAGACCTTGTTTCCACTCCAGATTTTTCCATGACCGTGCCAAATGGCCGATGCACAGGAAGAGTAATTGAATGTACTAAAATTGTTGACAAATTTAACACGTAATAAAAAAATGATGGCATGATATAATTCACATATAAGATGACTGGCTAACCAGGGTGGCATTGCAAAATTCACATATATGATGCCTGGCTAGACAAGATGGCATTGCATGATTCACATATATGATAAAGAAACTAAACAGATGGCATTGACACAAAGCATGTCTAAACTAAGAAGATGGCATCTTTAATGTATACAGTAAGCAATGCAAGGCACCATATGCATGATATTACCAACATCAGCATGCCAAGTTAGAGCAAAGACCTCATGGGGTAAATAGGAGTGTTCTTCTCCTTCTGAATCCCCCTCATAACAGTTATCTTCCTCTTGATTACGATCCAAAATGGGTGGAGGGGGGCTGCCTTTGCGCCCACCATGGAACGACGTCTGCATGAAATTTTATTGCCATGCAAGGCTCGTCTCTTTTGCTCTACATGACCAGTTCCATTGTGTACAATAACTGGCATGCATAGGAATAAAACATAGTGAGATTATGTAAGGAGTGCATGCACAAATCCAGAGTGATGGTAGCAAACTGTGGATAGACCCAAACCAATGATAGTAGGCAGATAATAGATTTAGTTAAAAAATACAGATAATGGCTCCTTTAATGTTTGTTTGCACCCAACATGAAACTCATAGTAGACACCGGAGATTAACCAGATAGTAGACAGATAGTACTGATTGCTGCCCCAATATGTACCCCACAACCATTTAAAAACTCAAGTTTCAACATTAGTTTGGACCTGACTCGGAGTCTAATAGGTGAACACGACGATAATGTAGCATGTCATCATATTAAGCGACGCATAATGTAAACAGACACGAAAGAGTGCGACCTCTCTTGCGGACCCGTGTAGTCCTCAAGGTCATCTGCTCAATTGATGATGGTAATGAGTTGTCGTGGCTGCCGGCGACGGGGAAGAAGATCTGAGGCGGCGAAAGACAGTCTGGAGAGCGAATCCCAGCTGTGGTGAACCCTTCCGTCGTTGGAGCAGCTGAGCTGGGGTGGAACACAATGCCGCAGGAGCAGGACAAACCACACAAGGTTTTCTTTGACACATATCTGTAACATAAGTAATTGAGTAAGGGCTTGTTTGAATTTGAGGATTCTAACAATGCAGGGATAGGAAATAGACAGGAATAGGATAGGAATGCATGTGTAAAACAGAGA
Source organism: Triticum aestivum (assembly GCF_018294505.1). NCBI lineage: Eukaryota > Viridiplantae > Streptophyta > Magnoliopsida > Poales > Poaceae > Triticum > Triticum aestivum. The sequence goes on along the minus strand of NC_057797.1, from coordinate 91,149,861 downwards.
ATTTAAAAACATAGGATTTCTGCCAATCTGGGTGTTTGATTCACAACAATTGGAAGATCACAGGATGCAAAAAAGCATGATGAGATTAAGTCAAACCACAAGAAAAATGTACGATTATAATGCTATTATGCTACTATCTCTTAGTCTTGTGCTTGATGAATAGGAATATGAAAAGGAGGATAAGTGGAAATTAGAATTCCTACGGTTTTTCTTTCAAGGAGACACTAAAGGAACAAATCCTACAGTTTTCCTTTGCTCCATTCCTTTGCACCAAATTCATGAAAAGTAGTATCATAGGAAACTTTCCAATTTCGATGTTTTTCATTCACTTTTCCTTTCAAGCACCGGCGATTCTAGTAGGCAGGCTTGAGCAAGGAAAATCCTACACTAAAAAAATGTTTTTGTGCTACTTCTATTACTTTGGACCCAGGCCACTGCCATACTAGCTCAACTCCCAGGCCCATTGACAAATGCACAGCTCAAACACGCAGAGATAAATAATGATGGCATTCAAGAGAGTCCATCACGGATAGCTAAGTTGCCTGGTACCTCATTGCTTGTCATATAGTAGGATAAAATAATCGTATTTCCCGTTACTACGAGTGCTCAGTGGACAATATATATAACATTTAGAGTAAAAAAGAGATGCAACAAGTGTACAACCTCTTTGGCGAAGCCATGTCGATCTTAGCGTGATTGGGTTGGCCGGTGAGGATGCTTCGGCTGACTTGGTTGTCCGAGGAGGGGAAGAAGATTTTAGGCGTCTGGAGATGGAGCCCGAGGTACTGCTCCGCTGTGATGGAGGGTTTCGTCATTGGAGCAGCTCCGGTGAGTTGTACGACGCCGAGGCTGAAGCAGGACAAGAGAGACAATGAACAACGTTAACCTGAGTGGAATTCTAATAGCATCTCCAATACATGACGTAAAATACACAAACACAAAGTGCTAGATGTAAAATACATCAGCCGCTCATCTCTAAACTTAACTGTCGAAACTGAATTTAACTGTCGAAACTGAATTTAACTGTCGAAAGTGAACTTAACTGTCAAAACTGAATTTTGCTATCGAAACTGAATTTTGGTGTCGAAACTGAACGCACTAGCAAGGTGAGGCTACATGTCGGTCGACTGACTTTTTCATCTCTGGTCAGTCGATTTTGTAGCCGTTGGATACGAAATCAAGGGCCTGCGGTTCATCTTCAACCTCCACCCCCCTGAGCTGGCCAAACAGCAGCCCCCGCTGCCCGCGGCCGGCGGTGCGCCGCCCCACCCGCCCCGAAAACACTCCCCACCGCTGGTCCGCCGCTGCCCCGGCCATCCCTCTAGGCCCCCCCTCCCGTGCCGAGCTTTTTCTCCGGCGATCCCCACGCCACCGCCCCGCCAACGCCCCGCCACCGCCGGCGACCACCGCCCCCATCCTGAACCCTAAGATAGATAGTGGGGTACCTCTCTGGCGAGCTCCCCTCCCCGCTACGGCTGGTTCTTCCTTCACCCCGGCGGCATCGGAGTGAAGTGTAGCTAAATTGGAGCAGCATCGCAAGCAAGAGCAAGAGCGAGAGCAGCAGCGCGAGCAAGAGCAATAGCAGGAGCAGACCAGGCAGGGGACCGGGAGCAAGAGCAGAGCAGCAGCGCGAGCGAGAGCTAAAGCAGCAGCAGGTCCTACTGATGTGGACGTCGCCACCAAGGGAGCGACGCCGTGGAGGAAGTGGCCGGCGACGCCGCCGTGGATGGAGCCGCGTTGTGTCGGCTCGGGACCGAGCGCCGGCAGCACCGTGAGATCAAATCAAGAAAAAAATGCGGCGATTAGTGTACAACCTCTTTGATGGCGCTGATTAGGCCGCAGCTTCATCCGAGGAAACGGTGATGATGATGCTCTTCTGGTGGTGCAAGTGAAGACGGCGGTGTGGGAATGGAGGTGACGCGGAAGATGAGGGGAACGTCGGGGCAGCTCCTTGAAGGTGGAGGACGGTGTGGCTGAACCGGCGGGACGATGAGATCGACAACAGATCCTCATCCGGTACGGTGGATGAGGGACGCCGATGTGTTGCTCTGGACGACGTCGTCGGGGAAGAGGCTTCGGCTGGGTGGCGGACGGAGCAGGCTGTGGGGTTTCATCGCGGGTTTTTGCAGCCTCAGTGTATGAATGGGTGGGCGGATGGGATGGCAGTGGGGAACCATGGCTTAGAGACGCACTTGTCCAAAATGTGGGGTAAGTTACGAAAGTACCCCCACCGATTTGAGGCGGTTCTTTCAGTTCAGGGGTACCACGGGTATTTCACGTGTCGGGATTTCACAGGAGGTGGGAGTTTTCGCACGCGTTGTAATTTCGGAATATTAAGGCGCGGGTTGAGATGGAGGGAGTTGTCGGAGCACAACGAGACAAAGATATATATTAAATATTTCGGGCTAACAAGGCGCGGGTTGAAGAGGCGGGAGTTTCGCAGCACGATAGACAGAGACACTAGCTTGAATTTTCGGCATAACAAGGCGCGGCTTGAAATTTCGGAAGAACAAGCTTAACGTGTACCAAAAAAAGACAATTTGCACCTCAACACGCACAACACACACACAAACACCATTTAGACTAGAGTAAGGTACACGTGCATTGCACGCATGAGATTTGGCAACCAAATTATGAATAAATACCACATTATAGCATGCAAGATTTGAGTCATATATGCATGATGTAGATGTTCGTTTAATTCTTATAGTTCATTTCATTCAAAATCATCTAGTTTTTATAAGAAAGCTAATCTATTTTAAGATTCATGGAATTATGCGTCGTAAGACATAAAGTAAAAACAAATAATGGCAAATCATGTAGAAAAACATTTGGGCAATTCTGATACGGAAGATTCTAGAACAAATAAGAAGTGCTTGTGTTTTGATATTTGTGCATTATGCTTAAGTTCAACCATGGAGTCTTCTAGATTATACATGTGGCGAAATCTGGTGGAATCTAGATGATATCCAACGGCCAGTAGTGCTCAAATTTGCCATCTTTGGACCATCGGATTCGCCTCATCCAACGATCATCTTTCAAAGTTAAAGTTACCCGCACACAATATAGAAAATATAAAAATATATAATATATATAGAGGTATATATATAGATATGTGATGCAAAAGCCACCCATCATCTTCAATTAGAATAGTGTGTCCATGCACGAATGCGACGTGGCCAAATGATGTCTGCCATCGGTATCTCAAATTCAAATCAGTCTGACCTTGTTCAATGTGTATACATTACAACATGCTCGTTTCCAAACCACACCGCGCAGATCTCCGCTATATTCATGCATGCATGGGTTTCAAACATCAGGATCTCTTATTCAAATATTTAAATTCAACTTTACATTGATTGTGACGTCACCTATTCAGCTATTCTTCTACACCCACACAGTAGTCTTCTCTTTATAATTGTACCACTAACTTTCTCTCGTGCATGCATGCACACACACTACCATTCGACATTATCCATCGCACGCATGCAATCTTTTTCTTCAGGTCGGTCTCCCATGAAGGCACACACCAACACACATCCCCCTCTCCATCATATCGGGCATTCTTTATCTCTCACGCATGCATGCGCAACGATCGATGTTCCTCTATGTATGTGTGTATATAGCTAGGTCTTTCATAGTTTTCCACACAAACCGATCAATCGATATATCCAGTGAGGTCTCACCCTCTTTCCCACGTCCACATCGATCAATCTATACCTCTCTATATAGGATTAACATATATAGCTAATGTTGGGGAACGTAGTAATTTCAAAAATTTCCTACACACATGCAAGATCATGGTGATGCATAGCAACGAGAGGGGAGAGTGTTGTCCATGTACCCTCGTAGACCGAAAGCGGAAGCGTTAGCACAACACGGTTGATGTAGTCGTACGTCTTCACGATCCGACCGATCAAGTACCGAACGCACGGCACCTCCGAGTTCTGCACACGTTCAACTCGATGACGTCCCTCGAACTCCGATCCAGCCGAGTGTTGAGGGAGAGTTTCGTCAGCACAACGGCATGGTGATGATGATGATGTTCTACCGACGCAGGGCTTCGCCTAAGCACCGCTACGATATGATCGAGGTGGATTATGGTGGAGGGGGACACCGCACACGGCTAAGAGATCAAGAGATCAATTGTTGTGTCTTTGGGATGCCCCCTGCCCCCGTATATAAAGGAGTGGAGGAGGGGGAGGGCCGGCCCTCTGTATGGCGCTCCCTAAGGGAGTCCTACTCCCACCGGGAGTAGGATTCCCCCCTTCCTAGTAGAACTAGGAGCCCTTCCAAGTAGTAGGAGTAGGAGGGAAGGGAAAAGGAGAAGGAAGGAAGGGGGCGCCCCCCTCCCTAGTCCAATTCGGACCAGCCCATGGGGAGGGGTGCGGCCACCTTTTGAGGCCTTTCTCTCCTTTCCCGTATGGCCCATTAAGGCCCAATACGAATTCTTGTAACTCTCCGGTACTCCCAAAAATACCCGAATCACTCGGAACCTTTCCGATGTCCGAATATAGTCGTCCAATATATCGATCTTTATGTCTTGACCATTTCGAGACTCCTCGTCATGTCCCCGATATCATCCGGGACTCCGAACTCCTTCGGTACATCAAAACACATAAACTCATAATATAACCGTCATCGAACTTTAAGCGTGCGGAACCTACGGGTTCGAGAACTATGTAGACATGATCGAGACACGTCTCCGGTCAATAACCAATAGCGGAACCTGGATGCTCATATTGGCTCCTACATATTCTACAAAGATCTTTATCGGTCAGACCGCATAACAACATACGTTGTTCCCTTTGTCATCGGTATGTTACTTGCCCGAGATTCGATCGTCGTATCTCAATACCTAGTTCAATCTCGTTACTAGCAAGTCTCTTTACTCGTTCCGTAATACATCATCCTGCAACTAACTCATTAGTTGCAATGCTTGCAAGGCTTAAGTGATGTGCATTACTGAGAGGGCCCAGAGATACCTCTCCAACAATCGGAGTGACAAATCCTAATCTCGAAATACGCCAACCCAATAAGTACCTTAGGAGACACCTGTAGAGCACCTTTATAATCACCCAGTTACGTTGTGACGTTTGGTAGCACACAAAGTGTTCCTCCGGTAAACGGGAGTTGCATAATCTCATAGTCATAGGAACATGTATAAGTCATGAAGAAAGCAATAGCAACATACTAAACGATCGTGTGCTAAGCTAACGGAATGGGTCATGTCAATCACATCATTTTCCTAATGATGTGATCCCGTTAATCAAATGACAACTCATGTCTATGGTTAGGAAACTTAACCATCTTTGATCAACGAGCTAGTCAAGTAGAGGCATACTAGTGACACTCTGTTTGTTTATGTATTCACACATGTATTATGTTTCCGGTTAATACAATTCTAGCATGAATAATAAAAATTTATCATGATATAAGGAAATAAATAATAACTTTATTATTGCCTCTAGGGCATATTTCCTTCAGTCTCTCACTTGCACTAGAGTCAATAATCTAGTTCACATCGCCATGTGATTTCACATCAATAGTTCACATCACCATGTGATTAACACCCATAGTTCACATCGTCATGTGACCAACACCCAATGGGTTTACTAGAGTCAATAATCTAGTTCACATCGCTATGTGATTAATACCCAAAGAGTACTAAGGTGTGATCATGTTTTGCTTGTGAGGGAAGTTTAGTCAACGGGTCTGCCACATTCAGATCCGTATGTATTTTGCAAATTTCTATGTTAAGAATGCTTTGCATGGAGCTACTCTAGCTAATTGCTCCCACTTTCAATATGTATCCAGATTGAGACTTAGAGTCATCTGGATCAGTGTCAAAACTTGCATTGACGTAACCCTTTACGACGAACCTTTTGTCACCTCCATAATCGAGAAACATATCCTTATTCCACTAAGGATAATTTTGACCAATGTCCAGTGATCTACTCCTAGATCACTATTGTACTCCCTTGCCAAACTCAGGGCAGGGTATACAATAGGTCTGGTACACAGCATGGCATACTTTATAGAACCTATGGCTGAGGCATAGGGAATGACTTTCATTCTCTCTCTACCTTCTGCCGTGGTCGGGTTTTGAGTCTTACTCAACTTCACACCTTGTAACACAGGCAAGAAATCCTTTTTGACTGTTACATTTTGAACTACTTCAAAATCTTGTCAAGGTATGTACTCATTGAAAAACTTATCAAGCGTCTTGATCTATCTCTATAGATCTTGATGCTCAATATGTAAGCAGCTTCACCGAGGCCTTTCTTTGAAAAAAATCTTTTCAAACATTCCTTTATGCTTTCCAAAATAATTCTACATTATCTACGATCAACAATATGTCATACATATACTTATCAGAAATGTTGTAGTGCTCCCACTCACTTTCTTGTAAATACAGGCTTCACTGCAAGTCTGTATAATACTATATGCTTTGATCAACTTATCAAAGCGTATATTCCAACTCCGAGATGCTTGCACCAGTCCATAGATGGATTGCTGGAGCTTGCATATTTTGTTAGTACCTTTAGGATTGACAAAACCTTCTGGTTGCATCATATACAACTCTTTTTTAATAAATCCATTAAGGAATGCAATTTTGTTTATCCATTTGCCAGATTTCATAAAATGCGGCAATTGCTAACATGATTCGGACAGACTTAAGCATAGATACGAATGAGAAACTCTCATCGTAGTCAACACCTTGAACTTGTCGAAAACCTTTTTGCGACAATTCTAGCTTTGTAGATAGTAACACTACTATCAGCGTCCATCTTCCTCTTGAAGGTCCATTTAATCTCAACGGCTCGCCGATCATTGGGCAAGTCAATCAAAGTCCATACTTTGTTCTCATACATGGATCTCAACTCAGATTTCATGGCCTCAAGCCATTTTGCGGAATCTCGGCTCATCATCGCTTCCTCATAGTTCGTAGGCTCGTCATGGTCAAGTAAAATGACCTCTAGAACAGGATTACCGTACCATTCTGGTGCGGATATCACTCTGGTTTACCTACGAGGTTTCGGTAGTAACTTGATCTGAAGTTACATGATCATCATCATTAGCTTCCTCACTAATTTGTGTAGTAGTCACAGGAACAGATTTCTGTGATGAACTACTTTCCAATAAGGGAGCAGGTACAGTTACCTCATCAAGTTCTACTTTCCTCCCACTCACTTCTTTCGAGAGAGACTCCTTCTCTAGAAAGGATTCATTCTTAGCAATGAATATCTTGCCTTCGGATCTGTGATAGAAGGTGTACCCAACATTTTCTTTTGGGTATCCTATGAAGATGCACTTCTCCGATTTGGGTTTGAGCTTATCAGGTTGAAACTTTTTCACATAAGCATTGCAACCTCAAACTTTAAGAAACGGCAACTTAGGTTTCTTGCCAAACCATAGTTCATACGGTGTCGTCTCAACGGATTTAGATGGTGCCCTATTTAACGTGAATGTAGCTGTCTCTAATGCATAACCCCAAAACGATAGTGGTAAATCAGGTAAGAGACATCATAGATCGCACCATATCTAATAAAGTACGGTTACGACGTTCGGACACACCATTACACTGTGGTGTTCCAGGTGGCGTGAGTAGTGAAACTATTTCACATTGTTTTAACTGAAGGCCAAACTCGTAACTCAAATATTTTACTTCTGCGATCATATCGTAGAAACTTTTATTTTTGTTACGATGATTCTCCACTTCACTCTGAAATTCTTTGAACTTTTCAAATGTTTCAGACTTGTGTTTCATCAAGTAGATATACTCATATCTGCTCAAATCATCTGTGAAGATCAGAAAATAATGATACCTGCCGCGAGCCTCAATATTCATCGGACCACATACATCAGTATGTATGATTTCCAACAAATCTTTGCTCGCTCCATTGTTCCGGAGAACGGAGTCTTAGTCATCTTGCCCATGAGGCATGGTTCGCAAGCATCAACTGATTCATAATCAAGTGATTCCAAAAGCCCATCAGCATGGATTTTCTTCATGCGCTTTACACCAATATGACCTAAACGGCAGTGCCACAAATAAGTTGCACTATCATTATTAACTTTGCATCTTTTGGCTTCAATATTATGAAAATGTGTATCACCATGATCGAGATCCAACAAACCATTTTCATTGGGTGTATGACCATAGAAGGTTTTATTCATGTAAACAGAACAACAATTATTCTCTAACTTACATGAATAACCGTATTGCAATAAACATGATCCAATCATATTCATGCTCAACGCAAACACTAAATAACATTTATTTTAGGTTTAACACTAATCCCGAAAGTATAGGGAGTGTGCGATGATGATCATATCAATCTTGGAACCATTTCCAATACACATCGTCACTTCACCCTTAACTAGTCTCTGTTCATTCTGCAACTCCCGTTTCGAGTTACTATTCTTAGCAACTGAACTAGTATCAAATACTGAGGGGTTGCTATAAACATTAGTAAAGTACACATCAATAACATGTATATCAAATATACCTATGTTCACTTTGCCATCCTTCTTATCCGCCAATTACTTGGGGTAGTTCCGCTTCCAGTGACCAGTCCCTTTGCAGTAGAAGCACTCAGTTTCAGGCTTAGGTCCAGACTTGGGTTTTTCACTTGAGCAGCAACTTGCTTGCCGTTCTTCTTGAAGTTCCCCTTTCTTCCCTTTGTCCCTTTACTTGAAACTAGTGGTTTTGTTTACCATCAACACTTGATGCTTTTCTTGATTTCTACATTCGTCGATTTCAGCATCATGAAGAGCTTGGGAATCGTTTCTGTTATCCCTTGCATATTATAGTTCATCATGAAGTTCTACTAACTTGGTGATGGTGACTAGAGAATTCTGTCAATCACTATTTTATCTAGAAGATTAACTCCCACTTGATTCAAGCGATTGTAGTACCCAGACAATCTGAGCACATGCTCACTGCTTGAGCTATTCTCCTCCATCTTTTAGCTATAGAACTTGTTGGAGACTTCATATCTCTCAACTCGGGTATTTGCTTGAAATATTAACTTCAACTCCTGGAACATATCATATGTTCCATGATGTTTAAAACGTCTTTGAAGTCCCGATTCTAAGCCGTCAAGCATGATGCACTAAACTATCAAGTAGTCATCATATTGAGCTAGCCAAACATTCAGAACGCCTGCATCTGCTCCTGCAATAGGTCTGTCACCTAGCGGTGCATCAAGGACATAATTCTTTTGTGCAGCAATGAGGATAAACCTCAGATCACGGATCCAATCCGCATCATTGCTACTAATATCTTTCAACTTAGTTTTCTCTAGGAACATATCAAAAATAAAATAGGGGAGCTAAACGCGAGCTATTGATCTACAACATAGATATGCTAATACTACAAGGACTAAGTTCATGATAAATTTAAGTTCAATTAATCATATTACTTAAGAACTCCCACTTAGAAAGACATCCCTCTAATCTTTTAAGTGATCACGTGATCCAAATCAACTAAACCATAACCGATCATCACGTGAAATGGAGTAGTCTTCAATGGTGAACATCACTATGTTGATCATATCTACTATATGATTCACGCTCGACCTTTCGGTCTCAGTGTTCCGAGGCCATATCTGCATATGCTAGGCTCGTCAAGTTTAACCTGAGTATTCTGCGTGTGCAAAACTGGCTTGCACCCGTTGTAGATGGACATAGAGGTCATCACACCCGATCATCACGTGGTGTCTGGGCACGACGAACTTTGGCAACGGTGCATACTCAGGGAGAACACTTTTATCTTGAAATTTAGTGAGAGATCATATTATAATGCTACCGTCAATCAAAGCAAGATAAGATGCATAAAAGATAAACATCACATGCAATCAATATAAGTGATATGATATGGCCATCATCATCTTGTGCTTGTGATCTCCATCTCCGAAGCACCGTCATGATCACCATCGTCACCGGCGCGACACCTTGATCTCCATTGTAGCATCGTTGTCGTCTCGCCAATCTTATGATTCCACGACTATCGCTACCGCTTAGTGATAAAGTAAAGCATTACAGGGCGATTGCATTGCATATAATAAAGCGACAACCATATGGCTCCTGCCAGTTGCCGATAACTCGGTTACAAAACATGATCATCTCATACAATAAAATTTAGCATCATGTCTTGACCATATCACATCACAACATGCCCTGCAAAAACAAGTTAGACGTCCTCTACTTTGTTGTTGCAAATTTTACGTGGCTGCTACGGGCTTAGCAAGAACCGTTCTTACCTACGCATCAAAACCACAATGATAGTTTGTCAAGTTGGTGATGTTTTAACCTTCACAAGGACCGGGCGTAGCCACACTCGGTTCAACTAAAGATGGAGAAACTGACACCCGCTAGTCACCTGTGTGCATAGCACGGCGGTAAAACCAGTCTCGCGTAAGCGTACGCGTAATGTCGGTCCGGGCCGCTTCATCCAACAATACCGCCTAACCAAAGTGTGCCATGCTGGTAAGCAGTATGCCTTATATCGCCCACAACTCACTTGTGTTCTACTCGTGCATATTACATCAACACATAAAACCTGGCTCGGATGCCACTGTTGGGGAACATAGTAATTTCAAAAATTTCCTACGCACACGCAAGATCATGGTGATGCATAGCAACGAGAGGGGAGAGTGTTTTCCATGTACCCTCGTAGACCGAAAGCGGAAGCGTTAGCACAACGCGGTTGATGTAGTCGTACGTCTTCAGAATCTGACCGATCAAGTACCGAACGCACGGCACCTCCGAGTTCTGCACACGTTCAACTCGATGACGTCCCTCGAACTCCGATCCAGCCGAGTGTTGAGGGAGAGTTTCATCAGCATGACAGCGCGGTGACGATGATGATGTTCTACCGACGCAGGGCTTCGCCTAAGCACCGCTATGATATGATCGAGGTGGATTATGATGGAGGGGGCACCGCACACGGCTAAGAGATCAAGAGATCAATTGTTGTGTCTTTGGGGTGCCCCCTGCCCCCGTATATAAAGGAGTGGAGGAGGGGGAGGGACGGCCCTCTGTATGGCGCGCCCTAAGGGAGTCCTACTCCCACCGGGAGTAGGATTCCCCCTTTCCTAGTAGAACTAGGAGCCCTTCCAAGTAGTAGGAGTAGGAGGGAAGGGAAAAGGAGAAGGAAGGAAGGGGGCGCCCCCCTCCCTAGTCCAATTCGGACCAGCCCATGGGGAGGGGTGCGGCCATCCTTTGAGGCCTTTCTCTCCTTTCCCGTATGGCCCATTAAGGCCCAATACGAATTCTCGTAACTCCCCGGTACTCACGAAAATACTCGAATCACTCGGAACCTTTCCGATGTCCGAATATAGTCGTCTAATATATCGATCTTTACGTCTCGACCATTTCGAGACTCCTCGTCATGTCCCCGATCTCATCCGGGACTCCGAACTCCTTCGGTACATCAAAACACATAAACTCATAATATAACCGTCATCGAACTTTAAGCGTGCGGACCCTACAGGTTCGAGAACTATGTAGACATGACCGAGACACGTCTCCGGTCAATAACCAATAGTGGAACCTGGATGCTCATATTGGCTCCTACATATTCTACGAAGATCTTTATCGGTCAGACCGCATAACAACATACGTTGTTCCCTTTGTCATCGGTATGTTACTTGCCCGAGATTCGATCGTCGGTATCTCAATACCTAGTTCAATCTCGTTACTAGCAAGTCTCTTTACTCGTTCCGTAATACATCATCCCGCAACTAACACATTAGTTGCAATGCTTGCAAGGCTTAAGTGATGTGCATTACCGAGAGGGCCCAGAGATACCTCTCCGACAATCGGAGTGACAAATCCTAATCTCGAAATATGCCAACCCAACAAGTACCTTAGGAGACACATGTAGAGCACCTTTATAATCACCCAGTTACGTTGTGACGTTTGGTAGCACACAAAGTGTTCCTCCGGTAAACGGGAGTTGCATAATCTCACAGTCATAGGAACATGTATAAGTCATGAAGAAAGCAATAGCAACATACTAAACGATCATGTGCTAAGCTAACAGAATGGGTCATGTCAATCACATCATTCTCCTAATGATGTGATCTCGTTAATCAAATGACAACTCATGTCTATGGTTAGGAAACTTAACCATCTTTTATCAACGAGCTAGTCAAGTAGAGGCATACTAGTGACACTCTGTTTGTTTATGTATTCACACATGTATTATGTTTCCGGTTAATACAATTCTAGCATGAATAATAAACATTTATCATGATATAAGGAAATAAATAATAACTTTATTATTGCCTCTAGGGCATATTTCCTTCAGCTAATACACCCACATTAATTATGTAGCCAACGTCCCCCTCTCATCATCCATGCCTTTCGCTTCATCTCTCAGACGCGTGCACAATGGCGAAGACAGGGGGCAGTAAGGGCCCTGCCCCCTCCCCCCTAACATCACTATATATCAAGGCTAATATGAATGTGATCATTAGACAATTGCTGCTAAAAATGGTTTAAGTTCATGAATTGACCCTCCTCATAAAGAATTAGCAATGCTTGGCCCCCTAGCTCATTTATTTTTCATGGCTCCGCCACTGCGCACATCAGCGCACGTGTTCGCCCTCTCTATCTAAATATCGATCTCGCACTTGTGCATTCCTTCATAGTCTCCCTCCACTCGGCCCCTCGCACCATCTTCTAGCCTCTCACCGGATTTTGCCACATGTACAATCTAGCAGACTCCATGGTTGAACTTAAGCATAATGCACAAACCTCAAAACAACAGTGGTTCTCTTTTGTTCTAGAATCTTCCGTATCATAACTGCCCAAACTTTTTTCTAGTTGAATTGCCATTATTTGTTTTTACTTTATGCTTTACAACGCACAATTCCATGAATCATAAAATAGATTAAGGGCTTCTTTGATTCAAAGGATTCTCAAAGGAATTTTGGAGGATTCTAATCATTAGGAATTTTTCCTATCTTGGTTGTTTGATTCGTAGGATTGTAAACCATAGGAATTTTTCCATATGATTCATTTGCACTAGATTTCATAGGAAACATCCCACCCACTCAAACCTCTTTGAAAGAATTCCGCGTTTTTTCTATGCACAATCAAACACTCGTACAATCCTGTAGGATTCAAGACGACATTCCACTATAATCCCATGTTTTTCCTATTCCCGCGTTCTTAGTTTTCTTATAAAAACTAATTGATTTTGAATGAGATGAACTATAAGAATTAAACGAAGGGCTACATCAGGCATATATGACTCAGAGCTTACATGCTATAGTGTGGTATTTATTCATAATTTGGTTGCAAAATATGATGTGTGCAATGCACGTGTACCTTACTAGTACTTCGAGTATGTGCAAAACACGTAAATTAGAATACCAATGGCACGCTACACAGTGTCTCTCTTACAGTTCATGAAGCCACGTGGCACATCTGTAGGCGTTGTCGCGACCTCCTTGCGTGGATTGATCACAGTGACATGCTACTGGTTCTAGAAGAATGTACTCGTCATCCCTGAGCCATACTGGCGGTACATGCATGATGCGAAGATGTGCACGCACACCATGCACGCACTCATTCCTCGCACGCACACGCGGGTACACGGGCGGACGCAATTTTGTACCAAGATCCATCCCATGTGATAATTTGACGCATGTAAAGTCGTTCACTTCATTGATGGTCAATTAATATGGCGCATGCAAATTGAGTGGACGTGAGGGCGGAAGAAAGACATTATTACTCCACTGCACGCATGCGAGTAGTTAAATCGTGGGTTGCTAGTAGTACTTCCATTGATCTCCTTCGTATTTTGTGCCAATTTTTGACAGTAACATAATATTTACGCATTTGAGCAGTGTAGTAGTACTTGAAATTTATGTTCCGCTAAACTCATCGGAAGCCGTTTCGGGCCTCGAAACCAAAACCATCAATTAATCTTTACCTTGTTCCCATCACATTCGAAAGCCTACTCACACCTACTAGTAGTACGTACCAAACCTGAACGTGTTCCCACTATGCAGGTATTAGTACTAGTGCTAGTACTTAGGTTATAAAAAAGGGAACTACCTAACCGAAAATCACTCTACCTTTCCTCCTCATAAGTGCTTCTTCTTCATCCGTCGTTGCCATGGACGGTGAGCAGAGCTCTAGGTCGAGAACTACTCGTAACAAGGGAGCGGCAACCAAGGCTGCGGAAAAAAAGAGAGGGCTCGCCGCCACGCAGAGACCTCGAAAGATCTCTCACGGGCAGGCGATGGCTCCCAGGAGCGCCCTAGCCGCGGAGGCGAACATGCCGAGCCGGCGGAGCTGGAGTCGTTATCCCTCGACGACATGCTCGATCAGCTCAATAAGCAGAAGGAGTTCATCCAAGGCTTGATGGAGTTGCTGAAGGAGAGCCTCGACGACATGCCCGCTGAGCTCAATCAGCAGGGGGAGTTGACCGCCGGCTTGGTGATGCTGCTGAAGAAGAGCATTGCCTCGGAGAAGAAGGTGACCGGTGAAATCCTGCGACCTCGGGAGGACAATGCAAAGCTCTGCCACGAGATCGACCTGTTGAAGGAGAAGAATGCCGGATGGAATAAGCTGCATGAGAATAGTAGTTCCTCGATGAATATGTTGCAGGACCTCGCCATGAAACAGAAGGAAGAGTTGGCGAAGCTCCGCATCGAGCACCCGGCTGCTGTCAAGGTACGTAATACGGCTGTGGAACAGATGATGAAGGCTTGCGTCGAGAAATGCCGTGTCATGGACACAATGATGAAGATGGCGGAGGAGACGCGCAAGGAGATGGAGGTCGTGGAGGAGATGAAGAAGCAGTTACGACTCCGCGGTGAATTAGATCATTTGGGGTGATAATCTTCCTTCTTCTTTTGCTCCTGTGTTTCATCTTTTGCTTCGGGTGTTTCGCCGCACGTGTCACGTTCTCTGCGAGGCATGAATAGAACAATGTTTTTTTGAAGGAATGAATAGAACAATGCTAACAATGAGATGACTAGCAAATTAGATCATTTTTATCGCCATATGGCACTGGGCTGCCGTGTTTCGTGCTCCTCCGTCGCAGTACTACTCCAGTGGAAAACTTGAGTATATCGCACGGTTCTTTGCTCCTCCTCGATCAGGTCGTCGGCGCATTTATACGAGCAGTCAAATCACAAGGCCCCGTCTTTCAGCAGTAATGAGCCGTCAAATCACAAAGGCCCTCGCCTCTCGTGAAACCGACCAAGCTAGACTGCCCCGCCCTCTAGCCTTTTTAAAAAATGTATACTTTTGTACAGCAGTAGTATCGATGGATTGCGCCATGGAGCAAAACTTGAAATTAAAAAAAGGTGGTACATATAGAGAGCGCTCGTCGTCAAATTATGTATAGAGTACTATTAAAAAGGCTAGTCACAATAATGGTGTCCAGCACAACCCACCCCTCAAATAAAACTAAGAGGGTGCTTGGATACGTTTTAGTCCCATGACTAAAAGTAGTGGGACTAAAACATGCTAGCCTCACCCATGCTTGGATCCAAATACTAAAAAGGCTAAAATCAAGTTGATGAGCATTTATTATCCTCCAAACCCTCCAATCCAGAACTCGCCTGTGTTAAAGGAGAGGAGTTAAATGAGTAGAGAGAGGACTAATCCACATTTTAGTAGGGGTACCCCTGACTAAATTTTTTTAGTCTCAAGACTAGTTTTAGCCCCTCTTTAGTCAGGGGTGCTTGGAACTTTAGCCTCTTAAAGAGACTATTTTTAGTCAGACTAAAATAAGTCCCTTGGATCCAAACACCCTCTAAGCATCCTGAAATTCTTTGACAAAACTAAGCACCCTGAAATTCTTTGACAACTAAACTGCTGGCTATATGATGTTGGCCATATATATTGTAGGTATATAATGTGAAGAAACGAGTGGTAGTACTATACTAACTAAAAGATGAAATGTAAGAAATACTAGTATGTACGTACTGAAGAGTTAAAGTAACAAGAAGAAACATAACATAGTTCTGCTGGGGGCTCAGCACAACACACCCCTCAAATTAAATTAAGCACACCTAAAATTAAACTTTGCAACTATTCCGGTAGACACTGCATTAGAACCACCATGAGCAACGACACTGCCACCTTACTCGGAGTCCTCGTCCACGTCCTCGACTTCGTCCTTGTCCCTGTTGCTCTTGGCTGATACTTCTTTGCTTGAACCGCACACTTGGCTGTTGCTCTTCATCCAACCCTTGTAGATATTGAAGCAAAGGTAGCCATCCATTGCAGCGTAGTGGATGTCGTCTATATCTAGTAAATTCCGCTACCATGCATGACGATGAAACGTGTAATGAGGTTTCTCCAGTTTACCGTACGGAGGATGAACCATGGCTCCTGCCAGGGTCAGCATCGAAGGCTGACGAGAGGACACCAGCCGATTCTTCTGGAGGTCGAAGGTGTTGCCTACAACGAGGCCTATCCGATGTAGGACTTCTTTGTCGTTACCAAAGTCTACAGTAACGAATTTGACTAGGTTGCTCTTGAGGAAGTTCTTAAAATCCTGGCACTCAACGTCGGCATGGCATATGTGGTAGACCAAGCATAAGTCATGCACGCAAACCTGGATCACGGCGGGCTTCTTCCTCTCTTCGTCCTTTAGATCCTTCTCTCGTCCCAGGACTGTGGTGTACTCAACATCTAGCCCAGTGACCCACTCATCATCTGAGTCTTCAAACATTCGTCTGAAGCGAGAAAGGCATCCTTTCACCGTCGCGGAAGAACGGGTGTAGATGACGTCGAACTCATCGCCGGTGATGGTTCTAACGTTGTACTCACTGCCGATCGTGGAGATTTGGGACGCCATGGATTTGGGAGGAGGGTTAGGAATAGTGGAACTGCCGTAATGTGAATGGACGAGACGACTAGGAGCGAACCGCCGTAGTATTGAAGGACGTGCGGGGACGAGTAGGAGCAAACTGCCAGCGTGCGAACGGCAGGGTAGCGGCTTTCCATTCTCCCATGATATGGGCTTCCGAGAGCCCTTGGATCTGAGATCGAATGGTTGCATGGCGTGATTCTAGACCTATGGGTGAATATCCTATCCTAGAGGGTTATTCTGCCAATTTTCAGCAACTTAGCATGCGACCATTTGATCTCAGATCCAAGGGCTGCCAGCAGCCCGTATCATGGTCGCGCCTACCACGACCGTCGTGTCGCTCGCGCGGTCGCGCCCTTGGAGATTAACACGGTGCGTTAGGCTATCTGATGTTGGCATGTCATACATAGTCATCACTTAGTCACTCATACTTCAACAAGGTTGGCTATAAGTGTATTTTTTTACTCCTCTCTATCTCTTTCTTCATACTCAAGGAAGAAACAGCACTAAGCACGTGTATTTATTGCATTTTCCAAGGAGTGACCTCTTCCAATGAAATGGTGTTGCTAAGTTTGCTTCATTTAATTAGCTATAGACTCAAAGTTGTCTTACCTCTTCCAATGAAATGGTGTTGCTAAGTTTGCTTCATTTAATTAGCTATAGACTCAAAATTGTCTTTTCACCTAGGTACACGCGCTTAGCACCATTTCTTCCTTGGGTCACCAAACTAGTCTCTCTCTTCTTGATTAACTTGCCACATTAGACTTTATGCTTATGTGGCAAGCTTAAGCACCTGTAGGAGCAAGTAAAAGTAAGTACAATAGTGCGCTTTACATGGCATTTTTGCATATGTGGAGGAAAAGGAGGCAAGGAAAAAGTGGAGAAGTGGGCTCTCATGCAAGAGACAACCTCTACTACATGGTGGAGCATTGGGAGAGGCACCTGTATGGAGGTGGTCAGGAATCTGGGAGACTCACGCCGGTCGTAGCGCCGCAGTTAAAATGATAATGGCAAGTCAAATCACGGGGCCCCACCTGTCCAGCAGTAACTCGCTGTCAAATCACACAGCCCTACATTTGCAGCAGCCTACTCCCTCATCTTCTCGCGTCTCTGTCGAACCGACTAGGCGGAACTGCACCGCCGCCTACCGCGCAGGAAAAGCCCCGCCCTCGACTTTTAAATAGTATACAGTATACTAATTTTGTATCCATGGATTGCGCCCGCGCCATGGAGCAAAGCGTCTAGAAATAGAGAAGAGGGAGAGGCGAGACAGTGGTTTTGGAATGGAGATGATGGAGAGGAGAGGAGGTGGTTTTGCAATGGAGAAGAGGGAGAGGAGTGTGCGGCAGTGATTTAGGATTGGACGAGAGGGCTGGCGCGCTCTGACTGGATCAAAATCAAAATCAATTTGGTGACATGCATTCACATTTTGCTTGTCAAATATAGTACGTGGTCAAACTTTGACCCAAAATACGCGAAACAACAAAAAAATACTTCCAAGACCAGTGCCGTTCTTCCGCTCTTCTCCTCTTAAACCACCGCCGCTCCTCTCCTGTTCCAATCTAAATGTAGCGCCGCTCCTCTCCTCTTCTATTTCAAAACCACCGCCGCTCCTCTCCTGTTCCAGTCCAAAACCAGCGTCGCTCCTCTCCCGTTCTAATCCAAAACCAGCGCTGCTCCTTCCTCTTCTATTCAAAAACCACCGCCGGCGAGTGAAGGTGCTGTGGAGAAGTAGATCGATGGAGGAGTACAACCAATACGTGAGGATGGCAGATGGCGACCCTGTGAAGCTAGCTAGGATGTTGGAGATACAGTCTTGGTTTGACAACAAGGACCAACTAGCGGTGACGGCGACATCCATGGACAAATATCTGCAACAGAGCGAAAAGGCGGCAATACTCCCGGAGGGAGTTGCGCTGGAGTACATAGAGCCGCTCCTCTGGGCCATGGAGCAAACAGATTCACCAAATCCGATCGTGAGGGAGCGGTGGTGGGAGTATCAATCCCAGATGGAGCATCCACCAGAGATTGAAGGATCGAGCATCTACAGGGTGCCGTTTGTGAGGGTGTCCTGCCAGAGCGAGCCGGTGGAGTCTTCATCGACCGAACCCAACAACAAGAGGAGAAAAGCATTTGGCCCGACGACGCTTCCCCGCCATCGTCTCCCTCGCCGTTCACATCGTCTCACGGGGCGGCTGTCTGCCGTCGAGGAATAGGAGGGGGCTGCCCCTAGCCCAATAGTCGGGCAGGTTGTGAATTGTCAGGAGGAGCTTAGGGTTGTCAGTATTTGCAGGTTGTGAATTGTGTTTTGTGTTGTGTATTTTGAGAGTACTTTCAGATATGAATGTCTTTTGAATTTCAGATTTGCAGTATTGAGCATATGAAGTATTTTATGAATTCTAGATATCTATTTTTAGCACTTAAAAAATGTAGTTCCATGGGAGTATATGTTGGGGAACGTTGCAGAAAACAAAAAAATTTCCTACGTTTCACCAAGATCAATCTATGGAGTCTACTAGCAACGAGAGGAGAGTGCATCTACATACCCTTGTAGATCGCGAGCGGAAGCGTTCAAGAGAACGTGGATGATGGAGTCATACTCGTCGTGATTCAAATCACCGATGACCAAGTGCCGAACGGACGGCACCTCTGCATTCAACACACGTACGGAGGGGATGACGTCTCCTCCTTCTTGATCCAGCAAGGGGGAAGGAGAGGTTGATGAAGATCCAGCAGCACGACGGCGTGGTGGTGGATGCTGCAGTGAACACAGCAGGGTTTCGCCGAGCTTCTGCGAGAGGGAGAGGTGTAGCAGGGGAGAGGGAGGCGCCAAGGCTTGAGGTGAGGCTGCCCTCCCTCCCCCATTTATATAGGCCCCCTAGGGGGGGCGCCGGCCCTAGGAGATGGGATCTCCTAGGGGGGCGGCGGCCAAGGGGGTGGAGTACCCCCCAAGGCAAGTGGAGGCGCCCCCTCCCCTAGGGTTCCCAACCCTAGGCGCATGGGGGGCCCAAAGGGGGGCGCACCAGCCCACTATGGGCTGGTTCCCCTCCCCACTTCAGCCCATGGGGCCCTCCGGGATGGGTGGCCCCACCCGGTGGAACCCCAGGACCTATCCGGTGGTCCCGGTACAATACCGGTGACCCCGAAACTTTCCCGATGGCCGAAACAACACTTCCTATATATAATTCTTCACCTTCGGACCATTCTGGAACTCCTCGTGACGTCCAGGATCTCATCCGGGACTCCGAACAACTTTCAGATTACTGCATACTCATATCTATACAACCCTAGCGTCACCGAACCTTAAGTGTGTAGACCCTACGGGTTCGGGAGACAAGCAGACATGACCGAGACGACTCTCTGGTCAATAACCAACAGCGGGATCTGGATACCCATGTTGGCTCCCACATGCTCCTCGATGATCTCATCGGATGAACCACGATGTCGAGGCCATAATCAATCCCGTACTCAATTCCCTTTGTCAATCGGTACGTTACTTGCCCGAGACTCGATCGTCGGTATCCCAATACCTTGTTCAGTCTCGTTACCGGCAAGCCACTTTACTCGTACCGTAATGCATGATCCCGTGATCAACCACTTGATCACATTGAGCTCATTATGATGATGCATTACCAAGTGGGCCCAGAGATACCTCTCCGTCATATGGAGTGACAAATCCCAGTCTCGATTCGTGCCAACCCAACAGACACTTTCGGAGATACCTGTAATGTACCTTTATAGTCACCCAGTTACGTTGTGACGTTTGGCACACCCAAGGCACTCTTACGGTATCCGGGAGTTGCACAATCTCATGGTCTAAGGAAATGATACATGACATCCAGAAAAGCTACAACAAACGAACTACACGATCTTTGTGCTATGCTTAGGTTTGGGTCTTGTCCATCACATCATTCTCCTAATGATGTGATCCCGTTATCAATGACATCCCCATGTCCATAGCCAGGAAACCATGACTATTTGTTGATCAACGAGCTAGTCAACTAGAGGCTCACTAGGGACACATTCTGGTCTATGTATTCACACATGTATTACGATTTCCGGATAATACAATTATAGCATGAATAATAGACAATTATCATGAACAAGGAAATATAATAATCATTTTAGTATTGCATCTAGGGCATATTTCCAACAGTCTCCCACTTGCACTAGAGTTAATCATCTAGTTACATTGTGATGAATCGAACACCCATGGAATTCTGGTGTTGATCATGTTTTGCTCTAGGGAGAGGTTTAGTCAACGGATCTGCTACATTCAGGTCCATGTGTACTTTACAAATTTCTATGTCTCCATTTTGAACACTTCCACGAATGGAGTTGAAGCGACGCTTGATATGCCTGGTCTTCCTGTGAAACCTGGGCTCCTTGGCAAGGGCAATAGCTCCAGTGTTGTCACAGAAGAGAGTCATCGGCCCCGACGCATTGGGTATGACTCCTAGGTCGGTAATGAACTCCTTCACCTAGACTGCTTCATGTGCTGCCTCCGAGGCTGCCATGTACTCAGCTTCACATGTAGATCCCGCCACAACGCTTTGCTTGCAACTGCACCAGCTTACTGCCCCACCATTCAAAATATACACGTATCCGGTTTGTGACTTAGAGTCATCCAGATCTGTGTCGAAGCTAGCATCGACGTAACCCTTTACGACAAGCTCTTCGTCACCTCCATAAACGAGAAACATTTCCTTGGTCCTTTTCGGGTACTTCAGGATATTCTTGACCGCTGTCCAGTGTTCCATGCCGGGATTACTTTGGTACCTTCCTACCAAACTCACGGCAAGGTTTACATCAGGTCTGGTACACAGCATAGCATACATGATAGACCCTATGGCCAAGGCATAGGGGACGACACTCATCTTTTCTCTATCTTCTGCCGTGGTCGGGCACTGAGCCATGCTCAATCTCGTACCTTGCAATACAGGCAAGAACCCCTTCTTTGACTGATCCATTTTGAACTTCTTCAATATCTTGTCAAGGTACGTACTCTATGAAAGACCAATGAGGCGTCTCGATCTATCTCTATAGATCTTGATGCCTAATATATAAGCAGCTTCTCCAAGGTCCTTCATTGAAAAACACTTGTACAATTAGGCCTTTATGCTTTCCAAGAATTCTATATCATTTCCCATCAACAGTATGTCATCCACATACAATATGAGAAATGCTACAGAGCTCCCACTCACTTTCTTGTAAACGCAGGCTTCTCCATAAGTCTGCATAAACCCAAATGCTTTGATCATCTCATCAAAGCGAATGTTCCAACTCTGAGATGCTTGCACTAGCCCATAAATCGAGCGTTGGAGCTTGCACACCTTGTCAGCATTCTTAGGATCAACAAAACCTTCCAGCTGCATCATATATAATTCTTCCTTAAGGAAACCATTAAGGAATGCCGTTTTGACGTCCATTTGCCATATTTCATAATCATAGAATGCGGCAATTGCTAACATGATTCGGACGGACTTCAGCTTCGCTACAGGTGAGAAAGTCTCATCGTAGTCAACCCCTTGAACTTGTCGATAACCCTTAGTGACAAGCCAAGCTTTATAGATGGTCACATTACCATCTGCGTCTGTCTTCTTCTTAAAGATCCATTTATTTTCTATGGCTCGCCGATCATCGGGCAAGTCAGTCAAAGTCCAAACTTCGTTTTCATACATGGATCCTATCTCGGATTTCATGGCTTCCAGCCATTTGTCGGAATCCGGGCCCGCCATCGCTTCTTCATAGTTCGAAGGTTCACTGTTGTCTAACAACATGATTTCCAAGACAGGGTTGCCGTACCACTCTGGTGCGGAACGTGTCCTTGTGGACCTTCGAAGTTCAGTAGGAGCTTGATCCGAAGTATCTTGATCATCATCATTAACTTCCTCTCTAATTGGTGCAGGCACCACAGGAACATTTTCCTGAGCTGCGCTACTCTCTGCTTCAAGAGGCAGTACTTCATCAAGCTCTACTTTCCTCCCACTTACTTCTTTCGAGAGAAACTCCTTCTCTAGAAAGGATCCATTCTTGGCAACAAAGATCTTGCCTTCGGATCTGAGGTAGAAGGTATACCCAATAGTTTCTTTAGGGTATCCTATGAAGACACATTTTTCTGACTTGGGTTCAAGCTTTTCAGGTTGAAGTTTCTTGACATAAGCATCGCATCCCCAAACTTTTAGAAACGACAGCTTAGGTTTCTTCCCAAACCATAATTCATACGGTGTCGTCTCAACGGATTTTGACGGAGCCCTATTTAAAGTGAATGCGGCAGTCTCTAAAGCATAGCCCCAAAATGATAGCGGTAAATCGGTAAGAGACATCATAGATCGCACCATATCTAATAGAGTGCAATTACGACGTTCGGACACACCATTATGCTAAGGTGTTCCAGGCGGCGTGAGTTGTGAAACTATTCCACATTTTCTTAAGTGTGTGCCAAATTCGTGACTCACGTATTCTCCCCCGCGATCTGATCACAAGAACTTGATTTTCCTGTCACGTTGATTCTCAACCTCACTCTGAAATTCCTTGAACTTTTCAAAGGTCTCAGACTTATGTTTCATTAAGTAGACATACCCATATCTACTCAAGTCATCAGTGAGGGTGAGAACATAACGATAGCCACCGCGAGCCTCAACGCTCATTGGACCGCACACATCAGTATGTATGATTTCCAATAAGTTGGTTGCTCGCTCCATTGTTCCTGAGAACGGAGTCTTGGTCATTTTACCCATGAGGCATGGTTCGCACGTGTCAAATGATTCATAATCAAGAGACTCTAAAAGTCCATCTGCATGGAGCTTCTTCATGCGTTTGACACCTATGTGACCAAGGCGGCAGTGCCACAAGTATGTGGGACTATCATTATCAACCTTACATCTTTTGGTATTCACACTATGAACATGCGTAGCATTACGCTCGAGATTCATTAAGAATAAACCATTCACCATCGGAGCATGACCATAAAACATATCTCTCATATAAATAGAACAACCATTATTCTCGGATTTAAATGAGTAGCCATCTCGTATTAAATGAGATCCTGATACAATGTTCATGCTCAAAGCTGGCACTAAATAACAATTATTGAGGTTTAAAACTAATCCCGTAGGTAAATGTAGAGGTAGCGTGCCAACGGCGATCACATCGACCTTGGAACCATTCCCGACGTGCATCGTCACCTCGTCCTTCGCCAGTCTCCGCTTATTCTGCAGCTCCTGCTTTGAGTTACAAATGTGAGCAACCGCACCGGTATCAAATACCCAGGAGCTACTACGAGTACTGGTAAGGTACACATCAATTACATGTATATCACATATACCTTTCGTGATGCCGGCCTTCTTGTCCGCTAAGTATTTGGGGCAGTTCCTCTTCCAGACCACTTCCCTTGCAATAAAAACTCTCAGTCTCGGGATTGGGTCCATTCTTTGGCTTCTTCCCGGTAGCTTGCTTACCGGGCGCGGCAACTCCCTTGCCGTCCTTCTTGAAGTTCTTCTTACCCTTGCCTTTCTTGAACTTAGTGGTTTTATTCACCATCAACACTTGATGTTCCTTTTTGACTTCTACCTCTGCTGATTTCAGCATTGCAAATAATTCAGGAATGGTCTTTTCCATCCCCTGCATATTGAAATTCATCACAAAGCTCTTGTAGCTTGGTGGAAGCGACTGAAGGATTCTGTCAATGACTGCGTCGTCCGGGAGATTAACTCCCAGCTGAGTCAAGAAGTTATGTAACCCAGACATTGTGAGTATGTGCTCACTGACAGAACTATTTTCCTTCATCTTACAGCTGAAGAACTTGTCGGAGACTTCATATCTCTCGACCCGGGCATGAGCTTGGAAAACCATTTTCAGCTCTTCGAACATCTCATATGCTCCGTGTCGCTCAAAATGCTTTTGGAGCCCCGGTTCTAAGCTGTAAAGCATGCCGCACTGAACGAGGGAGTAATCATCAGCACGTGTCTGCCAAGCGTTCATAATGGCTTGGTTCTGTGGGACGGGTGCGTCACCTAGCGGTGCTTGTAGGACATAATCTTTCTTGGCAACTATGAGGATGATCCTCAGGTTCCGGACCCAGTCCGTATAGTTGCTGCCATCGTCTTTCAGCTTGGTTTTCTCTAGGAACGCGTTGAAGTTGAGGACAACGTTGGCCATTTGATCTACAAGACATATTGTAAAGATTTTAGACTAAGTTCATGATAATTAAGTTCATCTAATCAAATTATTCAATGAACTCCCACTTAGATAGACACCCCTCCAGTCATCTAAGTATAACATGATCCGAGTTGACTAGGCCGTGTCCGATCATCACGTGAGACGGACTAGTCAACATCGGTGAACATCTTCATGTTGATCGTATCTTCTATACGACTCATGCTTGACTTTTCGGTCTTGTGTGTTCCGAGGCCATGTCTGTACATGCTAGGCTCGTCGATTCAACCTAAGTGTATTGCGTGTGTAAATCTGTCTTACACCCGTTGTATGTGAACATTGGAATCTATCACACCCGATCATCACGTGGTGCTTCGAAACAACAAACTGTCGCAACGGCGCACAGTTAGGGGGAACACTTTCTTGAAATTATTATGAGGGATCATCTTATTTACTACCGTCGTTCTAAGTAAACAAGATGCAAAAACATGATAAACATCACATGCAATCAAATAATAGTGACATGATATGGCCAATATCATATGGCTCCTTTGATCTCCATCTTGGGGCTCCATGATCATCTTGTCACCGGCATGACACCATGATCTCCATCATCATGATCTCCATCATCGTGTCTCCATGAAGTTGCTCGCCAACTATTACTTCTACTACTATGGCTAACGCTTTAGCAAAAAAGTAAAGTAATTACATGACGTTTATGTTGACACGCAGGTCATAAATAAATAAAGACAACTCCTATGGCTCCTGCCGGTTGTCATACTCATCGACATGCAAGTCGTGATTCCTATTACAAGAACATGATCAATCTCATACATCACATATATCATTCATCATTCATCACAACTTTTGGCCATATCACATCACGAAACACTTGCTGCAAAAACAAGTTAGACGTCCTCTAATTGTTGTTGCAAGTTTTTTTTACGTGGCTGCTATAGGTTTCTAGCAAGAACGTTTCTTACCTACGCCAAAACCACAACGTGAATTGCCAATTTCTATTTACCCTTCATAAGGACCCTATTCATCGAATCCGATCCGACTAAAGTGGGAGAGACAGACACCCGCCAGCCACCTTATGCAACTAGTGCATGTCAATCGGTGGAACCGGTCTCACGTAAGCGTACGTTTAAGGTTGGTTCGGGCCGCTTCATCCCACGATGCCGCTGAATCAAGATAAGACTAGTAACGGCAAGAAAATTGACAATATCGACGCCCACAACTACTTTGTGTTCTACTCGTGCATAGTAACTACGCATAGACCTAGCTCATGATGCCACTGTTGGGGAACGTTGCAGAAAACAAAAAAAATTCCCACGTTTCACCAAGATCAATCTATGGAGTCTACTAGCAACGAGAGGAGAGTGCATCTACATACCCTTGTAGATCGCGAGCGGAAGGGTTCAAGAGAACGTGGATGATGGAGTCGTACTCGTCGTGATTCAAATCACCGATGACCAAGTGTCAAACGGACGGCACCTCCGCGTTCAACACACATACGGAGCGGATGACGTCTCCTCCTTCTTGATCCAGCAAGGGGGAAGGAGAGGTTGATGAAGATCCAGCAGCACGACGGCGTGGTGGTGGATGCAGCAGTGAACGCAGCAGGGCTTCGCCAAGCTTCTGCGAGAGGGAGAGGTGTAGCAGGGGAGAGGAAGGCGCCAAGGCTTGAGGTGAGGCTGCCCTCCCTCCCCCCTTTATATAGGCCCCCTAGGAGGGTGCGCCGGCCCTAGGAGATGGGATCTCCTAGGGGGGGCGGCGGCCAAGGGGGTGGAGTACCCCCCAAGGCAAGTGGAGGCGCCCCCTCCCCTAGGGTTCCCAACCCTAGGCG
Source organism: Triticum aestivum (assembly GCF_018294505.1). Lineage (NCBI taxonomy): Eukaryota > Viridiplantae > Streptophyta > Magnoliopsida > Poales > Poaceae > Triticum > Triticum aestivum. Next base: position 91,123,006 of record NC_057797.1, on the reverse strand, counting down.
CATGGGGGGCCCAAAGGGGAGCGCACCAGCCCACTATGGGCTGGTTCCCCTCCCCACTTCAGCCCATGGAGCCCTCCGGGATGGGTGGCCCCACCCGGTGGACCCCCGGGACCCATCCGGTGGTCCCGATACAATACCGGTGACCCTGAAACTTTCCCGATGGCCGAAACAACACTTCCTATATATAATTCTTCACCTCCGGACCATTCCGGAACTCCTCGTGACGTCCAGGATCTCATCCGGGACTCCGAACAACTTTCGGATTACTGCATACTCATATCTATACAACCCTAGCGTCACCGAATCTTAAGTGTGTAGACCCTACGGGTTCGGGAGACAAGCAGACATGACCGAGATGACTCTCTGGTCAATAACCAACATCGGGATCTGGATACCCATGTTGGCTCCCACATGCTCCTCGATGATCTCATCGGATGAACCACGATGTCGAGGACCTAATCAATCCCGTACTCAATTCCCTTTGTCAATCGGTACGTTACTTGCTCGAGACTCGATCGTCGGTATCCCAATACCTTGTTCAGTCTCGTTACCGGCAAGTCACTTTACTCGTACCGTAATGCATGATCCCGTGATCAACCACTTGATCACATTGAGCTCATTATGATGATGCATTTCCGAGTGGGCCCAGAGATACCTCTCCGTCATACGGAGTGACAAATCCCAGTCTCGATTCGTGCCAACACAAGAGACACTTTTGGAGATACCTGTAATGTACCTTTATAGTCACCCAGTTATGTTGTGACGTTTGGCACACCCAAGGCACTCTTACGGTATCCGGGAGTTGCACAATCTCATGGTCTAAGGAAATGATCCAGAAAAGCTACAGCAAACGAACTACACGATCTTTGTGCTATGCTTAGGTTTGGGTCTTGTCCATCACAACATTCTCCTAATGATGTGATCCCGTTATCAATGACATCCCCATGTCCATAGCCAGGAAACCATGACTATCTGTTGATCAACGAGCTAGTCAACTAGAGGCTCACTAGGGACACATTATGGTCTATGTATTCACACATGTATTACGATTTCCAGATAATACAATTATAGCATGAATAATAGACAATTATCATGAACAAGGAAATATACTAATCATTTTATTATTGCCTCTAGGGCATATTTCCAACAGAATAAAAGTGCAGACAATGTGATTCTCAGAGAAGAAATTGCAAGTTTCAGTTTCAGATAAGAAACTGCAAGTTCAGTTTCAGATAAGAAACTGCAACTTTCAGAGGCAGAGCATTTATATTAACACAGCCTTTTTAAACAGGGTTAACATCATGTTGGAAGTTTTATTCATGGTCGAAAATGGAACTACCAGCCAGTTAACATTATGCTGATCAACATTCATGCATAGCACATCTTCATATGATGCACAGTCAAAATGCCCACACAATGTCGAGTGTGCGAAACACAGAGAAAACGAGGGATGAAGTTTTGACAAGTGTTGGACGTGGTTTTTGGCTGCCCCGTCTAGGCTTTCATTTTTAACATCCGCAGCCCACGTCCTCAGATGGGAGGTCCATAGGCCTGTTTGTATTTTCTTAGGGCCGTCATGTATCGACCGGCCTATGGACCTCCCATCCGAGGTTTTATTTTTGGCAGCCCAATTTATGTATTTTTCTGAAGAAAACACAGAGGTCTGTTCTATTTTTCTATATAAGAATAGGAACGCCAGGTCCAACTTATGTTTCCCTTCTAACTATATTATATATATTTAAATTATTTTATATGTTGACTGTTTAGTTCACATAATTGGCAAGTAGATGACCGCTCTCGTGATCCCCTTCGCCCCCGCCACCACCTCCACCCTCGCTGCCGCCCCCGCCACTACCTCCACCCTCGTCGCCGCCATAGACCTCGCCGCCACCCCCCGCCTCCTGACTCCGGGCGCGCCTGCCCCCCTCAGCAAGTCCGCTTGCGCACCCCATGGAGTCGCCGGCCATATCCATGGGGGAATAGCTGGAAGACAGGCAGATGTACAAGATGCATCTCCCACATGTCTACAAAGCCTTCCCGCGGATGCTCCAGCTGCTCGACTCCGTCACGCCGGCGGTGCTGCGGGAGACTCGAGGGAGGAGATGGAGGGAGCGGGCGATGCGGATCCGTGATGATGCTCTCTCCTGGACCCAGTGCACGCGCGAATGGAGGGAAGCAGAGGAGGAAGCTGCGAGGGAGGAAGCCAAGGAGGGACCGAATCTGTTCTCTCACTCGCGCAGGTATGCTCGGATGTGCAAGGATCATGTGGATTGGGAGCTGCTGAATCTAGCCCTGCGGATCTACTTCAAAGGAGATTTCTCGGAGAAGCACAGGATGCCCCCACCCCAGTGAGCTGCCGATTGCGTTCGTTCGATGCACGAAAGGAGAAGTGAATTCAGGAGATCCATGCCGTGCTGCGAGATGGCAATGCTTGACTGGACTCCTGCCCACCAGCACGCCACCGGAGCCGAAGCAGGTGGATCCCCTACCTTACTTCTCCCCCAAACCTGCAGAAGATTGAAATTAGGCTTGCAATCTGCTTCAATTGAGCTGTCTGGTGGTTATTTCTGCTTCCTGAGAAACAACATCTGGCTGGAGGATGAGAAGGAACCCCCTATCACAATGGGGGAGGAGCGCCGGTTGGGCAGTGGTACGGCCCACCTCCGCCTCAAATGGGGGCACAATCTGGGTAGGCTCTTGTAATTGCCCAAGATCAATCTGCTGGTGGTTCTGACTCTCAGATCAGTGGGAAATCTCAAGGCAAGAATCAGCAAAAGAAGAGATAGGACATCCAGAAAACTGCTCCTGCCCGTGCTTCGGGCCTTATGGCATACTCTGAGGTGATCTGCTACAACTGTGGGGAACCAGGGCATCATTTGGATAAATGTGTCAAGCCCAAGAGTTGTTTTATCTGCAAAATGGTTACCCATAAAGTTGAGAATTGCCCTGTCAGAAGGAAAACCCTCAGTTCTGCTAGATATGTTGGAAGTGCTGCTCCAGGATTATGTCCACCATTGACAGAATTTTCTGTGACACAGAATTAGATAGTTTTTCCCCTTTCTAGTTGTAGAGCTCTGCCCAGATATGGTAGTGACCACACTCCTTTGCTCTGGGACTCTGGTCTTAACCAAACTTCAAAGAGCAATAATTTTAAATTTGAAAAGTGGTGGTTGCTTAGAGAAGATTTTACTGAGCTAGTCAGGAAAATCTGGAATGAGCCTACTGGAAGCAGCTGCCCCCTAGAAAATTGGCAGATCAAAATCAGAAGATTTAGAAGAACTACCAAAGGGTGGAACTCCAATGAGGAAGCTAATCTTAGAAGATACAAAAGGCTTCTCTTCCTTGAGTTTGATTCTCTAGATATTAAGGCAGAAGCCACTGACCTCTCTGAGGCTGAGACTAATAGATTAAACTTTGTCCATGGAGAGCTCAAGAAAATTTGGCTTCAAGAAGAAATCAAAGCCAAACAAAGGTCTAGAGATAGGAACATTAAGGAGGATGGTAGAAATACTGCTTACTTCCATGCAGTAGCTAACCAGAGGAGGAGGAAAACCCTCATTCACTCCCTTGATGGCCCTAATGGCCCTATTACTGAGATAGATGAGATGCTGAAAATGGCTAGTGACTTCTAAAAAGACCTATTTAAGAAAGAAAACCCTTCTGGGTTCTCTCTACAAAACAATTTTTTCTCTGCTTCTGAAAAAGTCTCTCATGCTGAAAATGAGCTGCTAGAAGCCCCTTTTTCAGAGACAGAGGTGAAGGAAGCCATTTTTAGCTCTTATCCTGATGGGGCTCCTGGTCCTGATGGGATTTCCTTCTTGTTTTACCAGCATTTTTGGGACTTGGTGAAAAATGATCTCTTAGATCTTTTCTAAGCCTTTCATAGCGGAGAGTTGGATCCAGCAACTTATTCATGGGGGGTCTCTTGGGGTCAAGTTAAATAATTGTGAAAGTGATTTTTTCCTTGCTGGTAAAGGCCTTAGGCAAGGTGATCCCATCTCCCCGCTTTTGTTTAATTTAGTAGTGGACGTTCTTACTAAAATGCTGAGCAAAGCTGCTGATCATAGTCTGATTGCAGGGCTCTGTCCTGAGGTCTGCCCTGGTGGCATCATCTGCCTTCAATATGCAGATGATACCATCCTTTTCTTAGACAATGACTCCACACATGCTAGCAATTTGAAAACTGTTCTAACCTGGTTTGAACAAGTCTCAGGCATGAGAATCAACTACTCTAAAAGTGAACCCATCTCGATCAACATGGATGATCAGGAGTTAGCTGACTTCCTCTCTATTCTAGTCTGTAATAAAGGTAACTTCCCCATTAAGTACCTAGGTATCCCTCTCCACTATGATAAACTGAGGAGAGAGGATATCCAACCCCTTCTGGATAAAATCATTAAAAGGATTGTTGGGTGGAGGAGCAACCTTCTCTCTTACAGAGGTAGATTGATCCTCATACAAGCTTGTTTGGCTCGCATTCCAGTGTATCTCCTCTCCTTCTTCAAGTTCCCTAAATGGGCAGTGAACCTCATAAATTCTCAGATGTCTCATTGCTTGTGGAATGATTTTGAGGGAAATAGGAAGCTACACCTTGCTAATTGGGCCCTAGTCTCTATGAAAAAAGATTTTGGAGGCCTAGGCATACCTAACCTCCAAGAAATTAACATCTGTCTTCTACGGTCTTGGATTAAAAAATTCTATGAGGAAGACCTGAAACCCTGGAAGCTTCTTATTGCCCATAAATACCTAGGAAATAAACCTAATATTTTGGTCCCTTCCTCCAACCCTAAGACCTTTAGATTCTGGAAAGGATTAAAATCTATTATGCATGCTGTGAAATTTGGTTACAGATGAAACATAGGGGATGGGAGCAGAACCAAGTTCTGAGAAGATACTTGGTTTGGCACATCCCGCCCAGCAGTCCAATTTTGGCCTATTTACTCTGTCTGCAATGAGCTTAACAAAAGTGTCAATGAAGTTTGGGACGGTCAATGCCTAAAACTCTCTTTTAGAAGGAACTTTAGTGATAGTCTCATGGAACAATGGTTCCAGTTGGAGGAAATTGCCAAAAGCATTACCTTTACTGCCGAGTCGAATGCCCTGATTTGGCAGCTGGACAATAAGGAGAAGCATTCCTCCAGCTCCCTCTATCATGTTATCAACTTTAGAGGGGTTCAACCCGTGTTTATCCCTGCTGTCTGGAAATTAAGAGTTCCCTCTAAAATTCATGTATTTCTCTGACTTCTCTCCAAAAATAAATTGATGACTAGGGATAACCTTAGGAAGAGACACATCATCAAACCCCTTGATTGTGTTTACTTCTTGGAACAAGAGTTTTGTTCTCATCTATTTTTTAAATGTATAGTTGCTAAACATCTCTAGGCCCACATTGAGGAATATTGCTCTAGTCAGATTGACTCATCCTTCGAATCTGTCGCCAGATTCTGTATTGCTACCAAAAAGTGCTCAGTTTTAAACACTGTTAGCTCAGCTATCCTTTGGTGCCTCTGGAAATATAGAAATGCTATGATTTTCAGTAACACCTGCTGGATTTCCATTCCGCAGGTCTTGAGGTTGATCAGGAACATGGTGAGGAACTGGGCGATTCTCTCCTCCGGATCGGACAAGAACAAGTTGATGAGCTTCGTGGAAACCCTATCAAGATCCCTCCAGAAACCGTTGGCGATCACTTGTGGCTGAACAAGGCTCGACCTGCTCTGGGGCTGGACCCGTGGGCTCGTCTCAAGATCTCTGATGAAGATGATGGGCACCTGGCGCCGAAAAAGAGGGACATTTACCATGCTACGCCTTCCAGCCCGGTGTCTCCGCTTGCTTACTGGTCGCCGCAGGCTGACACGGCCCCTCGGCTAAAGACCATGAAGGCTTTGCTGGACCCTCCTTGTGTCATTTGAGTGCTCTATCCACTCTGCCTTTGGCACCGCTCGGGTGATTTGTGTTATTTAGAGAACTTGTTCATCCACCCCCCTATTTTGTAGCTTTTCTACCTTTGCTTTCGAACTGCTCTTTGAGCTGTTGTATCAGAATATGTTGTGGTTTCGTTCTCAGCAATGGAACCGGGGGGATGCTCCCTGTTTTTCTAAAAAAAATATTTTATATGTTATTATATAAAGCTTGGTAAGACTGTAAATTTAAGGACGAATGTAATAATATCACTTATTATTTAAATATATTTATAACAAAATGCTCAGCCCCCTTTTATTTTTTGATAATATTGCTGGCCTAATCCAACATTATAATTAGAATCAGCCCAACAAAATCCTGTATTTCGAGAAAGTGAAAATGGGATGTAATTTTTTAGGAAATAAAATAAACGGGCCGCATGGACGCTACATTATCTGTTCACCCAGCCCAGCTAATAGCTGTAATTCAAAAAAAAGATCAAATTGACTGTAAATTCGACCACGTAAAAAAAACTATAAATACTGAAAAAATAGGTTGAATACGTGCCACATTTTTGAAGGCTGAAATGTGGATCAATAGGTCGAAGCCAATACAAGTCGTTGTCAATTTAATCAACAAATGATTCTGATATGTTAGCCGTTGGATTTACATCCAACAACCGGCATCCATCTTCAATCTCTCGTCTTCTTCCTTCAGCGCCGCCTGGACCACCTCCCGCCTCCTGCTGCTAGCAGCTCTGCTTAGCACGCTTCGCTATGAAGCGCTACTCTACCATTGGCCAGGCCATCCCTCCACCTATACACACCTCCTGTTCTTCTCCACCGACTGTCGAACCACACCGCACTAGAACCAGTTAACCCTCATACACCTCTCTGTCTGCGACTCTACTCCCGCGTCTTCCCATCTCCGGCTTGTTGCTGTTCGGGGCCTCGCCGTCGTCCATCACCTTGGATGCGCTCGGCGCGGCGTGGTCAACGTGGTTAACGAACGACACCATCGGAAGTAGACTGTGCGTGGAGAGGCTGACAGCTGGGTTCACGGCCGCACACAAGGAAATGCCTCCTTATTACGCGTAAAATAATGATTCCTCCACCTGGCATCTGGGACCCACCGGAAGGGGCTCTGTATTTCGCGAAATAAAATGCCCCCCGCTGACATGTCGGACCCACCAGCTATCTTCGCACGCAAGGAAGTGCCTCCTTATTACGCACAAAAAAAATGAATATTCCCCCTGCCAGCTGGAACCCAGCATAGTGGGAGGCTGACTTGTGAGCCTACCAAGTTGACGGGGGCGGAGGGCTTTGTCAACTTAGTCAATATGAACGATTCTAGCTCCTATTACCGTACGATATTCATCCAACGGCCGTGGTGCTTTTTCAACCTCTGGTCTTCTTGCTCCAGCCGCCCAAACCAGCGTCGGTTGTGCCGCGTGCTCCTGCCTCCCATGGCCGGCTGTGATGCCGCGGAGGCCTCACCGCCCCCTACTACTCCCACCGCTGGCCAGGCCATCCCTCTACTCACCCACACCCCCTATTATTCTGCGGCGACATCAGCCTCACACCGCAGCCGAACCAGTGAACCCTCGTACTTCTCTTCGCGTGGGCATCCACTGCTGCGTCTTCCCCGGCTCTGAGTCGTCCCCCTTCTAGTCCTCGCCGTCGTCCACCGCCCTGGTGCTCTCGGCGCGACGTGGTCAACGTGGTCAACGATCGACTTCCATCGGAAGAGTACTGTACATGGAGAGGCTGACAGCTGGGTCCACGGCAGCCGCAAGGAAGTGCCTCCTTATTACGCGGAAAATAATTATTCCTCCACCTGACAGCGGGGACCCACCAGATGGGCCACCAGTATTTTGCGAAAAATCGTTTCCCCCTCACTGCTGGGAGCCACCAGACAGGCCACCGTATTTCACGAAAAAAACGTTCCCCCGTTGTCAGCTCGGACCCATCGGAAGTGCCTCCTTATTACGCACAAAAAATGAATACTCCCCCGGCTAGCTGGGACCCACCTTGCTGGGAGGCTGACTTGTGGGCCTACTAAGTTGACGGGGACAAAGGGCTTTGTCAACTTAGTCAATATGAACGATTCTAGCTCCAGTGACCGTACGATGTCCATCCAACGGCCGTAGTGCTTCTTCAACCTCTGGTCTTCTTGCTCTAGCCGCCCAAAGCAGCGCCGGTCGTGCCGCATGCTCCTGCCTCCCGTGGCCGGCTGTGCTGCCGCAGAGGCCTCATCGCCCCCTACTATTCCCACGGCTGGCCAGGCCCTGCGGCGACGGCAGCCTCACACCGCAGCCGAACCAGTGAACCCTCGTAGTCCTCTCCGCGCGGGTTTCCACTACCGCGTCGTCCCCTTCCTAGGCCTCGCCGTCGTCCACCGTCGTGGTGCTCTCCGCGCGGCGTGGTTAACATGGTAAAGGAACGACTTTCATCAGAAGAGTACTGTATGTGGAGTGGCTGACAGCTGGGTCCATGGCCACAGCCCAGTTTTTTTGTGATTTGCCAAGTAAGTCGCTTTGTCAGGCCTGTTGGGCTGCAAATCTTTCAAGACGAGGAGAGCTTTCATTCGGCTGGCCGAGAAAATGGCCCGTCGGTAATGAGCAATGGGTTGTACATTTTTAAAACACATCAAACCGGCAATTAGTTTCAAATATCTTTTTTTTTCATTTCAAGATTTTAAATTATATTAATTTTTATGCGTGGAGAATTTGTTGGATTTTATACTGATATACATTTTTAAAATCAGTTTGAATGTGAGTCGAAATTTCAGGATTAAAAACAGTTCGGACCGCACCGAAATATGCAAAATTTCGTATAATTTTTTAACCGTTGCCACAATATGGGCTGTAATGCTAACAAAAAGAATATGGACTCCAAAAAAACCTTAAGAATTAGCAAATGGGTTGTAAATTATTAGAAATAATGGCAGATGGGATGTATGCTATTTTCCACAGATTTGAGGCTTTCCTAAAAAAAAGGTTGACGCACAAGCACTGACTGTTGGATGTCCATCCAACGGCCGTCGTGCTTCTTCAATCTCTGCTCTTCCTGCTCCAGCCGCTCAAACAAGCGCCAACGGGACTGCCTGCTCCCTCCTCCTCACGGCCGGCTATGCTGCCGTGCAGGCCTCACCGCCCGACCGTACTCCCATCGCTGGCCTAGCCATCCCTCTACTCACCCACACCTACTGTTATTCTCCGGCGACGGCAGACGAATCAGTAAACCCTCATACAGTCGTACTCCCCTCCGCGTGGGAAACAACTGCCGAGTATTCCCTGCCTCCATATCGTCCCCTTCCTAGGCCTCGCCCTTGTCCACCGCCCTGGTGCTCTCGGCGCGGCGTGGTCAACATGGTCAAGAAATGACTTCCATCGGACGTGGACTGTACGTGGAGAGACTGGCAGCTGGGTCCACGACCGCAGCAAGGAAGTGCCTCCTTATTACGTGGAAAATAATGATTCCTCCACCTGACAGCTGGGAGCCACCGGACGGGCCACTATATTTCGCGAAAAAAACATTTTACCCTGACTGCTGGGACCCACCAGCTACGTCTTCGCATACAAGGAAGTGCGTCCGGGCAAAAAAAATGATTCGCCCCCTGACTGCTGGGACCGACCAGCTACATCTTCGCAGGCAAGGAAGTGCCTGACAGTCGGGACCCACCGGGTCGAAGCATGCGTAGCGTTGTCATTCTGGTCGCGAACATGTATGTGCATACTGGTCGATGTAGAGGCGCGCACGTGTCGTAGTAGAGGCGCGCACGTAGCATTTACACGTACGTACAGCGGCCAGGGTGCAAGAAAGAAAATACGGCCATGTATGTGTACATACGGGCGGGGTCTCGAACGCCTACTCGCGCATACGTACGGCCAGGGCTCGTGTACATGGCTGGGTTGGAACGGAGAAACAGCGTCGTCGTCGTGTTCATGGGGAGGCAACGGAATGCGTCGTGTTCATCGGGAGGGCTTGAACGGAACAGGCGATGGAAACGAGGCCTGTCGCCGCAGAACGGAGGAAACGGCCTTGTGTTCGACCGGCCACATTCGAAACAGGATCCTGTTCATCGAAGGGGTCTGGCGTACCACAAAACGGAGGAAACGGACTTCCTACGGTCAAAACGGGGGTCCTGTTGATCGGGAGGGGTGTGGCGTACCGCAAAACAGAGAAAACGAACTTGTGTTGGAGCGCTACGGTCGAAAGGGGGTCCTGTTCATCGGAAGGGGTTTGGCGTACCACAAAACGGGACTCCACGAGATACTGTTCATCTCCACAGTCGACCTCCTCCAGCCTCCACGGGCTCCTGTTCATCCAGCCTTCACGGGCTCCTGTTCATCCAGCCTCCACCGCGCGCTACTCCACCGGCTACTGTTCAACCACCCCTCCACCATCTACTGTTCATCCAGCCCTCCACACCACGGGGTCCTGTTCAACCACCCCTC